>NC_134360.1:70145948-70496428 GCF_048569485.1 Anomaloglossus baeobatrachus
GCGAAAACAAAAGTTAACAGTAGAAAAAAAAAAAAAAAAAAGTCATACTCACCTGTCTGCAGACTCCCGGTGCCATGTCCGCTCCCAGCTCCTCTCCCGGTATCGCCGCTCCGGCTGTGTGCAGACAGCCGGGACACCTCCGATAGCTGCATGACCTGGCGCTGATCACCTGATACGGTCACCTGACGCAAGTCTCGCGGTGACGCTAGCAGATGCAGTCAGGAGACTTCATCCCTGATTACCGGCAGCTCCTGCAGCGATTGGACAGGATCAAACTCCGCTCCAGGAGCTGCCGGTAATCAGCACGAGTATTTTTTTTTTTTAGGCACTGATGCATCATCTGATTGTATAAACGGCTTTTATACAATCAGCTGATGTGTGATGTGATTCACATCCTAGAACCTGACACATCATCTGATCGCTTTGCCTTCCAGCAAACCGATCAGATGATATTGGATCCGGATTGGACGGCGCCGGACCCTTAACCCAGGATTACTGCGGAGGGGGGTTCTTTATTTCAATAAAGATGGAGTCACTAATTGTGTTGTGTTTTATTTCTAATAAAAAATATTTTTCTGTATGTTGTGTTTTTTTTTTTTTATCTTTACTAGAAATTCATGGTGGCCATGTCTAATATTGGCGTGACACCATGAATTTCGGGCGTAGGGCCAGCTGATAATATACAGCTAGCCCTAACCCCATTATTACCCAGCGAGCCACCCGTCACTAGGGCAGCTGGAAGAGTTGGATACAGCGCAAGAAGATGGCGCTTCTATGAAAGCGCCATTTTCTGGGGTGGCTGCGGACTGCAATTCGCAGCGGGGGTGCCCAGAAAGCATGGGCACCCTGCACTGTGGATTCCAATCCCCAGCTGCCTAGTTGTACCTGGCTGGACTCAAAAATTGGGCGAAGCCCATGTCATTTTTTTTATTTTTTAATTATTTCATGAAATTCGTAAAAAAAAAGGGCTCCTCTATATTTTTGGTTCCCAGCCGGGTACAAATAGGCAGCTGGGGGTTGGGGGCAGCCCGTACCTGCCCGCTGTACCTGGCTAGCATACAAAAATAAGGCGAAGCCCACGTCATTTTTTTTTGTTTGGGGGGGGGCAAAGAAATCCTGCATACAGTCCTGGAATTGGACAGCTGCTGTCTGCTCTCCTGCATACACTATTGGATGGAGGATGCTGAACCTTGTAGTTCTGCTCCCCCTGACTCTCCCTCCAGCATACAGTCCTGGATGGAGCATGCTGAGCCTTGTAGTTCTGCAGCTGTCTGCTCTCCTGCATACACTAGTGGAGAATGAAGAACATATGGAAGAAGGAAATGACAGACTTTTTTTTTCCCAACAATCTTTAATGGCAATGTTCACTGATAAAAAAAAAAAAAGCTGAAAAACGCAGCAAAACGCACCAAAACGTGGTAAAAACGCATGCGTTTTCTCATGTGTTTTTTTAAAGACGCTGCGTTTGTGCATTTTTAGCGCTAAAAATGCACAAAAACGCAGCGTCAAAAAAACGCAGTGTGTGCACATAGCCTGGTCAGTTTTGAAAAGAAAAAAAAAAAAAATTTTGCAGGATACATTTTTGTTTGTTGGTTTTTTTTTTAAACATTGGAGTCTGTGGAAAACATTGCTATTCATCTTCCATTCTTTACAAATGAAAGAAACACAGATGGTTAATATATTTTCCATGGACTCCCATGTTGAAAGAACAGATTGTGCAAAAAAGGGAATTTTGTTTACTTACCGTAAATTCCTTTTCTTCTAGCTCCTATTGGGAGACCCAGACAATCGGGTGTATAGCTTCTGCCTCCGGAGGCCACACAAAGTATTACACTTTAAAAAGTGTAACCCCTCCCCTCTGCCTATACACCCTCCCGTGGACCACGGGCTCCTCAGTTTTGGTGCAAAAGCAGGAAGGAGAAAACTTATAAATTGGTCTAGGGTAAATTCAATCCGAAGGATGTTCGGAGAACTGAAGACCATGAACCATAAGAACAAATCAACATCAACAACATGTGTACACAAAAGAACAACCAGCCCGAAGGGCACAGGGGTGGGTGCTGGGTCTCCCAATAGGAGCTAGAAGAAAAGGAATTTACGGTAAGTAAACAAAATTCCCTTTTTCTTTGTCGCTCCATTGGGAGACCCAGACAATTGGGACGTCCAAGAGCAGTCCCTGGGTGGGTAAAACAATACCTCAATAAAAAGAGCCGAAAACGGCCCCCTCTTACAGGTGGGCAACCGCCGCCTGGAGGACTCGCCTACCTAGACTGGCGTCTGCCGAAGCATAGGTATGCACTTGATAGTGCTTCGTGAAAGTGTGCAGACTAGACCACGTAGCTGCCTGACACACCTGCTGAGCCGTCGCCCGGTGCCGCAAAGCCCAGGACGCACCTACGGCTCTGGTAGAATGGGCTTTCAACCATGAAGGAAGTGGAAGCCCAGAAGTACGGTAGGCCTCGAGAATCTGTTCCTTGATCCACCGAGCCAAGGTTGACTTGGAGGCCTGAGAGCCCTTACGCTGGCCAGCGACAAGGACAAAGAGCGCGTCTGAACGGCGCAGGGGCGCCGTACGAGACACGTAGAACCGGAGTGCTCTCACTAGATCCAAAGAGTGCAAATCCTTTTCACACTGGTGAATTGGATTAGGGCAAAAGGAAGGCAAGGAGATATCCTGATTTAGATGAAAAGGGGATACCACCTTAGGGAGAAAATCCGGGACAGGACGCAGAACCACCTTATCCTGGTGGAAAACCAGGAAGGGGGCTTTGCATGACAGCGCTGCAAGCTCAGACACTCTCCGAAGTGATGTGACTGCCACCAGGAAGGCCACCTTCTGAGAAAGACGGGAGAGAGAGACATCCCGCAGCGGCTCAAAAGGCGGTTTTTGAAGAGCCGTCAGAACCTTGTTAAGATCCCAAGGTTCCAACGGACGTTTGTAAGGTGGGACCATGTGGCAAACCCCCTGCAGGAACGTGCAGACCTGCGGAAGCCTGGCTAGACGCTTTTGAAAAAATACGGAGAGCGCCGACACTTGGCCCTTGAGAGAGCCGAGGGACAAACCCTTGTCCATTCCAGATTGTAGAAATGAAAGGAATGTGGGTAAGGCAAACGGCCATGGAGAAAAACCGTTATCAGAGCACCAGGATAAGAAGATTTGCCAAGACCTGTAATAGATCTTGGCGGACGTTGGCTTCCTGGCTTGTCTCATGGTGGCAATGACATCCTGAGATAACCCTGAAGACGCTAGGAGCCAGGACTCAATGGACACACAGTCAGGTTGAGGGCCACAGAATTCAGATGGAAAAACGGCCCTTGTGACAGCAAGTCTGGGCGGTCTGGAAGTGCCCACGGTTGACCCACCGTGAGATGCCACAGATCCGGATACCACGACCGCCTCGGCCAGTCTGGAGTGACGAGAATGGCGCGACGGCAGTCGGACCGGATCTTGCGTAGTACCCTGGGCAGCATAGCCAGAGGGGGAAACACGTATGGCAGTCGAAACTGCGACCAATCCTGGACCAGAGCGTCCGCTGCCAGAGCTCTGTGATCCTGAGACCGTGCCATGAAGGCCGGGACCTTGTTGTTGTGTCGTGACGCCATGAGATCGACGTCCGGCGTTCCCCAGCGGCGACAGATCTCTCGAAACACGTCTGGGTGAAGAGACCATTCCCCCGCGTCCATGCCCTGACGACTGAGAAAATCTGCTTCCCAGTTTTCTACGCCCGGGATGTGAACTGCGGAGATGGTGGAGCCTGTGACTTCCACCCACTGCAGAATCCGCCCGACTTCCTGGAAGGCTTGACGACTGCGAGTGCCGCCTTAGTGGTTGATGTAGGCGACGGCAGTGGCGTTGTCCGACTGGATTCGGATCTGCCTGCCCTCCAGCCACCGATGGAAAGCCAATAGGGCTAGATATACTGCCCTTAGCTCCAGAATATTGATCTGAAGGGACGATTCTATTGGAGTCCAGGTTCCTTGAGCCCTGTGGTGAAGAAAAAACGCTCCCCAAACTGACAGGCTCGCGTCCGTGGTGACCACGGCCCAGGTTGGGGGGAGGAAGGATTTTCCCCGAGACAGAGATGTGGGTAGGAGCCACCACTGAAGTGATGTTTTGGTTGCAAGCGAAAGAGAGATGTTCTTGCCGAGGGAAGCCGAACTCTTGTCCCATTTGCGAAGAATGTCCCATTGGAGTGGACGTAGATGGAATTGCGAGAACGGCACTGCCTCCATAGCTGCAACCATCTTCCCCAGGAAGTGCATGAGGCGCATTAAGGGGTGTGACTGACTCCGAAGAAGTGACTGCACCCCCGCCTGCAGAGAAAGCTGTTTGTCCCGCGGTAGCTTGACTAACGCTGGCTGGGTATGAAACTCCATCCCGAGGTAAGTCAGTGATTGGGTCGGCGTCAACTTGGATTTCGGGAAATTGATGATCCACCCGAACTGCTGGAGAGTCGCCAGAGTGACGGTAAGACTTTGTTGACACGCCACCAGAGAAGGGGCCCTGACTAGGAGATCGTCCAAGTAGGGGATCACCGAGTGGCCCTGAGAGTGCAGGACCGCCACGACGGATGCCATGACTTTGGTGAAAACCCGTGGGGCTGTCGCCAGGCCGAAGGGCAATGCGACGAACTGGAGGTGTTCGTCCCTGATGGTGAAACGCAGGAAACGTTGATGTTCGGGTGCGATCGGCACATGGAGATAAGCATCCTTGATGTCGATCGATGCTAGGAAGTCTCCTTGTGACATCGAGGCGATGACCGAGCGGAGAGATTCCATCCGAAACCGTCCTGCCACGGAGTTAGCGGATGCTACAGCCGTACGGCTAGCTGAGTCCAGGACGGCGTTCATGGCGTAGGACGAAAATGCTGATGCCTGAGAGGTCAAGGAAGACACATGCGGAGCAGAATTACGCGTGACAGCATTAATCTCAGTCAGACATGCCGAGATTGCTTGGAGAGCCCACACAGCCGCAAAGGCCGGGGCAAAAGACGCGCCCGTGGCCTCATAAATAGACTTCACCAAGAGCTCTGTCTGTCAGTGGCATCCTTCAGGGATGAGCCATCGGCAACAGACACAACGGACCTAGCAGCCAATCTAGAGACTGGAGGATCCACCTTGGGAGAGTGTGCCCAGCCCTTAACGACTTCAGGTGGAAAGGGATAACGCGTGTCAGTGTGCCATTTAGCAAAGAGCTTGTCCGGGACCGCTCTGGGCTTCTGGACAGCGTCCCTGAAGTTAGAGTGATCAAAAAACGTATTGCGCGTACGTTTGGGGAATCGAAATTGGTGTTTCTCCTGCTGAGAAGCCGACTCCTCTGCAGGAGGAGAAGGTGGTGAGAGATCCAACACCTGGTTGATGGACGAGATAAGATCATTTACTAAGGCGTCCCCCTCAGGGGTATCAAGGTTAAGGGCGAAGTCAGGGTCAGAGCCCTGAGCTCCCACGTCCGCCTCGTCTTCCTGAAAGTCCTCAAACTGGGATCCAGAGCAGCGTGAGGAGGCAGGGGAAGAATCCCAGCGAGGTCGCTTAGCAGGTCTGGGGCTGCGATCCGGGAAGGAGTCCTCCGCCTGGGACCTAGGGGCTATCCTGGGAGCGCGCTGCGGCGCGGACCGAGAAGGGCCTGGAGGAGACAAACTAACAGGGACCGGGGCCTGTACAGAGCCCAGTCTGGACTGCAATGCCTCAAGCAGCTTAGATGACCATTTGTCCATAGACACTGCAATGGATTGAGAAAGTGACAGAGTTTCTCAGCGAAAGAGGCCAACGCCAGTGACTCTGTCCCTGCAGCCTGCTCAGGGGGAGCAGGGGGATCTACCTGAGCCGAGGGGCCCACAATTGCCCTAGGCTCCGGCTGAGCAAGCGTGGCAGGAGTCGAGCATTGATCACAGTGAGGGTAGGTGGATCCCGCAGGCAACATAGCCCCACAAGAGGTACAGGCCGCGAAAAAAATCTGTGCCTTAGTAGCTTTGCTCCTTGTGGACGACATGCTGTTGTCTCTTAGGAGAGTGACCACTGAGGGTATATGGGAAAAGGGTATACCGCCTTTCCGAACAGATAGATAGATAGATATATTATATATATCTATCTATATATATCTATATATATATATATTATAGATCTATATATCTATATATTTTTATATATATATATATATATATATATATATATATATATATATATATATATATATATATCTATATATATCTATATATATCTATATATATATATTATAGATCTATATATCTATATATCTATATATCTATATATCTATATATCTATATATCTATATATCTATATATATATTATATAATGAAGGGAATTTTGTTTACTTACCGTAAATTCCTTTTCTTCTAGCTCTAATTGGGAGACCCAGACAATTGGGTGTATAGGCTATGCCTCCGGAGGCCGCACAAAGTATTACACTCAAAAGTGTTAAGCCCCTCCCCTTCTGCCTATACACCCCCCGTGCTCCCACGGGCTCCTCAGTTTTGGTGCAAAAGCAAGAAGGAGGAAAAAGAATTATAAACTGGTTTAAAGTAACTTCAATCCGAAGGAATATCGGAGAACTGAAACCATTCAACATGAACAACATGTGTACACAAAAAAACAGGGGCGGGTGCTGGGTCTCCCAATTAGAGCTAGAAGAAAAGGAATTTACGGTAAGTAAACAAAATTCCCTTCTTCTTTGTCGCTCTATTGGGAGACCCAGACAATTGGGACGTCCAAAAGCAGTCCCTGGGTGGGTAAAATAATACCTCGTAAGAGAGCCGTAAAACGGCCTCTTCCTACAGGTGGGCAACCGCCGCCTGAAGGACTCGTCTACCTAAGCTGGCATCCGCCGAAGCATAGGTATGCACCTGATAGTGCTTCGTGAAAGTGTGCAGGCTCGACCAGGTAGCCGCCTGACACACCTGCTGAGCCGTAGCCTGGTGCCTCAAAGCCCAGGACGCACCCACGGCTCTGGTAGAATGGGCCTTCAGCCCTGAGGGAACCGGAAGCCCAGCCGAACGGTAAGCTTCGATAATTGGCTCCTTGATCCACCGAGCCAGGGTTGATTTGGAAGCCTGTGACCCTTTACGCTGGCCAGCGACAAGGACAAAGAGTGCATCCGAGCGGCGCAGGGGCGCCGTACGAGAAATGTAGAGTCTGAGTGCTCTCACCAGATCTAACAAGTGCAAATCCTTTTCACATTGGTGAACTGGATGAGGACAAAAAGAAGGTAAGGAGATATCCTGATTGAGATGAAAGGGGGATACCACCTTAGGGAGAAATTCCGGAACCGGACGCAGAACCACCTTGTCCTGGTGAAACACCAGGAAAGGGGTTTTGCATGACGGCGCTGCTAGCTCAGACACTCTCCGAAGTGAAGTGACTGCTACTAGAAAAACCACTTTCTGCGAAAGGCGTGAGAGAGAAATATCCCTCATTGGCTCGAATGGTGGTTTCTGAAGAACCATCAGCACCCTGTTCAGATCCCAGGGTTCTAACGGCCGCTTGTAAGGAGGGACGATGTGACAAACCCCCTGCAGGAACGTGCGTACCTGTGGAAGTCTGGCTAGGCGCTTCTGGAAAAACACAGAGCGCTGAGACTTGTCCCTTAAGGGAGCCGAGCGACAAACCCTTTTCCAGTCCAGATTGAAGGAAGGACAGAAAAGTGGGCAAGGCAAAAGGCCAGGGAGAAATACCCTGAGCAGAGCACCACGACAGGAAAATTTTCCACGTCCTGTGGTAGATCTTGGCGGACGTTGGTTTCCTAGCTTGTCTCATAGTGGCAATGACGTCTTGAGATAACCCTGAAGACGCTAGGATCCAGGACTCAATGGCCACACAGTCAGGTTGAGAGCCGCAGAATTCAGATGGAAAAACGGCCCTTGAGATAGCAAGTCTGGTCGGTCTGGTAGTGCCCACGGTTGGCCGACCGTGAGATGCCACAGATCCGGGTACCACGACCGCCTCGGCCAGTCTGGAGCGACGAGGATGACGCGGCGGCAGTCGGCCCTGATCTTGCGTAACACTCTGGGCAACAGTGCCAGCGGAGGAAACACATAAGGGAGCTGAAACTGCGACCAATCCTGAACTAAGGCGTCTGCCGCCAGAGCTCTGGGATCTTGAGACCGTGCCATGAACGCCGGTACCTTGTTGTTGTGCCGGGACGCCATGAGGTCGACGTCCGACACCCCCCAGCGGCAACAGATCTCCTGAAACACGTCCGGGTGAAGAGACCATTCCCCTGCGTCCATGCCCTGGCGACTGAGATAATCTGCTTCCCAGTTTTCCACGCCTGGAATGTGAACTGCAGAGATGGTGGAGGCCGTGGCTTCCACCCACAGCAGAATCCGCCGGACTTCCTGGAAGGCTTGCCGACTGCGTGTGCCGCCTTGGTGGTTGATGTATGCCACCGCTGTGGAATTGTCCGACTGAATTCTGATCTGCTTGCCTTCCAGCCACTGCTGGAACGCTTTCAGGGCAAGATACACTGCCCGTATTTCCAGAACATTGATCTGAAGCGAGGACTCTTGCTGGATCCACGTACCCTGAGCCCTGTGGTGGAGAAAAACCGCTCCCCACCCTGGCAGACTCGCGTCCGTCGTGACCACGTCCCAGGATGGGGGTAGGAAGGATTTCCCTTTCGATAATGAAGTGGGAAGAAGCCACCACCGAAGGGAAGCTTTGGTCGCCTGCGAGAGGGAGACGTTCCTGTCGAGGGACGTCGGCTTCCTGTCCCATTTGCGTAGGATGTCCCATTGAAGAGGACGCAGGTGAAACTGCGCGAAAGCAACTGCCTCCATTGCTGCCACCATCTTCCCCAGGAAGTGCATGAGGCGCCTCAAGGTGTGTGACCGACCTTGAAGGAGAGATTGTACCCCTGTCTGTAGTGACCGCTGCTTGATCAGCGGAAGCTTCACTATCGCTGAGAGGGTATGAAACTCCATGCCAAGGTATGTCAGCGATTGGGCCGGTGTCAGATTTGACTTTGGAAAATTGATGATCCACCCGAAACTCTGGAGAGTCTCCAGGGTAGCGTCGAGGCTGTGTTGGCATGCCTCTAGAGAGGGTGCCTTGATCAACAGATCGTCCAAGTACGGGATCACCGAGTGACCCTGAGAGTGGAGGACCGCTACTACAGTAGCCATAACCTTGGTGAAAACCCGTGGGGCTGTTGCCAGGCCGAACGGCAGTGCCACGAACTGCAGGTGTTAGTTTCCTATGGCGAAGCGCAAGAAGCGCTGGTGCTCTGGAGCAATCGGTACGTGGAGATAAGCATCTTTGATATCGATCGATGCAAGGAAATCTCCCTGGGACATTGAGGCGATGACGGAGCGGAGGGATTCCATCCGGAACCGCCTGGTCTTTACGTGTTTGTTGAGAAGTTTCAGGTCCAGGACAGGTCGGAAAGACCCGTCCTTCTTTGGGACCACAAACAAGTTGGAGTAAAAACCGTGGCCCTGTTGCTGAAGAGGAACAGGGACCACCACTCCTTCTGCCTTCAGAATGCCCAGCGCCTGCAGAAGAGCCTCGGCTCGCTCGGGAGGCGGGGATGACCTGAAGAATCGAGTCGGGGGACGAGAGGTGAACTCTATCCTGTAACCGTGAGACAGAATGTCTCTCACCCAACGGTCTTTTACCCGTGGCAGCCAGGTGTCGCAAAAGCGGGAGAGCCTGCCACCGACCGAGGATGCGGAGTAAGGATGCCGAAAGTCATGAGGAAGCCGCTTTGGTAGCGGCACCTCCGGTGGTCTGTTTAGGACGTGACTTAGACCGCCATGCATCAGAGTTCCTTTGATCTTTCTGAGGCCTTTTGGACGAGGAAAATTGGGACCTGCCCGCGCCCCGAAAGGACCGAAACCTCGACTGCCCCTTCCTCTGTTGGGGTATGTTCGGTTTGGGCTGGGGTAAGGATGTATCCTTTCCCTTGGATTGTTTGATGATTTCATCCAAACGCTCGCCAAACAATCGTTCGCCAGAAATTGGCAAACTGGTTAAGCGCTTTTTGGAAACAGAATCTGCCTTCCATTCCCGTAGCCACAAGGCCCTGCGGAGTACCACCGAATTGGCGGCTGCAACCGCCGTACGGCTCGCAGAGTCCAGGACAGCATTAATAGCGTAAGACGCAAATGCCGACGTCTGAGTGGTTATGGACGCCACCTGTGGCGCGGACGTGCGTGTGGCTGCTTCAATTTGCGCTTGACCTGCTGAGATAGCTTGTAGCGCCCATACGGCTGCGAATGCTGGGGCAAAAGAAGCGCCGATAGCTTCATAGATGGATTTCAACCAGAGCTCCATCTGCCTGTCAGTGGCATCTTTGAGTGAAGCCCCATCTTCCACTGCAAGTATGGATCTAGCTGCCAGTCTGGAGATTGGAGGATCCACTTTGGGACACTGAGTCCAATCCTTGACCACGTCAGGGGGAAAGGGATAACGTGTATCCTTAAGGCGCTTAGAAAAACGCTTATCTGGACAAGCATGGTGATTCTGGACTGCCTCTCTGAAGTCAGAGTGGTCCAGAAACATACTCGGTGTACGCTTGGGAAACCTGAAACGGAATTTCTCCTGCTGGGAAGCCGACTCCTCCGCCGGAGGAGCTGAGGGAGAAATATCCAACATACGATTGATGGACGCAATAAGGTCGTTCACTATGGCATCCCCGTCCGGAGTATCAAGATTGAGAGCGGCCTCAGGATCAGAATCCTGATCAGCTACTTCCGCGTCATCAACCAGCGATTCCCCTCGCTGAGACCCTGAACAATATGATGATGTCGAGGGAAAATCTAAGCGAGCTCGCTTAGTCGGTCTGGGGCTGGGGTCTGTGTCAGAACCCTCAGCTTGGGATCCATGAGATACCCCGGGAGGACATTGTTGGTCCAGCTGAGGTGGGCCAGGGAACAAAGATTCAACAGAGTCCCTGTGCTGAGATACCGGTCTGGACTGCAAGGCTTCCAGTATCTTAGCCATAGTCTCAGAGAGTTTTGCAAACTCTGTCCCTGTCACCTGAACAGTGTTAGCAGGTGGCTCCCCCTGGGCCCCCCCTAGCAGAGGCTCTGGCTGAGTAAGTGCCACAGGGGCCGAACAGTGCACACAATGAGGGTCAGTGGAACCTGCCGGTAGCGGGGTCGTACATGCGGCGCAGGCAACATAATAAGCCTGTGTTTTGGCACCCCTGCCTTTCGTGGGCGCCATGCTATTATCTTCCCTGAGCAACACAATAGGGTATATAGCCAGAAATCAACTGTGCACTATACAGTGTAAAATAAACATATAATGTTACACTACTGCACAATGGGGCTAGCACCACAGGTGCTGCTTACCACCCGCTTAAAGCGGTTGTGAGGCCACCAGAGTCCCTGCCTGGGTCTGCCAGATTTTGTCCCCCTCTGCAGCGTCCGAGGAGCTGACAGGAATGCGTCCTGAGGAGAGGAGGGAGCCGTGGGCGTGACCCAGAAAGAGCGGGAACTGGTGCCTGCACTGTGCACAGTGAGGGGAGTGGAGTATGCAAAGCATGCTCCAGCCCTCAGTGCTGCTCGTTCTGTGCAGCGTCCCGCCCTTCCCCTGCCTGTCAGGGCTGTGGGCGGGAGGAAAGGAAACTAGGCCGCAAAAAGCTGGGGACTCTAGTAATAAACGCGGCCGCCGTAAAAGCGCGGCCGGCGTGGAAGTCCCCGGCGCACTACAAGTCCCAGCCGCGCCGCAGTGTTTCCATGGCAGCGGCGGTCAGTGCGGCAGTCCCTATACATAAACACACTCAGCAACGCTGAGTGTGTAATGGCACATATTAACCCGGTCAGCGCCGCGGTCCCCGGTGCACTAGCACACCCAGCAAAGCTGGAGTGTTGCTGTGCGCGGTCCCCACAGGGATACAGAGTACCTCCAAGTAGCAGGGCCATGTCCCTGAACGATACCCGGCTCCTATCCAGCAGGCTCCACAGGAGTTGTGGATGAAGCACGGTCTCAGTGCCTGGAGACCGATAGGATCCCACTTCCACCAGAGCCCTGAGGGGGATGGGGAAGGAAAACAGCATGTGGGCTCCAGCCTCCGTACCCGCAATGGATACCTCAACCTTACAACACCGCCGACAAGAGTGGGGTGAGAAGGGAGCATGCTGGGGGCCCTATATGGGCCCACTTTTCTTCCATCCGACATGGTCAGCAGCTGCTGCTGACCAATCTGTGGAGCTGTGCGTGCGTGTCTGACCTCCTTCGCACAAAGCAAAAAACTGAGGAGCCCGTGGGAGCACGGGGGGTGTATAGGCAGAAGGGGAGGGGCTTTACACTTTTGAGTGTAATACTTTGTGCGGCCTCCGGAGGCATAGCCTATACACCCAATTGTCTGGGTCTCCCAATAGAGCGACAAAGAAATATATATATATATATATCTCTATATCTCTATCTATAACATATATATATATATATATATATATATATATATATATATATATATATATATATATATATATATATATATATATATATATATATATATATATATATATATATCTATATAACTATATATATCTATATATATATCTATAACTATGTCTATATCTATAACTATGTCTATATCTATATCTATATCTATATCTATATCTATATCTATATCTATATATATATATATATCTATAACTATATATATCTATATCTATACATATCTATAACTATATATATCTATATCTATATATATCTATAACTATATTATCTCTCTCTCTCTATAACATATATATATATATATCCCGGCACCTTAGGGGGATCAGCACCGGGTGACCGGTGTGGCTTACCAACCGCTCACGAGCGGAGTGTGTCCTCCAGATTCCCTGTCGTGGATCCCCCGGAGCTGCAGAGCCTTGCTGCTGAATAGCATCCACCGGCAGAATGCTAAAAATGGCTGCTGGAGCTCTCAGGGGGGAGTGGAGCCGAGGGCGGCGCTAGCAGAGAGCGGGAATCTGGAGTCCCCAAGTGGTCAATGAGGGGGGAGGGAGACATGCAGGATGCTCCAGCCCTCAAGGCCGACGTCATGTCAGTAATCCCGCCCTTACCCCTGACAGGCAGGCTCGGGGGCGGGATTTTTCGGACTAGGCCGCGGCGAAGCCGGGGGCTAAATTTAAGGCCGCGCCCGACAAGCAGGCACGGTCGGCACGGAAGTCCGCCGAAAAGACAACGGACGGAACCACCGCGGCTTCCGGGGAGAAGGTGCGACCCCTGTACAGTCCCCACATGAGGATACAAAGTACCTTCAAGTTGCAGGGCCCGGTCCCTGGGGATGAAGAAGCTCCGGTCCAGCAGGTTCCACCAGGGGCTGCGGATGGAGCACGGTCCCAGCACATGGATGACCGCATAGGATCCCACTTCTCCCAGAGCCGCATAAGGGATGGTGAAGGAGACGGCATGTGGCTCCAGCCTTTGTACCCGCAATGGGTACCTCAACCTTAACAACACCGCCGACTTAGTGGGGTGAGAAGGGAACATGCCGGGGGCCCCATCGGGGACCTCTTTTCTTCCATCCGACATAACTATGTATGAGAATGCATGAGTGGATGTGTGCCTCCTTCCACACAAAGCATAAAACTGAGGAGCCCGTGGTCCACGGGAGGGTGTATAGGCAGAGGGGAGGGGTTACACTTTTTTTAAAAGTGTAATACTTTGTGTGGCCTCCGGAGGAAAAAGCTATACACCCGATTGTCTGGGTCTCCCAACAGAGCGACAAAGAAAATCAATTTAAAAAAAAAAACAAAAAAAAAAAAAAACACGACAAAAAAAAGTTACGTTTTTCAGAATTTACTTGCCATGGGATTGCTGGTAAGTCTGTTCTAACGGATAGTTACTGGACATGCGAACTTAGCCTTACAGTACGAGTCAAGCTCTTGCCCATAGGCTGATTATATTTGAGCTGCAATGCTGGGCACCGTCACCTCTCTTCCACCCGCAGCTCCAAGCATCACACTTGTAACTATCGGCATCCTGGGCTCTGATACGGTTGAATTCAATGATGGAAGTGAAAAGCTGTTGGCTCCCACTGCCATCATTCTACATCTGACATATCAGCACAGCAAGCGCCGGTGACGTCACTATTTAACAGTTGCTGTGCTGAACAATGAAGAGGTTCAGTGCACTGCAGAGACCGGAGCAATGGGAGAAGAATAAGAGGCAGGTATTTATTATTTTTAACGAGGGGCCCATTATTCTGTATGGAGGGCGACGTGGTGGGGCCCATTATTCTGTATGGAGGACTACGTGGGGCCCATTATTCTATACGGAGGGCTATGTAGGGCCCATTATTCTGTACAGAGGGCGACGTGGGACCCATTCTGTACAGAGGGCGCCGTGAGGCCCATTATTCTGTACAGAGGGCGACGTGGGGCCCATTATTCTGTATGGAGGGCGACGTGGGGCCCATTATTCTGTATAGAGGGCGACGTGGGGCCCATTATTCTATACGGAGGGCTATGTGGGGCCCATTCTATACGGAGGGCTACGTGGGGCCCATTATTCTATACGGAGGGCTACGTGGGGCCCATTCTATACGGAGGGCTACGTGGGGCCCATTCTGTATGGAGGGCTATGTGGGGCCCATTATTCTATACGGAGGGCTACGTGGGGCCCATTATTCTATACGGAGGGCTATGTGGGGCCCATTATTCTGTACGGAGGGCTATGTGGGGCCTATTATGATATACGGAGGGCTACGTGGGGCCCATTATTCTGTATGGAGGACTATGTGCGGCCCATTATTCTGTATGGAGGGCTACGTGGGGCCCATTATTCTGTATGGAGGGCTCATTCTGTATGGCGGGCTATAGGGGAACCCATTATTCTGTATGGAAGACTGTGGTCTGTGAGTAGGTTGGCCCAAGACTTTGTCCAAGTTTTTAATTTTTTTCTCTGTGCACAAGTTTGACATCCCAGTCTTACAGAGATACCAAACAGTCATTTTCTTTTTTATAGTTTAGTAGTGGGAAAAAAAAAAAATGAAATAAAAAATATAAATATTTTTGTTTACGTCACCATTTTCTGAGGAGACTCCTTGCATATCTCCCAGAGGAGCATTGCGGATTAAAGTCTCCTCATCACTGGCGTGCTGGAATGGTGTCAGTCTCCGCAAGAAGAATAGCTTCCCTTTTAGACACCATTTTCTGAGACCCATAACTTTCATGCATCCATCACATATTGTGTGAGGGTTATTTATTCCTTGCCAAGATGTAGTTTTCATTGGTATTAATTTTGCGCTACATGATATATTGATCTCTTTTTATTGCATTTTTGGTGGATACAGTCACAGGAAAACTGTAAATATGGCATTCTGGGATTATACACACACACACACACACACACACACACACACACACACACACACACACACACACAGATATATTATCTGTCTATTTTTCAAGCCTAGCTTCAGAGAGGTTTCCAGATGGTGGTGATGGGAGCAGTCAGTAGTCTGCTATGTTATCCATTGGTCCAGCATGATCGGGTTGTTGTGGGGGGTGCTGGTTAGCCTCCACAACGCCAATCCTGTTATTTAAATGCCTCTATCAGAGATTGAGCGGCTGCATTATATAGTTAAACAAGAGCAAACGCGGTTAGTATTTATCACTGCTGTTATGGCCAGATGCCGGCTATTGTCTTACAGCTGACATATGCCCTGTATGGAGCGGGTGCAGATCCTAAGGCCACTTCATACACAAATACCCCAAAAGTGATGTACAAGAATGGCAGGGCGCTCAAAGGGGTTAAAAAAAAATTAAAAAAAAATATTTTTTTCAGTGCTTTTCCCTACTGAAATCAAAATAACAGCACCAAACTCGTTAAGCTGCCATTTTCTGGCCTGCACATATTTGATGAAGAAAACACCCCACAAATGCTACATGTGAACATACCCTTAAAGTCATAATCTGCATTATTTTAGAAGGTAAAAATAAATGGCACAAATTGCAATAGCGTTAACAGAATGGTGCAGGTGATATGACATTTGGTGCATAACACAAGATACTACATATGTTTTTTCGGTAAGGGCCACATGGTTGTACCATAGCCATGTTTTCTCATCTGTACTTTGGCTGCCGTTTCTGACATGGCCGCAGCTCTCATGCCTTTAATGTAGTTAGCTCGGATCATAAGACCAGTGGGCAGATGGGACACGGTGTGAAATACGGCCCTGACTTCAGGTCATGTGATGTGCGGTAAGGCCAGGAGTATGGTCATGTGAACCTCCCGACACCTTCCCCCAGGCTGGTTGGTTTCCTTTAAAGCCATGTTTCAAGTAGTGTCATGTCCACTACATGGGATAGCCCCCTACTTAAAGGGAACCTGTCAGCTGATTCACGCTGCGTGTGGTCTGGGCACAGCTGGTATACAAGTATATATTTTTCTATGAAACACTGACACTTCAAAAGAAAATATTGTTTGAAGATCTGGTTGGGGATCACTGCAGGGATCACAAGCATAGGCTTGTCTGGTGTTGCCCATGGTCAGCTTTTTCCAATGCTGCTCCTGGTGATTGACAGGTGTCTCTACCAGTATACGTACATACATGGGGGAGACCTGTCAATCACCTAGACTGGGGAGGAGAGCCAGGTGTCGGCAGCACCAGACTCGTCTTATTCCTGGATAAGCTCTTTAAACTATATCCTCTGCAATGCAGAGTGCTTCAGAATAAAATATACTTTGCTGTGATTGTTGGGCTCTGCCAAAATCGAAGGCAGCATGAATTAGGAAACAGGTTCCCTTTAAATGCCGAAGTCCTTGGAGTAAAATAAGAAAGCTTCTCTTATTTTACTAGGAGCAACTGGGACATTTAAAAATGGGATGTCCAATAGTAAACAACCCCTTTAACGGACCTACTTAACCTGGCTTAATAAGACCAAGGTTACACAGATTTATTTGCAATAAGCTACTGATCGGGTGTGAGGGGCAAAATACAATGCAACATGGCGCGCAGTGTTTTCTCGTGAATTATTGGTATGAGTCCACCATCTGAAAGAAGGGAATTTTGTTTACTTACCGTAAATTCCTTTTCTTCTAGCTCTAATTGGGAGACCCAGACAATTGGGTGTATAGGCTATGCCTCCGGAGGCCGCACAAAGTACTACACTTAAAAGTGTTAGGCCCCTCCCCTTCTGCCTATACACCCCCCGTGCTCCCACGGGCTCCTCAGTTTTGGTGCAAAAGCAAGAAGGAGGAAAAAGAATTATAAACTGGTTTAAAGTAACTTCAATCCGAAGGAAACTCGGAGAACTGAAACCATTCAACATGAACAACATGTGTACACAAAAAAACAGGGGCGGGTGCTGGGTCTCCCAATTAGAGCTAGAAGAAAAGGAATTTACGGTAAGTAAACAAAATTCCCTTCTTCTTTTTCGCTCTATTGGGAGACCCAGACAATTGGGACGTCCAAAAGCAGTCCCTGGGTGGGTAAAATAATACCTCGTAAGAGAGCCGTAAAACGGCCCTTTCCTACAGGTGGGCAACCGCCGCCTGAAGGACTCGTCTACCTAGGCTGGCATCCGCCGCAGCATAGGTATGCACCTGATAGTGCTTCGTGAAAGTGTGCAGGCTCGACCAGGTAGCCGCCTGACACACCTGTTGAGCCGTAGCCTGGTGCCTCAAAGCCCAGGACGCTCCCACGGCTCTGGTAGAATGGGCCTTCAGCCCTGAGGGAACCGGAAGCCCAGCCGAACGGTAAGCTTCGATAATTGGCTCCTTGATCCACCGAGCCAGGGTTGATTTGGAAGCCTGTGACCCTTTACGCTGGCCAGCGACAAGGACAAAGAGTGCATCCGAGCGGCGCAGGGGCGCCGTACGAGAAATGTAGAGTCTGAGTGCTCTCACCAGATCTAACAAGTGCAAATCCTTTTCACATTGGTGAACTGGATGAGGATAAAAAGAAGGTAAGGAAATATCCTGATTGAGATGAAAGGGGGATACCACCTTAGGGAGAAATTCCGGAACCGGACGTAGAACCACCTTGTCCTGGTGAAAAACCAGAAAAGGGGCTTTGCACGACAACGCTGCTAGCTCAGACACTCTCCGAAGAGAAGTGACTGCTACTAGAAAAACCACTTTCTGCGAAAATCGTGAGAGGGAGATATCTCTCATTGGCTCGAATGGTGGTTTCTGAAGAACCATCAGCACCCTGTTTAGATCCCAGGGTTCTAACGGCCGCTTGTAAGGTGGAACGATGTGACAAACTCCCTGCAGGAACGTGCGTACCTGTGGAAGTCTAGCTAGGCGCTTCTGGAAAAAAACAGAGAGCGCTGAAACTTGTCCCTTAAGGGAACCGAGCGACAAACCCTTTTCCAGTCCAGATTGAAGGAAGGACAGAAAAGTAGGTAATGCAAATGGCCAGGGAGAAAAACCCTGAGCAGAGCACCACGACAGGAAAATTTTCCACGTCCTGTGATAAATCTTGGTGGACGTTGGTTTCCTAGCCTGTCTCATAGTGGCAATGACTTCTTGAGATAACCCTGAAGACGCTAGGATCCAGGACTCAATGGCCACACAGTCAGGTTGAGGGCCGCAGAATTCAGATGGAAAAACGGCCCTTGAGACAGCAAGTCTGGTCGGTCTGGTAGTGCCCACGGTTGGCCGACCGTGAGATGCCACAGATCCGGGTACCACGACCTCCTTGGCCAGTCTGGAGCGACGAGGATGGCGCGGCGGCAGTCGGCCCTGATCTTGCGTAACACTCTGGGCAACAGTGCCAGCGGAGGAAACACATAAGGGAGCTGAAACTGCGACCAATCCTGAACTAAGGCGTCTGCCGCCAGAGCTCTGGGATCTTGAGACCGTGTCATGAACATTGGTACCTTGTTGTTGTGCCGGGACGCCATGAGGTCGACGTCCGGCACCCCCCAGCGGCAACAGATCTCCTGAAACACGTCCGGGTGAAGGGACCATTCCCCTGCGTCCATGCCCTGGCGACTGAGATAATCTGCTTCCCAGTTTTCCACACCTGGGATGTGAACTGCGGATATGGTGGAGGCCGTGGCTTCCACCCACATCAAAATCCGCCGGACTTCCTGGAAGGCTTGTCGACTGCGTGTGCCGCCTTGGTGGCTGATGTATGCCACCGCTGTGGAATTGTCCGACTGAATTCGGATCTGCTTGCCTTCCAGCCACTGCTGGAACGCTTTCAGGGCAAGATACACTGCCCGAATTTCCAGAACATTGATCTGAAGCGAGGACTCTTGCCGGGTCCACGTACCCTGAGTCCTGTGGTGGAGAAAAACCGCTCCCCACCCTGACAGACTTGCGTCCGTCGTGACTACTTCCCAGGATGGGGGTAGGAAGGATTTCCCCTTCGATAATGAAGTGGGAAGAAGCCACCACCGAAGGGAAGCTTTGGTCGCCTGAGAGAGGGAGACGGTCCTGTCGAGGGACGTCGGCTTCCTGTCCCATTTGCGTAGGATGTCCCATTGAAGGGGACGCATGTGAAACTGCGCGAAAGGGACTGCTTCCATTGCTGCCACCATCTTCCCCACGAAGTGCATGAGGCGCCTCAAGGGGTGTGACTGGCCTTGAAGGAGAGATTGTACCCCTTTCTGTAGTGACCGCTGCTTGATCAGCGGAAGCTTCACTATCGCTGAGAGGGTATGAAACTCCATGCCAAGGTATGTGAGCGATTGGGCCGGTGTCAGATTTGACTTTGGAAAATTGATGATCCACCCGAAACTCTGGAGAGTCTCCAGGGTAGCGTCGAGGCTGTGTTGGCATGCCTCTTGAGAGGGTGCCTTGATCAACAGATCGTCCAAGTACGGGATCACCGAGTGACCCTGAGAATGGAGGACCGCTACTACAGTAGCCATAACCTTGGTGAAAACCCGTGGGGCTGTTGCCAGGCTGAATGGCAGTGCCACGAACTGCAGGTGTTCGTTTCCTATGGCGAAGCGCAAGAAGCGCTGGTGCTCTGGGGCAATCGGAACGTGGAGATAAGCATCTTTGATATCGATCGATGCAAGGAAATCTCCTTGGGACATTGAGGCGATGACTGAGCGAAGGGATTCCATCCGGAACCGCCTGGTCTTTACGTGTTTGTTGAGAAGTTTCAGGTCTAGGACAGGACGGAAAGACCCGTCCTTCTTTGGGACCACAAACAAGTTGGAGTAAAAACCGTGGCCCTGTTGATGAAGAGGAACAGGGACCACCACTCCTTCTGCCTTCAGAGTGCCCAGCGCCTGCAGAAGAGCCTCGGCTCTCTCGGGAGGCGGAGAAGACCTGAAGAATCGAGTCGGGGGACGAGAGGTGAACTCTATCTTGTAACCGTGAGACAGAATGTCTCTCACCCAGCGGTCCTTTATTTGTGGCAGCCAGGCGTCGCAAAAGCGGGAGAGCCTGCCACCGACCGAGGATGCTACTAGAGGAGGTCGAAAGTCATGAGGAAGCCGCTTTGTTAGCGGTGCCTCCAATGTTCTTTTTAGGACGTGACTTAGACCGCCATGCATCAGAGTTCCTTTGTTCTTTCTGAGACCTTTTGGACGAGGAGAATTGGGACCTGCCCGCGCCCCGAAAAGACCGAAACCTCGACTGCCCTCTCCTCTGTTGGGGAATGTTCTGTTTGGGCTGGGGTAAGGATGTATCCTTTCCCTTGGATTGTTTGATGATTTCATCCAGACGCTCGCCAAACAGCCTGTCGCCAGAAATTGGCAAACTGGTTAAGCGCTTTTTGGAAGCCGAATCTGCCTTCCATTCCCGTAGCCACAAGGCCCTGCGGAGTACCACCAAATTGGCGGTCGCCACCGCCGTACGGCTCACAGAGTCCAGGACAGCATTAATAGCGTAAGACGCAATTGCCGAGGTCTGGGTGGTAATGGATGCCACTTGTGGCGCGGCCGTGCATGTGGCTGCTTCAATTTGCGCTTGACCTGCTGAGATAGCTTGCAGCGCCCATACGGCTGCGAATGCTGGGGCAAAAGAAGCTCCGATAGCT
Organism: Anomaloglossus baeobatrachus; assembly: GCF_048569485.1. Lineage (NCBI taxonomy): Eukaryota > Metazoa > Chordata > Amphibia > Anura > Aromobatidae > Anomaloglossus > Anomaloglossus baeobatrachus. The sequence goes on from NC_134360.1 coordinate 70,166,866, forward strand.
TCATAGATGGATTTCAACCAGAGCTCCATCTGCCTGTCAGTGGCATCTTTGAGCGAGGCCCCATCTTCCACTGCAAGTATGGACCTAGCCGCCAGTCTGGAGATTGGAGGATCCACTTTGGGACATTGAGTCCAACCTTTAACCACGTCCGGGGGGAAAGGATAACGTGTATCCTTAAGGCGCTTAGAAAAACGCTTATCTGGACAAGCATGGTGATTCTGGATTGCCTCTCTGAAATCAGAGTGGTCTAGAAACATACTCGGTGTCCGCTTGGGAAACCTGAAACGAAATTTCTCCTGCTGAGAAGCTGACTCCTCCGCCGGAGGGGCTGAGGGAGAAATATCCAGCAACTGATGGATGGACGCAATAAGATCGTTTACTATGGCGTCCCCGTCTGGAGTATTAAGATTGAGAGCGCTCTCAGGATCAGAATCCTGATCAGCTGTCTCCGCATCATCAACCAAAGATTCCCCCCGCTGAGACCCTAAACAATATGATGTCGAGGGAAATTCTAAGCGAGCCCGCTTAGTCGATCTGGGGCTGGGGTCTAAGTCAGAACCCTCAGACTGGGATGCAGGAGATACCCCGGGAGGACATTGTTGGTCCAACTGAGGGGGGCCCGGGAACAACGATTCAACAGAGTCCCGTTGCTGAGATACCGGCCTGGACTGCAAGGCTTCTAGTATCTTAGCCATAGTCTCAGAGAGTTTAGCAAACTCAGTCCCCGTCACCTGGACAGTGTCAACAGGTGGCTCCCCCTGGGCCCCTCTTAGCATAGGCTCCGGCTGAAGAAGTGGCACAGGGGTCGAACACTGCACACAATGAGGGTCAGTGGAACCTGCCAGTAGAGAGGTCTTACATGCGGCGCAGGCAGCATAATAAGCCTGTGTTTTGGCACCCCTGCCTTTTGTGGGCGCCATGCTATAGTTTTCCTTGAGTTACACAAAAGGGTATATAGCCAGAATGAACTGTGCTCATACAGTGTAAAGTATATACGATACACAAATAATGTACCAATACACTACAGCACCATGGGGTTCGCACCACAGGTGCTGCTTACCAGCCGCCTAAAGCGGTTGTGAGGGCACCAGAGACCGTGTCTGGGTCTCCCAGGACTTGTCCCTCTTCTGCAGCGTCGGTGGAGCTGACAGGAATGGCTGCGGCGTCCTGACGAGATGAGGGAGCTGTGGGCGTGGCCGAGAAAGAGCGCGAACTGGTGCTCACACCGTGCACAGTGAGGGGGGTGGAGTATGTAAATCATACTCCAGCCCTCAGAGCTGCTCGCTCCGTGCAGCGTCCCGCCCTTCCCCCTGCCTGTCAGGGCTGAGGGCGGGAGAAAAGTAAACTAGGCCGCAAGGAAGCCGGGGACTCTAGTAATAAACGCGGCCGGCAAGAAAGTCCCCGGCGAACTACAAGTCCCAGCCGCGCCGCAGTGTCCCATGGCAGCGGCGGTCAGTGCGGTAGCCCTTACATATAAACACACTCAGCGACGCTGAGTGTGTAATGGCACATATAGACCCGGTCAGCGCCGCGGTCCCCGGTGCACTAGCACACCCAGCAAAGCTGAGGTGATGCCGTGCGCGGTCCCCACAGGGATACAGAATACCTCCAAGATGCAGGGCCATGTCCCTGAACGGTATCGGCTCCTATCCATCAGGCTCCACAGGAGTTGTGGATGAAGCACGGTCTCAGTGCCTGGAGACCGATGAGATCCCACTTCGCCCAGAGCCCTAAGGGGGATGGGGAAGGAAAAACAGCATGTGGGCTCCAGCCTCCGTACCCGCAATGGGTACCTCAACCTTAACAACACCGCCGACAAGAGTGGGGTGAGAAGGGAGCATGCTGGGGGCCCTATATGGGCCCACTTTTCTTCCATCCGACATAGTCAGCAGCTGCTGCTGACTAATCTGTGGAGCTGTGCTGTGCGTGTCTGACCTCCTTCGCACAAAGCAGAAAACTGAGGAGCCCGTGGGAGCACGGGGGGTGTATAGGCAGAAGGGGAGGGGCCTAACACTTTTAAGTGTAGTACTTTGTGCGGCCTCCGGAGGCATAGCCTATACACCCAATTGTCTGGGTCTCCCAATAGAGCGAAAAAGAAACATTGTGCAAAGCTGAGTGAATACCCTCTTCCTATTTACCGCTATTACAGGGAGCATATAACGTTAGTGCCATGATCTTGTCCAAATCTGCACCATAAAAAACGGGCCCAAATTTATCAAAAGTGGTGTTATTTGCAGCAAATCTGCGCCTACATCTACTCCGTATTCATCAAAAGTCGCACCTCAATTATAAATTTGGCGATAATTCCTGTGCCACTCTTTAAGCATGGCGGCACAATGCTCTGTGTTAGGTATGAGCCCGAGACCAATTTGTCAAATATTGCACGTTATTGGAAACTTGTGTGAAAATTGCATTTTTATATTCATTTAATGATAACATGACTGTATTTGATCCATAAATTAAGTACAATATTAAATACATTTAGGTTTAGGCATTTAAGATGAAGAAATGTCACAATCGGAGCAAAGATTTTAGTGCAGACGTAATGATAAATGTTCCGCAAAAAAAGCACAACCTAATGGCATAAATCCCCGCTATCGGTGGAGACCTTGATCATTTTGCTCCTTGCGGACGGCACCGGTCATGGCTAATTTAATAAAGAAAGGCAGTGTGTGAACAAAGCTTCATTGTAACGTATGATAACACATGGCGCAATGGTTAGATCTCTTATAATAACAGCTCGTAAAACTCCAGGTACCGTGAGAAAAACTTGTGATCTAAATACCCGTCCACGTATCACTTTTCTTTTGTTGGAGATATACATCAGGAGCATTGCCCAAAGTATACGGCAAACGGCCACCAGCCAATCTGAAGGCACAGGGTACGGCTTACTCAGATGCCAAATACAACGGCATACATAAGGCGTAATATCATGGCTGTGCTGCCCATTATATATATTCCTCAAGCTGGAGACTCCGTAGGGCCACACTTCTATATAATAAAAAACAAACAAAAACCATCATGGACAGATTAAAAATGGTGAATTCCAGGTATACAATCCAATCAGTATGCCAAAACTATCCCTTGTATGGCTTATACAAGGTCACATCAAGCAAAGAGCTAAGGCCTGCAGAGTCCGCAGAGGGACGTCGCAGATTTACAGGACAATAACATGGGGTTTTAACATTCAGATTATATTGTGAAGCTGTGCAATTCATAAATTGGCACAGATATGCAGATAGTTACGCGAGAGGTTACTCTTAGAGGTGGCTGATGAAGTTTTGGTGAGCTTGCTCCAGCATACAGGTCTTACAATTAGGCCTAAGACACACGGCATGAAAATCGGAGCGAGTGGAATGCGGTAAAACATCGCATTCCACTCGGACCAATATTAGCCTGTGTGTCAGCGCACATGAGCAATTATTTTCTCAGCCCCAACTGGACCGAGAAAACAATCACAGCATGCTGCGACTAATGCGTTCCTGGTTTCTCTCGCACCCATTCAAGTCTATGGGGTGAGCGAAATAAAACGCACTGCACTCGCAGTACTCAGGGGGAGAATTGCAATAGCCGGCTACGGAGGATAGAGGGAGATAAATCCCCTCCCGCCCCTCCTCAGGGCCGGCCCGCCCCCCGCAGCTGAGGTCCGATTGCATGATGATTGATGATGACACTTGCATGACACTCGGCTCCTGCTGTGCTGCCAGCGTGAGCAGAGTGTCATGTGAGGGGATCGCAATAGTCCCCCGTGTGGCCCCAGCCTTCGAGAACAAGTATTTAACCTCATAACGACGGCCGTACGACTTAAAGCGGCGGCAAAACAGGGTACTTATTCTGTTCCGCCGCTTTAAAGCGGCGGCCCGAAAAAACCCTGTAGCGCCCCCCAGCGACCGAAAATCTCGGGGGTTTCAGCTACCGGGGGTAGCTGAGACCCCCCAGATTATGAATCGGGGTGTTTTTTTTGGACCCCGATCATGTGATCGGCGGTATACACCGTATACCGACGAACACATGAAAAAAAAAGAAATGGCCGGTAAAACTGATTTCTTTTTCATCTGACATGATCAAACATGTCAGATGAGAAAGAAATCTAACCCCCTAGTGCCCCCAAAGCCCCCGGTACCGGAGAGTCCCCCCACCCCCACCCCTACCCCCACCGTACATCCAAAATGGCGCCGAAGCGCACAGAAAACTGCCGCCGGCGCCGGCTCTGCAGTCATTTCCCTCCGATCTGAAATGATCAAACATTTCAGATCGGAGGGAAATGTCCTCCCCCTGACCCCTCCTCCGGTCCACCGGAGCCCTCTGGTCACCGGAGCCCCCTCCGGTCTCCAGAGCCGCCTCCCCCCTCCGGAGCGTGGAAGATGGCGGCGCACAGCGCGCGGCCGCCTTCATTCTGCTCTTTCTGCCGCATGTGACACGTCACATGCGGCAGAAAGGTGTCCCCAGGTCCCACTAGGTCACCCCCCGTCACCCCCCGTCACCCCCCCCCCCCCAAGCCCCCGGTTATACGTTACCTGTCTGCCGCTCCGGGCCCGCGATCGCCGCCTCCTTCTTCAATGCTGGCGGCGCATGCGCAGACAGCGGCTGTCAGCTGGATCCCTGCAAGCAGGGATCCTGCTGACGTCGCTGATGCACAGGCTCCACTGTGGACCGGGGGAGGGTGAGTGCAGTGATCTGCAGCCACACTCCTCACATGGAGAGGCTGCTGTTCCAGAAAATGGGGGGTACGTTCTGTGAGCGTGCCCCTCATATTCTGGAATGAGGTTACTGCAGGTCACTCTGCCCTAGGTTGGACCGGGGCAGTGTGAGTGCAGTATTCTCAGATTACTGCACCCACACTGCTCATGGAGAGCTTGCTCTTCCAGAAAATGGGGGATACGTTCCCTGAACGTGCCCCCCATATTCTAGAAGATCCAGAGTCGCCGAGGGACCTCCAAAATGGATTACAGCGACCGGAATTTCTTTATTTTCAATAAATTGGTAAAAGAGGAATGTTTCGGGGAGTGTTTTTTCAAATAAATTTTTTTTTTGTCTTTTTTTTTTCTATTACTGACTGGGTTAGTGATGTCGGGTATCTGTTCAGATGCTGTGACATCACTAACCCCAGGGCTTGATGCCAGGTGACATTACAGCTGGTATCAACCCCATATATTACCCCGTCTGCCACCGCACCAGGGCGCGGGATGAGCTGGGGCGAAGCGCCAGGATTGGCGCATCTAATGGATGCGCCACTTCTGGGGCGGCTGCGGCCTGCTATTTTTAGGCTGGGAAGAGTCCAATAACCATGGCTCTTCCCACCCTGAGAATACCAGACCCCAGCTGTCCGCTTCACCTTGGCTGGTGATCTAATTTGGGGGGGACCCCACGTTTTGTTTTTTTTTTTAAAAAACGCCTGGGGAGCCCTCCAAATTGATCACCAGCCAAGGTGAAGCTGTCAGCTGTGGTTTGCAGGCTACAGCTGTCTGCTTTACCCTAGCTGGCTATCAAAAATAGGGGGGACCCCACGTCGTTTATTTTAATTATTAATTTTTTGGGGGGCTAAATACAAGGCTAGGCACCCTTCAGTGCCACATGAAAGGCACTAAAGGGCGCCAGCTTAGAATATGCAGGGGAATGGGACGTTATATTTGTTTGACATCTATCCATTCATCCATTGTAGCATTTTACGCTGTGTGCCCACAATCAGGGTTTGCAGCGTTTTGGGCGCAGAGTGTTTTCCCTGCGTCCATAGCGGTGCGTTGTGCAGTAGAAGCACAGTGGAAGGATTTTTAGAAATCCCATGCCCAATGTGCTTCTTTTCTCCGCAGCATAAACCGACCTGTGGCGCAGCTTCCCGAGCCTCAGCATGTCAATTTATGCTGCGGAGATGAGTGTTCTCTGCAGGTAGCATAGAGCTCCACAGCGGCCTGAACCCAAATCGTGGGCTTGGGCAGCTGCGTTCTCCCGTGGACAACACTCACATCTCTGCAGGAGGCGGACACTGTGTACTAGATGCCGTGTCGCTGGATCATGGCCACAGAGCCTAACAGTGAGACATTTGTTGCTACAGCAACATTTTTGTGAAGTACCTGTGGATTCAAAATGCTTACTATACTCCTGAATAAAATCCAGTTTCCAAAATGGGGTCACTTGTGGGGGTTTTCTGATGTATAGGTACCCAAGGGGCCCTGCTAATGTGACATGGTGCGCGCAATTTATTTCAACTTTTCCAGAATTCAAATGGTGCTCCCTCCATTCCAAGCCCTCCCATTTATCCAAACAGAGGTTTTTGGCCACATGTGGGGTATCCCTGTGCTCATAAGACATTGGATAACAACCTGTGGGGTCCACGGTTTGTTGTTGTCTCTTGAAAAAGTGAGAAATTTGATGCTAAAGCAACAGTTTTGTGAAAAAAATGAAAATTTTCAATATGGCAACCTAAGCTTATCAAATTCTGTGAAGTACTCGTGGATTGAAACTGCTCACTATACACCTTGATAAAAGCCTTGAGGTGTCTTGTTTCCAGAATGGAGTCACTTTTGGGGGACCGCCACTGTTTAGGCACCTCAGGGGCTCTCCAAATGCAACCTGGCGTCCGCTATTGATTCCAGCCAATTTTGCAGTCAAATGGCACTCCTTCCCTTCCGAGCCCTGCCATGCGCCCAAACAGTTGATTTCCACCACATATAAGGTATCGCCAAACTCAGGAGAAATTGCACAATAAATGTTATGCTGAATTTTTTCCTTTTACTCTTGTAAAAAAAAAAGCTACCTGGTTGAAATAACAATTTTGTGGTAAAATTTTATTTTTTTTTTTTCATGGCTCAACGTTATAAAATTCTGTGAAGCACCTGGGGGTTCAGGGTACTCACCAAACATCTAGATAAATTCCTTGAGGGGCCTAGTTTCCAAAATGGGGCCACTTGTGCGGGGTTTCTGCTGTTTAGGTACCTTAGGGGACCTCCAAATGCGACATGGTGCCCGCAATCTTTTTCAGCCAAATTTCCTTTCTAAAATTCAAATATTGCTCCTTTCGTTCCAAGCCCTCCCATTTGTCCAAACAAAGGTTTCAGACCACATGTGAGGTATCACCGCGCTCATAAAAAAGTGGTTAACAAACCTTGAGGTCAAATTTTTGGAATTACCTCTTGAAAAAGTGAGAAAATTGATGCTAAAGCAACATTTTTGAGAAAATTATTAAAATTTTCAATATGACAACGTAACGTTAACAAAATCTGTGAAGTACCTGTGGATCTAAAATGCTCACTATACCCCTAGATAGAAGCCTTGAGGGGTCTAGTTTCCAAAATGGTGTCACTTGTGAGGGATTTCTTCTGTTTAGGTACCTTAGCGGACCTGTAAATGCAACATGGTGCCCGCAATCTATTTCAGCCAAATTTGCTTTCCAAAATTCAAATATTGCTCCTTCTGTTCCGAGCCCTCCCATTTGTCCAAACAGAGGTTTCTGACCACATGTGGGGTATTGGCGCGCTCATAAGAAAGTGGGGAACAAGTTTTGAGGTCCATTTTGTTGTGTTATTTCTTCTAAAAGTGAATAAATTTGGGTTAGAGCAACATTTTTAGGTAAAATTTAATTTTTGCTTTTTTTCATTCCACATTGCTTTTGTTCATGTGAAGCACCTGAAGGGTTAATAAACTTCTTGAATGTGGTTTTGAGTACTTTGGGGGGTGCAGTTTTTAGAATGGTGTCACTTTTGGGTATTTTCTGTCATCTAGGCCTATTGAAGTCACTTCAAATGTGATGTGGTCCCTAAAAAACTGGTTTTGTAAATTTTGATGTAAAAATGAGAAATCGCTGATAAACTTTGAACCCCTCTAACTTCCTAACAAAAAAAAATTTTGTTTCCAAAATTGTGCTGATGTAAAGTAGACATGTGGGAAATGTTATTTATTAACTATTTTGTGTCACAGAAATCTCTGGTTTAACGGTATAAAAATTCAAAAGTTGAAAATTGCTAAATTTTCAAAATTTTTGCCAATATTCAATTTTTTTCATAAATAAACACAAAAAATATTGTCCTAAATTTGGTACTAACATGAAGTCCAATATGTGACGAAAAAACAATCTCAGAATCACCGGGATCCGTTGAAGCGTTCCAGAGTTATAACCTCATGAAGTGACACTGGTCAGAATTGCAAAATTTGGTCTGGTCATTAAGGTGAAAATTAGCTCCGTCACTAAAGGGTTAATGGGAACCTGTCATCAGATTAGGCGACTATAACTGGCAGCCACCACCAGTGAGCCCTAATATTGCACATTCTAGAATACTGTATATAAGAGCCAAGACTGCTCTGTATAACGTGAAAAAAACCCACGTTTATTACACTCAGCTAAAAGGTTGTCCAGTCCGATGAGTGACACTGGTCGCAGGTTCAGCACCTCCTCTCTATTTTAACGGCTGTCCTCCTCCTTCCCTGCCCTCTGTGGATGACGCGGTTCTGCCCAGGCGCACTTTGATCTGCGCTGCTGAGGGCAGAGCAAAGTACTGTACTGTGCAGGCGCAAGGAAAGGTTTAAAGACCACCCGTATATGCGCACTATAATACTTTGATCTGCCCTGAGTAGGGCAGATCAATGTGCATCTGCGCAGGACCACAATGCTGGCATGTGTGGAGGACGTAGGACACGTCATCCACACTGGGCTGGGTAAAAGGAGGATGGCGATAGCAGCAGAGCGGAGTCACCGGACTGGGGTGCAGCGACACCCATCGGACCGGACCACCCTCTTGGTGAGTATAATAAAGGTGATTTTTACGTTCTATACAGCGGCCTGGGCTCTTATATACAGTATTCTGGCATGCTGTATACGAGAGCTCACTATTGGTGGCCGTAGCTTATAATCACCAAATCTGGTGACAGGTTCCCTTTAACAGTTTCATGCACTTTTGCCATTCGGCTTTGTTCACACTGAACGCTTTTGTTATAGCAACAAGAAAATGGATCTCATGAAAAAAGGCATCAGTCCTGAGATAGAGACCATCAGTACCAGACTACTCACTAGAATGGGGTTTAGGAGGCAATTATTTTAACAGAAAACAGTGGACCACGTTGCTCTTTTTTTTTTTCTGTAAAAATGATCAAAACTGCAATGAAAGCAAGTTTAGATCAAGCCTTAAATTGTCAGATTTTAGATAAAATAAATTCGAGAATGAAAAAAAAAAAAAAAAAAAAAAAAAAAAACACGAGATGGGAGATTGGCTGCAGCGGTCACATGATTGATGGACAGATGAGAGATTACATAGAATAATGAAATATGCAATAATATTTTAACACAATTTTATCATTTCCATAGTGCTTGCATCAGTCCTGGATTACCGTATTTTTCGCTTTATAAGACACACTTTTCCTCCCAAAAATTTGGGAGGAAAATGGGGGGTGCGTCTTATATAGCGGTACCTGGGGGGGTCCTGCCGGAGGCGATCAGGCGGCCGGGTGCCTGTGGCTGCATGCAAGCGGCCGGGTACCTGTGCTTGCGTGCGGTGGCAGCCGGGTACCCGTGGCTGTGTGCGGGCGGCAGCCGGGTGCTGTGTGGGGTCGGCAGCCGGGTACCCATGACTGTGTGCGGGCGGCAGTCAGGTGCCTGTGCGGGCGGCACCCGGCTGCCGCTTGCACACAGGCACCCGGCTGCCGCCCGCACACAGGCACCCGGCGGCTTGCACGCAGGGTGGGCGGGCAGCCTGCTGGCTGCCACTCTGTGCGTGCGGGGCAGGCGGCTGTGCAGCAAGTTACCAGTTGTCCGCGGTCCCACTTCCAAATGATGGCGCCGGTGGAGCTCTTGGATGAGAGCTCCATCTGCGCACGCGCTGCTCTGGGAGTCAGTGCGTGCGCAGATGGAGCCCTTGGATGAGAGCTCCATCTGCGCATGCGTCGCTCCGGGCGCCATTACTTGAAACGGGACCGCGGACACACTGGGAAAACACCGCATCAGTCTGCTCCACCACTGAGCAGTCCCGGCGCTGCCACCACTGAACCGGGACCGCGGACACTCACTGCACCGGCCTGCTGCCGCCACCACGGAACCACACGGCTCCTGCAACCAGGGACGCCACGGCACCTGCAACCACGGACCCCGCTGCCACTGACCCGCCGCGCCTGCCAGCACAACCTGTGCCTCCTGTGACCCCGCTTCACCACCACTGCTGCCCCCCTCCGGTAAGAGAACACCGGAGTATAAGACGGGCCCCATTTTCCTTTTTTTACCTTTTTTATGTCTAAATTTGGGGTGCGTCTTATCAAGCGAAAAATACGGTATTTCCCTACTCCCTTTGACAGCTGCATGTCTTTGCATCTAGATCTTCCCACTACCGGCCTCCGGGCCTCCAACACAAGACAACAATCGCCCAATCATTCCTAAGAACAAGCGTGCCCAGAGGTCAAACACGCGATCTGTCCCGTCTCTTATGATGACAAAACAATGACCACAGCGTACACAGGAAAGAAAGGCCCGATAGCTAAACTCTTGTTGCTCTGAGCACACTATGGCCATCCACCAGAGTAAAGGGATCTTTAAAAGGGAAGATTTTTTTTTTTTATCTTAAGAAAGTAAATCTGTTGATTTGCAGAACTGGGATTAACACGGGGGCAACATCAGTGTGAAGTCTGCATGTTCTGTCCATACTTGCATGTGAGGCCACGACATGATGCTGAGCAGGATGGGAAGGAGGGGACGTCCGGGCATCAGGCCAGCGAGCGCTTGCGCATAACGCTGCAGTCATAGGGGAAAGTGCGGTCACGAGGTTATGGGCGGCACTTACTGATGACACTCACAGCGCCGCCCATAACCTCGTGCCCGCGCAAAGCGTCACTAGCGGTCACCGTGCACGCAGTGCACGGCACCGCTACAGTGTAACAGCGCATGCGCGGGACCACGGGCACCCAGGGGCGGCGTCCTGAGCTTTCGAAATTCAGCGTTTGGGGGCGGCGTAAATCTGCAGGAGGACAACAACGGACCCCAGGCAGCCCGCCCCCATGGACGATTTTAGAAATTTCCATACGAAAAAGGTACCAGTTTACAAAGTATTTATTTTGGAATAAAAGGGGACAAAAAAAACTATAGGAAGCTTCCTAGAATGCAGCCCAGGAGCTGCAGAGGGGGGAACTTTTAGCTTTATAGCTAAATTTCTGATGACAGGTTCCCTTTAATGATTTTTAACACCTTTTTGATTTTTAATGCATCATATTTTAAAAAATATCCCTACAACCACAAGCAATTCTAAGCCGCTACCTCAATCTGTGTTGTTTAGATATAGCAGTGACATAGTGTCAACAGCACTGCAGCCAATCACTGGGTTCTCTCAATGTAGATGCTGAGCTCAGTAATTGGCTGCAGCGCTGCCGCCGTACCATCTTCACTGCAGCCAAACAAAAAAAAAAAAAAAAAAAAAGACTCGTGCAGCAGCGGAGACACAATAGACCCGGGGACGGTAAAGCACTTTTTTTGTTTTAAGTTTTCTGAAAAATGGAAACCAATGAGGCCGTATTGAAAAATGAGCCAGTGCTGTCCACAAGTTGCGAACATGACCTTTTCTGTAGTGTGGATGGGTGCCAGAGCGGCTTCTATATTACAGAGGCATTACTGTGGCCCAAAAAGATGGAGCAAAACAGTGCATGCTGCTATTTTTTCCACAAGGGTCATCAATCTATATGGAAATTTGGCCATGTGCCTTAAGACACTTGTGATAATGGGTGTGTGCGTGGTATAAGTGGGTGATCTGTGGCACATAGACATAGTATAAAATCATCTGGATGAGCCCTAAAGGATATGAAGAAATGAAGAGAATGCAGAATAGAGAAATCACTCAGTAAAAGGGACTATCCAAAATAACATGATCCAATGGTGTGACCGATATGTGGCCCAATATGGAGGGGAGAGAACAAAATTCTGTACATTAGCAAATCAAGATTAGCTTATTACCCCCCAACAAACTGCTAATTTTGGCAGTGATCGCTGTGGACAGCTGGACACTGCTGCCTTACACTTTCAGATGGATGTATTACGTAGATGTCTGGGAACCATCAGAGAAGTTCTGCGTTCTGGCTCAATGGGGTGAAGGGACGGGGGGGGGGGGGGGGGAGGTCTTCATATAACTTTTTAATACAGAGCCTATACCATGTAAACGGATTACAGATCCCCACATGCCAAAGCCTCACGTCCACATGCTAGGACACACCAGATCTCACAGCAGGCTGCAGCCATTGCCATCCCCATGTATCTTTGCCTGCTTAAAAATAAAAAAAACTTTGTAAAAACGCAACTGACATTTCGTAACATTTTTAGGCTCAAAGTGATACAACCGAGGACTTTTCCCACACACAGAAAAGCAATCCGGCTTACCACCACATTACATAAGGCTGCACATTAATTCTGACATTACAAGGGTTAAGCCTGTGAAGAACATGTTCAAGTAACTCAAAAATATCATGTCAGCCAAACAAGATTACACGCCTGAGCGCCCTCCAATCTGCCGGGGATGGGAAATGCCCGATGCTCCCAGGAAGGTTGCTAATTACAAAATACAAAGAGTCACATGTTCTGCAGAGAGGATTTAACCCACAATCCGCGGCGCTGATGGCTGTGGCACTCGGGACCATTTATCCCGGCAAGGGACAAGAGTGCAGAGGGAAAGCGTGGTCAAGGTTTTAGGATAAGCTGCAACATTCACATGATATACCTTACATAAAGCAGAAATGCTACAGACGAGCACTTTTTAAGACTTTGGTCAACATAACAGAAACAAGTGCAATGAATGTAAAAGTGACGGCACCGAGAGGCCATCCAAATCCAGATACAGTGTAACAGAAACCTGGACCGACACGTAACGGTAGTAGAGAAAACCCATACTCAGATACTGAAACCCATGTGTCCAGTCATAGAGGTTCTCCAATAGCGGGTAATAAAAAGCCGCAAACCCCCCAAAACTACTCACCTCTTTACCCACCCTGCCTCACAGGCCCATGTTTACTACCCAGTTTCCCTGAAAATAAGACCTAAAACTTTTTTTGGGGTTTTTTGGAGTATGCTTAAAATATAAGCCCTACTCCAAATTTAAGCCCTAGTTGCAGTATCATAAAGAAAAAAGAATTAAAAAAATGTTAAAGAATACAGCAGGACTCTTCATCAAAGCAAGCAGACAGCCCCAAAAAAAAGCAGACCCCCCCCCAAAAGAAAGCAGACACCCCTCCCCTCCAAAATTGCACTCACTAGACCCCAAACAATAAGGCTATGTTCACACTAGAAAAATGATTTTTCTTAAGAAATTTCTTAAGAGTGAAGGATTAGTGCACCTGCGTTTTTGCTGCGTTTTCGGTGCGTTTTTACCGCTGGTTGCTCCCTGCGTTATTGTGCCAATTATCTATGGCAAATAACGCAGTTAGCTGCAGAAAAGAAGTGACATGCTCATTCTTTTTCTTAAGAAAATTCTTTCAGTAGATTTTCTTAAGAAAAAAATGCAGTGTGCGCACAGCTAATTTTTTTTGCCATAGGTTTTGCTGGGCAATGTCTGCAGAAAGGTTACAAGAATTTCTCAAGAAATTTCTGCAGCAAAAACGGACCAAAAACGCAGGTAAAAAACGCAGTGTGTGAACACAGCCTAACAGTTGGCAAGTGCCAATGGTGGATGGGCCTTCACACACAGATCTGCCTCGCTGTCAGGTCCCTCATCGTTCCTGCTGCATTGCACAGCAGCTATCACAAACAGATCGGATACCAGTATCACCCGCTAAACAGATACTGCTTCCAGTCACCAGGGGGAGCCAATCACTGTAAAACACAAGGGGAACTGACAGCGATGCAGATTTGTAAGTGAGAGCCCATTCACTTGCCAACGCCAATTGCTTGGGGTCAAGTAAGTGCGATTCTTTTAGGGGGTAAACTTACTAGTGCATAGAGAATAATAAATTTCAAGAATTTCTGAATATGGTTTGTACCCACCACTATAGGGCTGGTTCTGCATCACAAGAATAGCAGATCAGATAAGACAATGTACATGTGAGCCAGTAACAGGAATAACACAATGCTGAAGTTCCATGATGTGATGACAGGATTATGGATGAATAAATATTGATTTTTTTTGTTCAAGAAGTAATGTGGATTCTTGTTCATGGGGAACATATAAGACATCCCCTGAAATAAGCCCTAGCGCAACTTCTGGAGCAACAAATATAAGACCTCGTCTTATTTTCTGGGCAACACTGTAGTGGACCCTCACTAGCTGCGATGGTCACCAGCCGCCATGATTATAACCGATAGCTTATGAACGAAGACCGATGGGGAACATCGGAAGATCGACAAATAGAATGGGGCTAAGGCGGAGAGTAAAGTTTTCTTTTCGTTATTTTACAGCATTTACAGCCCCCCCCCAGGGCTGTGGAGTCGGAGTCGGAGTCGTGGAGTCGGAGTCGGAGTCGGAGCTCATTTTGGTGGAGTCGGAGTCGGAGTCGGAGTCGGTATAAAATGCACTGACTCCGACTCCTAAAATATATAATAAATTGGGGACAGGAGTGCAATGCAGAATGTGCTGAATATTTTACTAAATAACAACATTTAGTATAATGCTTATATTTAAGTGAAAAATTTATTGTAGTACAATGTGAACATCAGACATTTAATTGTTTTTATGATACAATAATCAAGATATTTGGATAGAACATAAAATATTTATTGGAATACAACTTTAGAACACAAAAAAACTAATAAATTGTAAATATGTAATATATATAATATATATATATATATATATATATATACAGTGTATATACACACACACAAGATATATATGTAATCTACTGTATATTACATAGTGTATTACATATTTACAATTTATTACAGTTTTTTGTGTTCTAAAGTTGTATTCCAATAAATATATTTTATGTTCTATCCAAATATCTTGATTATCGTATCATAAAAATTATTAAATGTCTGATGTTCACATACACATATTCATGTACTACAATAAATTTTTCACCTAACTATAAGCAATATATGTAGGAGTCGGAGTCGGAGTCGGAGCCGGAGTCGGTGCAAGAGAATTTGAGGAGTCGGAGTCGAAGGTTTGGCTTACCGACTCCACAGCCCTGCCCCCCCCCCTTTTTTTTTTTACTTCTTGCCATTGCATGATCTTTTCCCACAATTTGGATTTGATCAGATTTATTTCTTCAATAGGTGGCATGATACCTGCTGCTTGGGCAGTCAGAGTGGCAGGGCTCAGCAGAGATATTAAAGGTGTTAAGTGTAAGATAAAAAAATAAATTTGCTTTTTTTGTTTTAGGTTCCCAATTCCTGCACCTAAAGGCTGCGTCTACATAGTGTATAGTAAAGAAAGATAATTAATCTCCGGTTTGGAAGGACTCCAGCCCTGTTCAGTACGGCAATACTACATGGAGGCTTCTTAGGGGGACTGATCAGAAGAAACAGATCCCTCCCGATGGCCGGAGGGACCGCACTGATCCTGCGCTCTGTTACTGCTACAGCAGCTGATAAGCATAACTAAGGAGGAGTTCACCTTTGCAACTAAATGGCTCTCACAATGCACGATAAAAGAGATGAACAGGCAATAAACAGGTTCATCAAAAAGGTAACTCAGATCTGCATTTAGATTAACTCATTAACTTATATTCCAGAATATATTCGGTCGCTCGAGTTTACATATAAACTGATAAGGGCCCTTTATGACGTCTATACATCCCACAAAGCACTCTTCTTATTTGGGTGCAATTTGCTAAAGTTATTTATTCAAACATTCCAATGTGTCCACACCACGTGCTGAATAAATTACTGATAACTTGGTAAAAAAAAAAAAAAAAAAACACACAGCAACTACACCAGTCAGGCTGCTGACAAGGGCGCCACACTGCCCTGGGAACAGCAACCAGAAGTGCGCCCCACACTGCCCCAGCTCACTCATAATACTCCCCTGGGGAAGAATGGTGCAGTCACTGTATCTCTGTCTTTGGGGGCAGTGTGGCGCACTCATGACTCACCCTCCCACGGGGCAGTGTGGCGCACTCATGACTCACCCTCCCACGGGGCAGTGTGGCGCACTCATGACTCACCCTCCCACCGGGCAGTGTGGCGCACTCATGACTCACCCTCCCACCGGGCAGTGTGGCGCACTCATGGCTCACCCTCCCACGGGGCAGTGTGGCGCACTCATGGCTCACCCTCCCACCGGGCAGTGTGGCGCACTCATGGCTCACCCTCCCACGGGGCAGTGTGGCGCACTCATGACTCACCCTCCCACGGGGCAGTGTGGCGCACTCATGACTCACCCTCCCACGGGGCAGTGTGGCGCACTCATGGCTCACCCTCCCACGGGGCAGTGTGACGCACTCATGGCTCACCCTCCCACGGGGCAGTGTGACGCACTCATGGCTCACCCTCCCACCGGGCAGTGTGGCGCACTCATGGCTCACCCTCCCACCGGGCAGTGTGGCGCACTCATGGCTCACCCTCCCACCGGGCAGTGTGGCGCACTCATGGCTCACCCTCCCACCGGGCAGTGTGGCGCACTCATGGCTCACCCTCCCACCGGGCAGTGTGGCGCACTCATGACTCACCCTCCCACCGGGCAGTGTGGCGCACTCATGACTCACCCTCCCACCGGGCAGTGTGGCGCACTCATGACTCACCCTCCCACCGGGCAGTGTGGCGCACTCATGACTCACCCTCCCACCGGGCAGTGTGGCGCACTCATGACTCACCCTCCCACCGGGCAGTGTGGCGCACTCATGACTCACCCTCCCACCGGGCAGTGTGGCGCACTCATGACACCCTCCCACCGGTCAGTGTGGCGCACTCATGGCTCACCCTCCCACCGGGCAGTGTGGCGCACTCATGGCTCACCCTCCCACCGGGCAGTGTGGCGCACTCATGGTCCCACCCGCCCCCCACCAGGCAGTGTGGCGCACTCATGGTCCCACCCGCCCCCCACCGGGCAGTGTGGCGCACTCATGGCCCCACCCGCCCCCCACCGGGCAGTGTGGCACACTCATGGCCCCACCCGCCCCCCACCGGGCAGTGTGGCGCACTCATGGCCCCACCCGCCCCCCACCGGGCAGTGTGGCGCACTCATGGCCCCACCCGCCCACTGGGCAGTGTGGCGCACTCATGGCTGCCCCCCCCCCCACCGCGCAGTGTGGCGCACTCATGGCTCGCCCCCCCCACCGGGCGCAGTGTGGCGCACTCACGGCTCGCCCCCCCCCCCCCCCACACTGGGCGCAGTGTGGCACACTCATGGCTTCTATTCTTTTTTCCCCTAGGCAGAATATCACTCTTATGGCTTACCCCCAGGGATGATTAGAAACCTGCAATGCCCTGTCACTTTTTAAGTCACAAGGGGTCAGACACATTTGAAGGAAATCTATCAAAGAAAGGTTTAGCTAAAGTACTTTAGATTTGGCATTATGACAATATATTTGTGGGAGACTGTTCCTCAGTAAGTGATGTGCAGCTATACAGTGGCTTGATGTTTTCTCCTTAATATTCAAGGTCTTATCCGATTTTGGACATTGTCATATCCTCAGCATTTATCTTGAGACCGGGAGTCTTCACGTGCAGACATCAAGTAGACCCTGATGCAAGTGAATAGGGAGGAATCTGGAGGCATAAACACCACTTCATTCCTAGCAAAGCGGCATGGGGCCAATTTTTAGATAGAAAATAAAGGAAAGTGATAGAAGTGGGACTTTTGTAGCATATCCTGTGAATAAAACATAAGTGACCAGGATGGAAATAAACCCTCAAAGGCTACAGAAATCTTTGGTATACTCTGAGGAGAAGGTTTGTATGAAAGGGAACCTGACAGCTGATACATTCTGCCGCTGGTTTGGTCAGCATGTATTAGACACAGGCTCGATCATTATAGCCAGGTATGTGTTATTCTGCTGCTCTTTCAGAGGGGAAAAAAATGCAGACCATGCCACTCAGGTGACTAGTCCAGGAGGCCAGCCCCCAGTGGTTTCTCCCCTCCCCCCTTGGATGACAGGTTTCTTCTACAGACACAAATCGGGAAAGACCTGTCATTCAAGTGGAGGGCGTCAGGGAGAGGTTGTTGGGAACCACCTCTTGGACTAATCACCATGGTCCCCAGGGGCTGGTAAATGTAGGTTCTCTCTAAAATGTGGCAGTGTTTCAGGTTAAAACACGCGTGGCCGAAATCATACAGCCAATGTCCGATATATGCTGCCTATGGTTTGGTCAGCATGTACAGTATCAGCTGTCAGGTTCTCTGTAAGTGAAGATATCTGGACCGATTTTACAGGATTTAGGGACCATGCAGATGACATGATTACATTAATAGAGATCTCTGGGACTATACAAGTGGGCCGAAGAAAATGGGATGAGCTTCATTCAGAATCAGACATAATGTATTGTCTTACAACATTGATTTGCAGGAACGCTGCAGCCCTCGAATTGTCCTGAAGATGCCCTCACTAAGAAAATATATTACAGCAAGATAATTGGGGAACGTGCACACAGGGTGGATGCGTTGCAGATTTTCCATCCGAACACAGCAGGTAGAAAATGATTTGCATATTAAGAGTTGCAGCATTGAGGATGAAATATTATCAATGCATTTCCATGTGTTACATAAAATATCCACAGCACTAACTGACCATCAGTGTGGAATTGAAATATAGAAAATGACAACTGACGGTGCCGGTATCTCTGCAGAACTCACCCTTTTAATGCAAAGGTGGAAAAAAAGGCAAATCTGCAACATTTTCAGAACGTCATCTGCAGGTCTGGAGGGAATGTACCTTGATAGTCAGCATTTGCTCATCTACTAGCAATTGTAACGATGACGGCCCAGTGTGAGGACAAGACAGATGAAAAACAAACTCATTTATGCTAATAATTAGTGACATTCTGCATTGACCCTCCTGCAGCAACATTTACTGTTACCTTTGCGATTGCTGCACTAGGCAATACGGATGCCTACAGCCTGGAGGAAAGCTGCCAGTAAGGCCCTTAATGAGGAAATGTCCATCAGTAATAATTTGTAGGAGCCAGTCCAGTGGCGACACCAGTAATCTTTGGCGGATGGACAGGATCTTTGAGAACCATGTCTTAAAGGGAACCGGTCACCAGATTTGGCGACTATAAGCTGCGGTCACCACCAGTGAGCCCTTATGAATACTGTATATAAGAGCATGGGCCGCTCTGTATAACAAAGAAAAAAAACCCAGCTTTTATTAAACTCACCTAGGGGGTGGTCCGGTGCGATGGGTGTCATTGCTCTCCAGTCCGGCTCCTCCTCTCTACTGCAATGGCCATCCTCCTTCGCAGGCCTGTGTGCATGACGCATCCTATATCATCCACTCAGGCCTCCATTGTGCTACTGCGCAGGCGCAAGGTAAGGTCAAAGACATCAGGGCAGATCAGAGTGTGCCTGCGCAGGAGCAGAATGGAGGCCTGGATGGATGAGTAGGACACACCTCGGAAGGAGGATGGCGATCGCCATAAATAAGAGGCGCCGGACTGGAGAGCAGCGACACCATCAGACTGGACCGCCACCTAGGTAAGTATTATAAGAATCTTATATACAGTATTCTGGAATGCTGTATATAGGAGCTCACTGGTGGTGACTGCAGCTTATAGTCGCCAAATCTGGTGACAGGTTACCTTTAAGTAATAATATCCTCGGCTGCCTCTTCTGATTAATCGGCCTGGTGCAGCAAATCTTACTGAACATGTGACGCTGCGACACACTGCCTAATCAAAAGAGAAGCAAGGTATGCGGGCAGGTTGGATGCGGTTCGTAGGTCTCCTGTAAATCGGCCACAGAATACGTGCATGGACTCTAGATTCTGCAAATCGATTTACACCACAGTGATAACTGTGGATAAACATAAAGGATTAAATAAAAAAATATGCGTAAAAAGGTCTTTCAGACAGATTTCTCCCAGGGACAGATTGTCTTTAATTGTACAGAAGATTAGGCCATTTTTATTTCCCCAAAGGAATTAAATCAGCTTACGAGGACCAGAACTTTTATATACGGCTACAATTCTACATTGCCCCATTCCAAGATTTGGAAGCCTTATCTTGTGCAAACCTCCAAACTGCTCCATGCACTGACCTTGGGACAGCTTTCCTTAGGTGTTTCTCCCTCATTCGTCTGCATGGGAAAGAAAAATGGTGTGCAAAATGGTGAAGAATCACACGCAGGTATTGTCTGCAAGCAAAAATGGATAAAGAATAAGTTGTGATCAGTACATGGACCCTGTGCAATTGTCACAACCAAACTACATGTAAAATCAATACAGATTGTGCTTACATACATATTAACTAAAAACATATGGGAAATTCAGGTCATGGCCCAAACAGAATATGTAGGATATAGTGGTTGTAGCCAGGGCTGTGGAGTCGGTAAGCCAAACCTTCGACTCCGACTCCTCAAATTCTCTTGCACCGACTCCGACTCCGACTCCTACATATATTGCTTAGTTAGGTGAAAAATTTATTGTAGTACATGAATATGTGTATGTGAACATCAGACATTTAATAATTTTTATGATACGATAATCAAGATATTTGGATAGAACATAAAATATATTTATTGGAATACAACTTTAGAACACAAAAAACTGTAATAAATTGTAAATATGTAATACACTATGTAATATACAGTAGATTACATATATATCTTGTGTGTGTATATACACTGTGTATATATATATATATATATATATATATATATATATATATATATATATATATATATATATATATATTACATATTTACAATTTATTAGTTTTTTGTGTTCTAAAGTTGTATTCCAATAAATATTTTATGTTCTATCCAAATATCTTGATTATTGTATCATAAAAACAATTAAATGTCTGATGTTCACATTGTACTACAATAAATTTTTCACTTAAATATAAGCATTATACTAAATGTTATTATTTAGTAAAATATTCAGCACATTCTGCATTGCACTCCTGTCCCCAATTTATTATATATTTTAGGAGTCGGAGTCGGTGCATTTTATACCGACTCCGACTCCACCAAAATGAGCTCCGACTCCGACTCCACGACTCCGACTCCACAGCCCTGGTTGTAGCTCTATGACTATCCACACAAGGAATATGTCACAAAAAAGCCCAGCAGTGACAAAGCCCCTTTTACATGAGAACACAGAAATATTCAGCCGGCTCCCTGGTATGAGCTGCAATGGTGCAGAATGTACAGGTAACCTACAGCGTCCGGACCCCAAGGACTATACTGCCACTAAGCCCATCATTATCTATAAAATGAGCCCTGACATTGGCATTTTGCATTCTGTCCTTCATGTGAATGGCATCACAGACCGCTCTGTGGGGCACAGAAAACACCCAATGATTGTTATATAATGACATATTTGACTGATGGAGGGTATCGGGACACTGGAGGGTACTGGGGGAAAGAAGTGAAGGACAACTTTTGATATTCCCAGTGAGGGGGGGGGGGGAGACTGCTGTGGAAACAATAAGGTAGCTCGATTTACTCGTGATCAGATGTGCACATTTTAAGTTGAGCTGGCAGAAAACTTTACATGATCTAAATTGTTGACATTGCTGCACAATTTCCATTGTCTGAGAGTGTGTAAATGAGATTGGTCCATACTTCTGTTGCACATTACAAGTGTTCACCAAACAAAATCCTATAGTGAATCCACCACATGACAATATACCCTGGAAGCTATACGGCTACTTTCCTTTCAAGGAGGACGTAAAAAAAGCTGTGTGACAAAAGAGATGGACGCCAGGGAAGTAACATAAAGCAGGCGAAGTTATCCCTATGGCCAATCCTATCTAGGAGCAGCAAAGGAGAGAGGCGGGAGGACAACACATATAGACCTTCTTTGACTATATAGACAGGTGTAAGGTTCAGACGGCCGAATTTCTCAGTCTGTATACAGGGTGAAATGCACAGACCGCAGTTCTCCTGACCTGAACGTGCAACCTCATATATCAAGCTTTAAAAGGAGACCCAAAACCAATCCAGGCATTGTGGTCCTTTGCTGCACCTAGATAGGGCTGGCTATAAGGCCTAACTTAATCTGCTTTAGGCCTCCTTCACACATCCGTGTCTCCGGTACGTGTGATATCAGTTTTCACACATAGACCCATTAAAATCAATGGGTTTGCACACACGTGAGTGTTTTCAGAGGGGCCGTGTATCTGTGTGGAGCGTACGTGTGTCTGTAGGCTCCACACCGAGACATGTCTGTTTTTCTCCGGTAGCATGGATGTCACATGACCCGCACACTGATATGATCCATGTGACATCAGTGTGAAACGTACCAAAGAAAACACGTGTCTGGGAAATGAAGGGAATTTTGTTTACTTACCGTAAATTCCTTTTCTTCTAGCTCCAATTGGGAGACCCAGACAATTGGGTGTATAGCTATGCCTCCGGAGGCCACACAAAGTATTACACTAAAAGTGTAAAGCCCCTCCCCTTCAGCCTATACACCCCCCGTACTGCTACGGGCTCATCAGTTTTGGTGCAAAAGCCAGAAGGAGGAAAAAATTATAAACTGGTTTAAAGTAAATTCAATCCGAAGGAATATCGGAGAACTGAAACCATTTAACATGAACAACATGTGTATACAAAAAACAGGGGCGGGTGCTGGGTCTCCCAATTGGAGCTAGAAGAAAAGGAATTTACGGTAAGTAAACAAAATTCCCTTCTTCTTTGTCGCTCCTAATTGGGAGACCCAGACAATTGGGACGTCCAAAAGCAGTCCCTGGGTGGGTAAATAATACCTCATAATAGAGCCGTAACGGCTCCGTCCTACAGGTGGGCAACTGCCGCCTGAAGGACTCGCCTACCTAGGCTGGCATCTGCCGAAGCATAGGTATGCATCTGATAGTGTTTCGTGAAAGTGTGCAGGCTCGACCAGGTAGCCGCCTGACACATCTGCTGAGCCGTAGCCTGGTGTCGCAAGGCCCAGGACGCTCCCACGGCCCTGGTAGAATGGGCCTTCAGTCCTGAGGGAACCGGAAGCCCCGAGGAACGGTAAGCTTCGAGAATTGGTTCCTTGATCCACCAAGCCAGGGTTGATTTGGAAGCTTGTGTCCCTTTACGCTGGCCAGCGACAAGGACAAAGAGATCATCGGAGCGGCGCAGGGGCGACGTACGAGAAATGTAGAGTCTGAGTGCTCTCACCAGATCTAACAAGTGCAAATCCTTTTCACATTGGTGAACTGGATGAGGACAAAACGAGGGTAAGGAGATGTCCTGATTGAGATGAAAAGTGGGCAAGGCAAATGGCCAGGGAGAAAACGCCTGAGCAGAGCACCACGACAGGAATATTTTCCACGTCCTGTGGTAGATCTTGGCGGACGTTGGTTTCCTAGCCTGTCTCATAGTGGCAATGACCTCTTGAGATAATCCTGAAGACGCTAGGATCCAGGGCTCAATGGCCACACAGTCAGGTTGAGGGCCGCAGAATTCAGATGGAAAAACGGCCCTTGAGACAGCAAATCTGGTCGGTCTGGCAGTGCCCACGGTTGGCCGACCGTGAGATGCCACAGATCCGGGTACCACGACCTCCTCGGCCAGTCTGGAGCGACGAGGATGGCACGGCGGCAGTCGGCCCTGATCTTGCGTAACACTCTGGGCAATAGAGCCAGAGGAAGAAACACATAAGGAAGCTGAAACTGCGACCAATCCTGAACTAAGGCGTCTGCCGCCAGAGCTCTGTGATCTTGAGATCGAGCCATGAATGTTGGGACCTTGTTGTTGTGCCGTGACGCCATTAGGTCGACGTCCGGCATCCCCCAGCGGCAACAGATCTCCTGAAACACGTCCGGGTGAAGGGACCATTCCCCTGCGTCCATGCCCTGGCGACTGAGAAAGTCTGCTTCCCAGTTTTCTACGCCCGGGATGTGAACTGCGGATATGGTGGATGCTGTGGCTTCCACCCACAGCAGAATCCTCCGGACTTCCTGGAAGGCTTGCCGACTGCGTGTCCCACCTTGGTGGTTGATGTAAGCCACCGCTGTGGAGTTGTCCGACTGAATTCGGATCTGCTTGCCTTCCAGCCACTGCTGGAACGCTTTTAGGGCAAGATACACTGCCCTGATCTCCAGAACATTGATCTGAAGTGAGGACTCTTGCTGAGTCCACGTACCCTGAGCCCTGTGGTGGAGAAAAACTGCTCCCCACCCTGACAGGCTCGCGTCCGTCGTGACCACCGCCCCGGATGGGGGTAGGAAGGATTTCCCTTTCGATAATGAGGTGGGAAGAAGCCACCACCGAAGGGAAGCTTTGGTTGCTTGAGAGAGGGAGACGTTCCTGTCTAGGGACGTCGGCCTCCTGTCCCACTTGCGTAGGATGTCCCATTGAAGAGGACGCAGGTGAAACTGCGCGAAAGGGACTGCTTCCATTGCTGCCACCATCTTCCCCAGGAAGTGCATGAGGTGCGTCAAGGGGTGTGACCGACCTTGAAGGAGAGATTGTACCCCTGTGTGTAGTGAACGCTGTTTGTCCAGCGGAAGCTTCACTATCGCTGGAAGAGTATGAAACTCCATGCCAAGATATGTCAGTGATTGGACCGGTGTCAGATTTGACTTTGGAAAATTGATGATCCACCCGAAACTCTGGAGAATCTCCAGAGTAACGTTGAGGCTGTGTTGGCATGCCTCTTGAGAGGGTGCCTTGACCAGCAGATCGTCTAAGTAAGGTATCACTGAGTGACCCTGAGAGTGGAGGACCGCAACTACTGTAGCCATGACCTTGGTGACAACCCTTGGGGCGTCGCCAGGCCGAACGGCAGTGCCGCGAACTGAAGGTGTTCGTCTCCTATGGCGAAGCGCAAGAAGCGCTGATGCTCTGGAGCAATTGGTACGTGGAGATAAGCATCCTTGATATCGATCGATGCTAGGAAATCTCCTTGGGACATTGAGGCGATGACGGAGCGGAGGGATTCCATCCGGAACCGCCTGGTCCTTACGTGTTTGTTGAGCAGTTTTAGGTCCAAAACAGGACGGAAGGACCCGTCCTTCTTTGGAACCACAAACAGGTTGGAGTAGAAACCGTGACCCTGTTGCTGAAGAGGAACCGGGACCACCACTCCTTCTGCCTTCAGAATGCCCTCCGCCTGCAGAAGAGCCTCGGCTCGCTCGGGAGGCGGAGATGTTCTGAAGAATCGAGTCGGAGGACGAGAGCTGAACTCTATCCTGTAACCGTGAGACAAAATGTCTCTCACCCAACGGTCTTTTACTTGTGGCAGCCAGGTGTCGCAAAAGCGGGAGAGCCTGCCACCGACCGAGGATGCGGTGTGAGGAGGCCGTAAGTCATGAGGAAGCCGCCTTGGTAGCGGCACCTCCGGCGGTCTTTTTAGGGCGTGATTTAGACCACCATGCGTCGGCGTTCCTCTGATCCTTCTGAGGCCTTTTGGACGAGGAGAATTGTGACCTGCCCGCACCCCGAAAGGACCGAAACCTCGACTGTCCCCTCCTCTGTTGGGGTGTTTTTGGTTTGGCTTGGGGTAAGGATGTTTCCTTTCCCTTGGATTGTTTGATGATTTCATCCAATCTCTCACCAAACAAACGGTCGCCAGAAAATGGCAATCCAGTTAAGCACTTTTTGGAAGCCGAATCTGCCTTCCATTCCCGCAGCCACAAGGCCCTGCGTATTACCACCGAATTGGCGGCTGCAACCGCCGTACGGGTCGCAGAGTCCAGGACAGCATTAATAGCGTAGGACGCAAATGCCGACGTTTGAGAGGTTATGGACGCCACCTGCGGCGCAGACGTACGTGAGTGCGTCAATTTGCGCCTGACCAGCTGAGATAGCTTGGAGTGCCCATACGGCTGCGAATGCTGGAGCAAAAGACGCGCCGATAGCTTCATAGATGGATTTCAACCAGAGCTCCATCTGTCTGTCAGTGGCATCCTTGAGTGAAGCTCCATCTTCCACTGCAACTATGGATCTAGCCGCCAGTCTGGAGATTGGAGGATCCACCTTGGGACACTGAGTCCAGCCCTTGACCACGTCAGGGGGAAAAGGGTAACGTGTATCCTTAAGGCGCTTGGAAAAACGCTTATCTGGATAAGCTCGGTGTTTCTGGACTGCCTCTCTGAAGTCAGAGTGGTCCAGAAACATACTCTTTGTACGCTTGGGAAACCTGAAACGGAATTTCTCCTGCTGAGAGGCTGACTCCTCTACTGGAGGAGCTGAGGGAGAAATATCCAACATTTCATTGATGGACGCAATAAGATCATTCACTATGGCGTCCCCATCAGGAGTATCAAGGTTGAGAGCGGCTTCAGGATCAGAATCCTGATCAGCTACCTCCGCTTCATCATATAGAGAGTCCTCTCACTGAGACCCTGAACATTGTGATGATGTCGAGGGAATTTCATAGCGAGCTCGCTTAGTCGGTCTGGGGCTGCGGTCCGTGTCAGAGACCTCACCCTGGGATCCATGAGACACCCCGGGAAGACATTGCTGTTCCAACTGAGGGGAACCAGGGGACAATGATAACACAGTGCCCCTGGCTTGAGATGCCGGCCTGGACTGCAAGGCTTCTAATATCTTAGCCATAGTCTCAGAAAGTCTATCAGTAAAAACTGCAAACTCCGTCCCTGTCACCTGGACAGTGTTAACAGGTGGATCTCCCTGGGTCACCCTTAGCAGAGGCTCCGGCTGAGAAAGTGCCACAGGGGCCGAGCATTGCACACAATGAGGGTCAGTGGAACCTGCCGGCAGTATAGCCGTACATGCTGCACAGGCAGCATAGTAAGTCTGTGCCATGGCACCCTTGCTATTTGTGGACGACATGCTGTTGTCTCCTCTGAGCAATACAGGAGGGTAAATAGCCACAAATCAACAGTGCACCATACAGTGTAAAGTATAGACTATAATCATATAAACTATAAATACACTTCTGCACTAGTGGGGCCAGCACCACAGGTGCTGCTTACCGCCTGCGCAAAGCGTTTGTATGGGCACCAGAATTCCTGCCTGGGTCTCCCTGAGCTTGTCTCTCCTCTCCAGCGTTAGCAGAGCTGAGAGGAATGGCTGCCGGCGTCCTGAGGAGAGGAGGGAGCCGTGGGCGTGACCCAGAAAAGTGCGGGAACTGGTGCCCCACTGTGCAGAGTGAGGGGGGGTGGAGTATGCAAAGCATGCTCCAGCCCTCAGTGCTGCCGACCTGTACAGCGTCCCGCCCTTCCCCTGACTGGCAGGGCTGGGGGCGGGAAAAGAATGAGACTAGGCCGCAGAAGCCGGGGACTATAGTTATAAGCGCGGCCGCCGTATAAGCGCGGTCGGCGCGGAAGTCCCCGGCGCACTAACAGTCCCAGCCGCGCCGCAGGCATAACCATGGCAGCGGCGGTCAGCGCGGCAGTCCCCCTACACAAATACACTCAGCAACGCTGAGTGTATAGTGGCACACATGCAGCCAGCGCTGCTGTCCCCGGTGCACTAGCACACCCAGCAATGCTGGAGTGTTGCTGTGCGCAGTCCCCACGGGGACACAGAGTACCTCCAAGTAGCAGGGCCATGTCCCTGAACGATACTCTGCTCCTATCCAGCATGGTCCTCAGGAGCTGTGGATGGAGCACGGTCTCCTGTGCCTGGAGACCGATGGGATCCCACTTCACCCAGAGCCCTAATTGAGGGATGGGGAAGGAAAGCAGCATGTGGGCTCCAGCCTGCGTACCCGCAATGGATACCTCAACCTTAACAACACCGCCGACAAAAGTGGGGTGAGAAGGGAGCATACTGGGGGCCCTGTTATGGGCCCTCTTTTCTTCCATCCGACATAGTCAGCAGCTGCTGCTGACTAAGCTGTGGAGCTATGCGTGGATGTCTGACCTCCTTCGCACAAAGCATAAAAACTGATGAGCCCGTAGCAGTACGGGGGGTGTATAGGCTGAAGGGGAGGGGCTTTACACTTTTAGTGTAATACTTTGTGTGGCCTCCGGAGGCATAGCTATACACCCAATTGTCTGGGTCTCCCAATTAGGAGCGACAAAGAAAAAATGCTTTTCTATACTCGTCTGTCTCCAGCACTGATGTCTTCAGTGCTGCTGTCACTTCCTTCCGACTCCCGTAAATTATGCTCATTGCATATTCATTGCACCTTGGACCGGAAGCAGCAGCAGTGACTGACACAGCAGCACCGTGGACAGGTAAGTATAGAAGTTCATGCTGTCTGTGTGCTATGTGGATGTCACACGGATAGCACACTGACAGCACACGCTAAACAAACACATACACACACGTGTGTTTTGCACGAACGTGTGAAAGAGGCCTTAGGCTATGTGCCCACGGGAGCTTGCTTGCGGATTTCGCCGCAGAAAACCTGCGGATTTATCTGGATTTTCCAGATAAATCTGCAGGTTTCAGCAAGTACAGACACTCCCCATGTTAACCTATGGGACATGGGGAGTGCTGTGTCCATGCTGCGGTATGTGCGGCTGCGGAATATGCTGAGGATGTCCCGCAGCCGCACATAACTGCATGTCAATTATTCCTGCGGAATTACCTGCGAAAATCTGCCTTGGTCCTTGATAGCAGACACCCGAGTCCCTTTCCCTCGGTGCACAGGAGCAGGAAGGTGGAGGAGGTGGGCAGGGCCTGCACGAGCTCCGGTCATGTGACAGCCAGAGCTAGTTCAGGCCCGCCCACCTTCTCCTGCACAGTGCAGATGCTGACAGACACGGTGGCCAGAAAGTGAAGTGCTGCATGATGGAGGTAAGTATGAACTCCCCGATCACCCAGCACTTGTTCTGCATTGAGGATGCAGTGCCGAAGCCATGGTACTGTATCCTCATTGCAGAATGCCCGCAGCATATCCACTGGACATTCCACAAATAAACCGCAGCATTACAGACAAACAGACAAAGTTGTGCTGCGGATTTCTGGGAGCTCCTGCAGAATGTCCTGCGGATATAACCGCAGGACACTTTCCCTGTGGGCACATAGCCTTAGGCTATGTGCCCACAAGACAACGTACACACCTATTTTGCCGAGGAAAACCTGCAGATTTATCTGGATTTTCCAGACAAATCTGCAGGTTTGCGCAAGTACAGACACTCCCCATGTTATCCTATAGGATTTGGGGAGTTCTGTATCAATATTGCGGTATGTGCCCCTGCGGAAAATGCTGCAGATTCCCGCAGCCGCACGTAACTGCATGTCAATTATTCATGCGGAAATATCTGTGGATGTCCAGCCTTTCCACTATGGAGATACAGGGCGGGACGTCCGCAGGTATTTCCGCACTTGTTCCGTAGGTTTACCGCAACAAAAATGCTCGAATCTCGTAGCAATGGATAGCTGCGGATTCCGGGGAGCAGCTGCGGGAAACCTGCGGACAAACCTGCGGCAAAATCTGCGGGTGCATTATCCCGTGGGCACATAGCCTTAGGCTGGTTGCCTTGTGCATTTGTCATTTTTGTCAATTTCTTTATGCCTGAGGGTTCAGACATCAGTGATTTTTCTCATACACACAGACAAAAAAAAAAGCCCAAGTTTCATTGTTTTGGTTTGTTTTTTTTATTAATGCCTCAGAGTATGGGCAACGACAATTTTAACTATGAGAGTTTGGTCAGAAAAAACAGACAGCAGACAGATGGCATTCGGGTGCTGGTTTTTTTTCCCCCCTCTGACTTATATTTTAGTTTGATCCAAGACGTGTCTCTGTACTTGGTTTACAATAATACACGCACATGTGAACAGCCCAATGGATTATAGTGATGAGCGGGTACTACCATGCTCTAGACTTGTAACGAGCAGTTGGATGCTCAGATGGGAGCGACTCAAGTATAATGGAAGTCAATGAGGAACCTGAGCACTTTTTTTCCAGAAGATCTTCCAGAAAAATGCTCGAGTACCCCATTGACTTCCATTATACTCCGGTCGTGCCCATCCAAGCATTAACTTCTCGTTATGACTGAGTACACAGCACCCAAGCATGGTAGTGCCCTCTCATCACTAACTGTAATAGATTCTATTAGTCCACAGCGTAGAAGCACAATTCAGACTCACGATTTATGCATGGGTTTGAAGTCTGGACTCCTACACCTGGCAGTCATGCGCACTATGAAGCCGGGTGTACGAGTCCTGGCTTTAAACCCATGTAGTGCGAATGACCGAAAGTCCGGGATCATGCGCACTGAGCCGAAATCCAGGACTCGGATCCGATGGCAGCGGAGAGGTGAGTGCGACCGTCCTCTGACGCTGCACATTCATTACCATGTTAGCACGCCCACAGGGGCATACTAATATGCTAAGCAGCCGACTAGGCAGTGGAAATCACGCCCTTGTGACTAGTCCCTGGCCTCAATAGCATACGATAAAAGATCTTTAGAAATACTCTGTCATATTGCACCGGACAGATTCCCTTTAAGAAGAAAAAAAAATACGTGAATATGTTCCAACATAGAGGGAACAAGACACCACAACGACATGCCATTATGAATACTTTTATGTGCTAAATAAATGCAACACACAGTGACTGACATGGCCTAAAATGTATCTGAAAAGTGCCCCACCACAAAAAAATAATAGTAATAACCATGGACATGGTGGCAGTATATGTGAAAATGTACCAGGCTGATATATTATACGTTATCCAGGGCAGATAACCTAACCCTTACCTGACTGATGGGGAATTTAGCAGTTGGGATACATACATAGTAATACACAATGTCTTTTTAGTAAGGCTTTATTGTAATTACAAAATGTTGCTGAGTGAAAAGAGGGAAAAAAAAAGCAGAGTCTGCTAGAAATTTTCATTATTAAATAAAAAAAAGGCCATTGCCGTTGTTAACACTATGTAGGGCTGAATGGTTTTGCTGATGCACCCGGTGGGATGTGAATGCGTGATCGTACCTTTCACCAGCTCTGTGTGTGACAACAGCCAGCAGCAAGGTGTCAAATCCTGGGTAGAGTCAGTGCACAGAGTAAGAGACAAAAGACCTGGGGATAAAAGGAAAACCAGAGATAAGCAATGTTACAGAATCAAGCTCTGACCTGCTAGAATCGGGAACCTGACCTCAAATCTGCTGCAATACGCACAAGTGGAGAGCGCTGCGGAAGACCCATGTATACAGGAGATATCCCGTACCCACAGCCCAAGCCACCGTGCCAGTAATGAACACCGCAACGTGAACGTCTACAGCGCAGGCTAAGAGAATAGACCTCAAAATCAGTGCCAGGACATATCTGAGCCCTATCATGGCCACCAGCTCTGGCCCAATCACATGGCCCTGTACTGCCCTATATTTGGGTTTAGTGCAGCAATCGTATCTTTATAGCCACAGAATCCACGACCTGCAGCTCTAGTCACCTCCTTGTAGCCACAATCTCAAGGCCAGGAAAGGTCGGGGAACACAAGTTCCATTTCTGGCGAGTGCTGGAAACCACATGGATCCACTGGGTAAGTGGAAACCCCTTAAAATACCTGCATTTAAAAAATAAATATAAAAAAACCATTTCCAAATGGGGTAATGCAGATAATTTATGAAGTGCTGATCGGCAGCAGCGGTCTCTAACAGTCAGATTACTCTGTATTGTTCCGTTCCATGCCAAACGTCAACGATCTGATATTGATGACCGATCCAAAATATAGTTACATTTCTCATTGAATTGAGGCAAAGATAAGATAAATTGATACTTTAAGAAGGGGCAGAGCTTTGGAAATTCTAAAAATGCACTAGTATTTAGGCACCAAATAAAAGATGGTGCAAGTGTTCAACTTTCTGCAGAATGCACCTAATCTAGCACTGCCCCAATATGCTGCGGTCTGACTACTGGATATTGGAGCCAATATGGTTGTGCACAGCATTTCTATTACAATAAGGACATGTCTGATGCACAGCCGTCCTGAGGTCCTAGATGAACAGATATCCTTTAGTATATATGCTGAACCTAGACACTAAGACTAATGGAAAAAAAATGAACAGCCCCATAAAAACAAACAAAAAGGAGTTTCATCAGGAACTGTAAAGTAGCAGATGTCTCATCTCATGCGGCGTCCAGTGTCAAAAACCATGTTGGCATCATGAGCAGAGGCGATGTACACCACTCCTGCAGTATGCCCAACCAGGGTAAACAGATAACAAAGCAGGTTCAGGATCCAGCCAGGGCAGTGTCACCTGGCATCTCCTTGTATACCGGGGTGTCCACAGATCTCAATTGGTGCCAAGCAGGGTTGGCAACAGTGCCCAAAAAACAATGGCATGTGTCGTCGCCGCTCTGCCCCAGTACCAGCAAACCAAGGCATATGCTAGGGGACACTATGCCCCAGTATCCAGGAAAACCAAGGCATGTGTCAGGGGACACTTTGACCCAGTACCCAGCAAATCAAGGAATGTGCCAAAAGATGCTCTGCCCCAGTAGCCACCAAAATAAGACGTAAAAAAGGATGCTCTGCCCCAGTAGCCAGCAAACCAAGGCATGTGCCATGAGCCGCTCTGCCCGAGTAGTCAGCAAACCAAGGCACATGCCATGGGCCGTTCTGTCCCGTACCCAGCAAACCAAGGCATGTGCCATGGGTCGTCCTACCCATGTTTCACTAGGTGACAGCCAGTATATACAGTGCAGGTGACAGCTACGATATACAGCTGACACCTGAGAGCAACTGCTGGGACTGGAGCTGGTCTCTTCAGGATCTTGCTGCTTCCATTCTCCTGCTTTGCTGTTGGCTGGGCGCTCTAGTGGCATGGTAGCTTGCCCGGACTGTGCTCTCTCGCGGGCTCTGGCAGAGGAAGCTTTGTCGCTACAGTATTCTATT
This sequence comes from Anomaloglossus baeobatrachus, assembly GCF_048569485.1. NCBI lineage: Eukaryota > Metazoa > Chordata > Amphibia > Anura > Aromobatidae > Anomaloglossus > Anomaloglossus baeobatrachus. Next base: position 70,199,608 of record NC_134360.1, read on the forward strand.
CTCAGGATCTCATCCTTCAGCCACATCAGTAATCTGTGCCCACTGGACGGGGCCCTGAGAGTTGCTTCCTACCTCGTGACAGCTCCTCCACCTGGCGTGACGCACATTATGTCGCACCATGTTGGCCAATCAAAAAAAAAAAAGCCACAAATGAGGTCAGGGAGGCGGCGGCTCTCAGGGCTCCTGTCCGGGGGTACAGATGGATGGGATCCTGCAAATCGATTTGCTCCAACTCGACTGCAGCAAGGATGAAACCCCAGAGCACAGACTGGGCAGAGCAGCACTTGTACCCTGTAATGCAAAGAGCCAGCTTGTGCCACGCACTGCTTGCCTGGGTGACCATCAATGCTAGGACTGCAGGGTGGTCGGTAACCAAGGCAACATTATGTATACTATAGAATTAGAGCAATTGAGAAGTGCTGGGGGGGAGGAGCTTGGTTTGCCCCTCCTGAGCCCCATTACTCCCCAGCTGTCAGACTGCTGGTGCCTATGTCATGGCCGTCAGGGTTCTTTGGAGGCCGGTGTCTGCCATGTTTGTACACCCCCAGCCCAGCCCTCACAGATGGGCCCCTGTACACACCCTGCGGTATCACAGTACGGCTGTGCATCGTTCACGTCCCTCAAGGGCACTAAGAAAAAGTGTAAAAAAAAAAAACCATTGGGCCTGTGGGCCAAGGAGCCGCCTCAGCCCGGCGCAGGGCAGGCCGGCAGCCATAGTGATGCACAGACACCGGCAGCAGCACGGAGCACACGTCACCCAGCGCCAGGCCGCACCGTGTGGACAGCGCCACAGGTCCTGCACCTCACACTCTGCCACAACCGCAGGCCGTGCGCGCGCACCGCTCGTCCACGTCGCCTCACACACAACCCGGTCATTCCCCCACACATAGGCAGCGAGCAGCCATAATACCCAACGTCCAAACCCCGTGGACTCCCCGGCATTCCCTCTCACCGGTCTCCCGGTAACTCCCACCTCCGCCAACTCCGCGCTCCCCTGCCTGACTGCACCACAGCCCGCTCCGCCCTCTGGCAACAACACCACAACATGACTCGACGCGGCCACGCCTCTACGCCAGTACCATTGGACAAGAGCTTAACCAGCTTAACCTACGATTGGTTGAACTGACTGACAATCACAGAGACCCGCCTTTCGTTAGTCCTAGCTCCTTATTGGGCCTGTGACGAGCACGCCCTTCCGAGCGTCTCTCTGGCGGGATTGCGTCATGACGTAGGAGCGTGTGCGGGTCACGCCTCGGTTTCCGCTGTTACTGCGGGAATGAAGTCATTTCTGGAGGCTTCTGTGCCGCCAACCAAAGGCTGAGGACTGGCTGCCAATAGTAGCGGCTACACGCTGCGGCGCCATAGCAATGGCCGTGACGAGGGTCGGGGGCCATGTTTATACAGCATTGATATTCTATGTGGACGTGTACGCTGTTCTGTGGGGGGGTGCGGTATATGAGGGCTGCTCGGGCACTGACACGTTAATATCACGTCATTAACGAAAGAGAGACATTTCCACCCAAATTGTGAAGTTAGACGTAAATTAGTAACTCCAGGTTACCATAGCGACCGGCGTTGCTAGGGTTTGTGGCTTCTCTATAGCAACTGTCACCACAGGAATTGCCATAGCGATAGGTGTTGCTAGGGTTTGTGGCTTCTCTATAGCAACTGTCACCACAGGAATTGCCATAGCGATAGGCGTTGCTAGGGTTTGTGGCTTCTCTATAGCAACTGTCACCACAGGAATTGCCATAGCGATAGGCGTTGCTAGGGTTTGTGGCTTCTCTATAGCAACTGTCACCACAGGAATTGCCATAGCGATAGGTGTTGCTAGGGTTTGTGGCTTCTTTATAGCAACTGTCACCACAGGAATTGCCATAGCGATAGGCGTTGCTAGGGTTTGTGGCTTCTCTATAGCAACTGTCACCACAGGAATTGCCATAGCGATAGGTGTTGCTAGGGTTTGTGGCTTCTTTATAGCAACTGTCACCACAGGAATTGCCATAGCGATAGGCGTTGCTAGGGTTTGTGGCTTCTCTATAGCAACTGTCACCACAGGAATTGCCATAGCGATAGGTGTTGCTAGGGTTTGTGGCTTCTTTATAGCAACTGTCACCACAGGAATTGCCATAGCGATAGGCGTTGCTAGGGTTTGTGGCTTCTCTATAGCAACTGTCACCACAGGAATTGCCATAGCGATAGGTGTTGCTAGGGTTTGTGGCTTCTCTATAGCAACTGTCACCACAGGAATTGCCATAGCGATAGGTGTTGCTAGGGTTTGTGGCTTCTCTATAGCAACTGTCACCACAGGAATTGCCATAGCGATAGGCGTTGCTAGGGTTTGTGGCTTCTCTATAGCAACTGTCACCACAGGAATTGCCATAGCGATAGGTGTTGCTAGGGTTTGTGGCTTCTTTATAGCAACTGTCACCACAGGAATTGCCATAGCGATAGGCGTTGCTAGGGTTTGTGGCTTCTCTATAGCAACTGTCACCACAGGAATTGCCATAGCGATAGGTGTTGCTAGGGTTTGTGGCTTCTTTATAGCAACTGTCACCACAGGAATTGCCATAGCGATAGGCGTTGCTAGGGTTTGTGGCTTCTCTATAGCAACTGTCACCACAGGAATTGCCATAGCGATAGGCGTTGCTAGGGTTTGTGGCTTCTCTATAGCAACTGTCACCACAGGAATTGCCATAGCGATAGGTGTTGCTAGGGTTTGTGGCTTTTCGATAGCAACTGTCACCGCAGGAATTGCCATACCGATAGGCGTTGCTAGGGTTTGTGGCTTCTCTATAGCAACTGTCACCACAGGAATTGCCATAGCGATAGGCGTTGCTAGGGTTTGTGGCTTCTCTATAGCAACTGTCACCACAGGAATTGCCATACCGATAGGCGTTGCTAGGGTTTGTGGCTTCTCTATAGCAACTGTCACCACAGGAATTGCCATAGCGATAGGTGTTGCTAGGGTTTGTGGCTTTTCGATAGCAACTGTCACCGCAGGAATTGCCATAGCGATAGGTGTTGCTAGGGTTTGTGGCTTTTCGATAGCAATTGTCACCACAGGAATTGCCATAGCGATAGGCGTTGCTAGGGTTTGTGGCTTCTCTATAGCAACTGTCACCACAGGAATTGCCATAGCGATAGGCGTTGCTAGGGTTTGTGGCTTCTCTATAGCAACTGTCACCACAGGAATTGCCATAGCGATAGGTGTTGCTAGGGTTTGTGGCTTTTCGATAGCAACTGTCACCACAGGATGTGCCTCCATATTGGGCTGCCTGACAATTGTCAGAGTAGACGAGGAATCACAGGTGCCAGTCATTATGGCTGCCCGCAATGAGGACTAGGCCAATGGGCGGTTTTCCTCTTGTTTTTTCTTGCTGCCATTTTCTGCACCTAAAACTGCAAGAAAAAAAAGGAATGTGTGCACCGCACTTCAGAATTCTCATTGACTTTGCTGGGATAAAGACTGACATGCACATTTGGGCAACAAGCTGCACCCAAAAAGGCAACGTGCGCACAGGCCCTTAGTGCGGTAATATTCTCACCAATTGCCAGCTTCTCCGGTTTCCAGCTCCTCTTTATTTTATTTTTTGTAGCAGCAGCAGTCTTCATAAAAAAAATAGTGTTGGAAATAACAAAAACATGCATTACTCTTTCCATTCAATTGAATAGGTAAAATGAATGCAGCAAAAAACAAACTGCTGAGTTAATTTGCTGACGACTTAGTACCTGTTTAAAAAACTTATTTTGCTGCTATTGTAAAACACTGCGCGTAGTATGATTTTTAAAGGGAACCTGTCAGGTCCAATTTGCACCCAGAACCATGAGCAGTTCTGGGTGTATATTGCTAATCCCTGCCTAACCGTCCCTGTATACACTAGCATAGATAAAGAGATCTTTAGAAAAAGGATTTCTAAAGATCTTTTATCGTATGCTAATGAGTGAGGGACTAGTCCCCTGGGTGTTAGTTCCCCGGCCAGTTGCCCCCATTAGCTTGTTAGTATGCCCCTGTGAGTGTACTAACATGCTAATGCATATGCAGCGTCACAGGATGATCTCACTCACCTCTCCGCCACCATCGTGCCCGACGGGGGATTTCGGCTCAGTGCGTATGACCCCAGAGTTTGGGTCATGCGCACTACTTAAGTTTGAAGCCAGAACGCGTACACCCGGCTTCATAGTGCACATAACCCAAACTCCAGGGTCATGCGCACTGAGCCGGAATCCCCCATCAGACGCGATGGCAGCGGAGAGTTGAGTGAGATCATCCTGTGACGCTGCTTATTCATTAGCATATTAGCATGCCCAAAGGGGTGTACTAATATGCTAATGAGGGGCAACTGGCCAGGGAACTAACCCCCAGGGGGCTAGTGCCCTCGCTCATTAGCATACGATAAAAGATCTTTAGAAATACTTATTCTAAAGATCCCTTTATCTATGCTAGAGTACACAGGGGCTGTTAGGCAGGGATTAGCAATATGCACCCAGAACTGCTTGTGGTTCTGGGTGCATATTACACCTGACAGGTATTGCTAATTTGCATTTTATTGCATGAATTAACTATTTGATCACCTTAGGTAGATCACCAAGTATTCTGGCTCTCATAGACCTGCTATTTTTTGTTTAAGAAGGCCTCCTACTCTGCACATTACCTATATTAATTGCAGCTGTTTGAACTCGTTACCTGTATAAAAGACACCTGAGCACGCACTCACTCAATCACACTCCAATCTCTCCAGCATGGCCACGACCATAGAGCTATCTAAGGACACCAGGGACAAAATTGTAGACCTACACAAGGCTGGGATCGGCTACAAGACAATAGGCAAGCAGCTTGGTGAGAAGGCAACAACTGTTGGCGCAATTACTAAAAAATGGAAGAAACAAGATGACTGTCAATCTTACTCAGTCTGGGGCTCCATGCAAGATCTCACCTTGTGGGGAAAGGATGATTGTGAGAAAAGTCAGGAATCAGCCCAGAACTACAGGGAGGACCTGGTCAATGACTTGAAGAAAGCTGGGACCCCAGTCTCAAGGATTAATATAAGTAACACACTACACCGTCATGGCTGAAAATCCTGCAGGGGACGCAAGGTCCCTCTGCTCACGTCGACTCATGTCCAGGCCCGTTTAAAGTTTGGCAATGACCATCTGGATGATCTAGATGAGGCATGGGAGAAGTTCATGTGGTCAGATGAGACCAAAATAAAACTTTTCGGTGTCAACTCCACTCTGTGTTTGGAGGAGGAAGAAGGATGACTACAACCCCAAGAACACCATGAAGCATGGGGGTTGAAACGGCGTAGTGAAAAACAAATGAAAATTGCAGCTTTTCATCCGCTGCAACAACACTAAAAAAATGTAATAAGAGGTGATTAAGACATAGTACCTTATATACCCCAAAGTGATGGCAGTGAAACATTGTCTTACAGTACAAAAAAAAGCCCCTCACTCAGCTCCATATCTGGAAAAATGAAAAAGTTACGACTCTCGTAAAATGTTGACAGAAGAAAAATTTTAGTTTTTTTGCAAATTTCTAAAATAATTTTCACCTCTTGAAATAAAAACGAAACATGTTTGATATCTCAGTAATTGTACAGACCTGGGGAATCATAGTGCTAGGCCATTTTTACCATAAAAATCACACTAAATATAAAAAAAATCCAAAAAGGCAAATTGGACATAATTTCACACAAAACTCTAAAAATGGGCTGTACACTATTTTACCCACAATTTTGGAGAGGTGCCAACAATTTTGTCCAGCTCATTTTTGGAGTTTTGTGTGACATTATGTTCAATGTGTCTTAGTTTCTCTTTTTTTTGTGTGTGTGTTTTTCCAATACACACAAAGTAAATAAACGTGTATAACAAAGCGTGTAATTGCAATAATTGGGAGAAATACTTAATTTTCTGGAGCAGTTTCAAGGGTGCCAACACAACTCCAGGCACATTTAAGGGGGTTGAGAGCACCCAAGTGTCTCATCAGACCATTCAAAACCGTTTACATCTGCGTGGTCTGCATTCTAGACGACCTGCAATGTTACCTGACCACCCCATGAGGTACAGGCGTCATCTACACTGGAGGAGGGACCAGTGGGCCTCAGTGATGTTCACTTATGAAAGTCGAGCCTTTGGCTGTGGTGGTGTTTACAGTGTGAGCAGGTATGTCTAGGCAATAGAGAACTGCCCTACACTTTGTAAATGGGACTGTGACAAGCCCCTACTACTTTAATAACTTCATTAATCCAGTCATTGTGCTTCTGCATGAACAACACAGGCCTAATTTCATCTTCATGGATGATATTGCTCTAGCTAATCGAGGTCACTGTAATGCTTGCAGGTGCAAACAGGGAGTGGACCCACTGAGCCATTGTATACAGAATACCTAAAGGGGCTTGACTATGGCTTCACACCAGGTTTTCACCAGAGCCTCTGATGGTGAAGGTGTTGAGCTGCAGGTAGAAAACAAGTGCCACTCAAGGAGACTGTTGCTGCAACAGCTGATCCCAAGAGTATGGACATGGATTGTCTCTGATATGGTAGGTGCAGCTGGGACGGCTGTTGCAGCAGGCTCGGCCAATGGAGTACGATGCAACAACGGCCGGTAAAGCAGACTTGACCAATAATGTACGATGCAGCAGAAACCAGTATAGCAGACTTGGCTGACAGAGTACGATGCAGCAACAGCCAGTATAGCAGGTTCGGCCTGAGTGCATAGATGCAGCAGCAGTGGATACATCATGTACTGTAGCACAGACAGGTATTTGCAATATGGAACACAGTACTAAACAGCAGTAGCAGCACTTAGGGACCTGACAACTAGCAACGTATAGACCACATGGCCCAGGGACCTCCCTTGAGGGGAGGGTGCTTTAAATACCTGATGCCTGTCAGCCATAGACTGAGAGGCACTGTCGGGTTAGGGCATACTGGCCCTAAGAGCACTCCTATGAGGCCTGTGCGGTGTTTGCAGGCCCTGAGAGACAGCAGCAGGAACCAGGGATGGAGCAGCCACCTCTGAGTGGCGAGAAGGAGAGCGTGCCTGTTTCCTGCCGGGGGAGGGGAGCATGACAGTGCGGGATTCTGGTATCGGCGTTACAGTCGCATCATTAAGGAACGGCTGCTGAAGACTGGGGAACCTCAAATGGAGTGGCCTGCACTTTCTCCAGACCTGAATCCTGTAGAAAACCTATGTGGTCAGCTGAGTATAGAGGCTCATAACTCTGTACCCCAGAACCTCAATGACCTGGGGGCCGCCCTTCAAGAAGACTGATATGCCATGCCTCTGCAGACAATAGCGCCACTTGTGAACAGCAGGAGGTGTCGTTGTCAGCTGTAATTGATGCTCAAGGCCACATGACAAGTTATTGAGACACTGACATTTTGGGGGGTATAACCACCACTATTATTGGCTTTTGTTTCATTAAATTATTTGAGATGAGGAAATCACCATTGCATGCTTCTACTTAACTGCCCTACTTTCATGATACAATATCACTGTAGTGTGAATGTTTTACGTTTTAGCATACTACATGACACCAGCACTTTGAGAACTACTCTAGACAATATTACGTTGAGTAGATTATACAAGGGCATGTTCTAAGAGCTGTTACAAAGCTGTTTTACGCTACTTAAGTGATATAAAGTAAGAAAAATATTTTAGCAAATGTATCATCTGGAAATATAACCATATTGGATATCACTTTTGAAATTTTCTCAGAATTTGATTTTTTTTTTACCATTTGTCGGCATGTCTGATTAATAGCATAGGGCAGAGGTCCCCGACTTATCTGACTTTGAGAGCCACATCCAGCTCTGAAAGATGGTCGCAAGCCACATTTATCTGAGTAAGGTTCACGAGCCACATCCCAACTCCCATCTCCCCTCCAAGTAGTGAGACCTAGATCCCTCATTAAAGGTATAATGACTGCAACACAGAAGTCACACCAATGTGTATACCAAGTTCCATGGGTTCCCACCTTACTCCATTCAGATATTGTCTTCTATGTGGGCTTACTCACAAAAGTCACCATCTGGAGACCTACTATTCATAGCTGTTTCAAAAGTGTTTATATGCCAAGCTGGAAGACATCTGTGAGCTACTTGTGGCTCTCAAGCCACAAGTTGGGGACCTCTGGCATGGTGACACCAAGATGGCTTTTACTTTTGTTTCTTTTTTTTTTTTAAACGGCCTTCAGCTCAATCTCGAGCCATGGCGACTTGATGGATGATCACTGTAAGAAGATCGATCTTGTGCGAGTCTAGATAGGTCCACCAGGGTCTTCTCCGCCTAGATATGTCCACCAGGGTCTTTTCCACAGTTTTCTTGATTGTATCAAGCCCTCGGGTTGCTGGTCATCCTTCTCACTCTGTTACTTCTATTCTTCCGACCATGATGTCCTCCAGTTATTGCTCTCTCCGTCTGATGTGTCCATTGTAGGCAAGTCATAGCTTGGTGATGTTAAGGTGAACTCTTAACCAGAAATCACTAGTTGCCTACTGCCTGGCCTAATTGGTGTAGACCAAGTGCATGCGTAAAGAAATCACACCAGACACAGTCGGATGTGAAATCTCTTCTTGATCACAGTAAAGATGGCACCGAACAGAGCGAGTACAGAGCATGCGTCCTCTTGGTATAGGCTAGGGGCATACACAAGTTCAGATATGCCCATTTATTGGGACAGTTCATGGGCTAGCCAATGGGGAGATCTGTGTTGCTGTTGATGGGCGGGTCTGACTTCAGTGGATGAATCCATGGTGATAGGAGGGACGTCATCTGGTGGATCCATGCTGATGGTACGGTCTGTGATGTCATCGGGGGCCATCTTGGGTTCCTCTGAAAACTGACTGGCTTATGTATAGAGAATTCATTTCATTGAACACACTTCTCACAGTGCTCTATGTCCATGGGTAAATTAAGTATATCATCTTATGGCTTTCCTCAACAGTGATCATTGCTTCAAGTGACATGTCTGGCTTGATTTATTCCAAAATTTATTTATTTGTTCTTCTTGTCATCCATGGTTTTGATAACATTCTTCTCCAGCACCACATTTCAAAGGCGATAACTCTTCTTCTGTCTTGTTTCTTGTTCAGGTTTCGTATCCATATGTTACTACAGAAAAGACCAGACTATGTACGAGTTGTGTCTTTGTCAACAGTTACTACTTTTGCTAAATTGGCAAAAACAACTTATGATTTAGTAAAATGATTTACTAATATGTGTCATGTGTCTGTTTACTTTTTTGAGTGGCAATCTTGTTTAACGCATTAGCCAATCCCCTGAATATTTACTACAGATAGGCACAGCAAGAGTTGAGTTCTCTCAGTAAGGCCTGTTTCAGATGTCAGTGATTCTCGTACGTATGTGCTAGTTTTTATACGGACCAGAATCACTGACATATGCTGACCCATTGAATTATAATGGGTCAGCATATGTAAGTGATTTTTCACTGGCCGTGTCTCCGTGCGGCGTATACGCGTGTCCGTGATTGCCGCATGGAGGCATGTCCGTTTGTTTCTGACACCACTGATGTCCCACAGACCACACTATGGTGTGGTCCGTGAAACACGTACCAGAAAAACATGGACATTGAAAATAAAAAGCATTTTATACTGACCTTCTCCAGTGCTGCTTGTCTCCGGCCTCTGCTGCTGCTTCAGAGTCGGCTAATTACTGTCATGCATACTCATTTATACAGCCACAGCCGACCTGGAAGTAGCTGCAGAGGTCAGACAGCGGTGGCCGGATGCTGCATTGTGGGACTCTTCAGCACCATGGACAGCAGGAAAGGTGAGCTTATCGCCATGTGCAATCACGGATGACCGATAACGGCATATGGAGGGACATATGTGAAACAGGTCCAAACTGCAGGTGCCGGCCATGTTGTACAGCCAGCACATGCTTGTAAAACTCCTGTGATCTGATTAGATCTGATCACAAAAGTCCGTAGAGCCTCTGTTAGGAGTGTCAACACAGAAAACTAGCCAGATATCCCTCCAGGAAGGACCTAGCCAAGGAGTGGCTCTTTTTAGGAAACCACCATATTAAGTGGCCCTTTTAGTCAATATCCGACTCAAACGCAAACGGGGTAATAAGGAGTTAATGGCAGCAGCCCATAGCTGCCACTAAGTCCTAGGTTAATCATGGCAGGCGTCTCCCCGAGATACCCTCCATGATGAACCTGTAAGTTAAAGTAAATAAACACACACATCCAAAAAATCATTTATTTGTAATGAAAGACAAAAAAACACCCTCTTTCACCACTTTATTAACCCCTCAAAAACACCTCCAGGTCCGACGTAATCAATGCAAGGTCCCCCGACGCCTCCAGCTCTGCTACATCGGAAGCTGACAGGAGCGGCAGTAGAACACCGCCGCTCCTGTGAGCTCCATGCAGCAACTGAAGTGAGTCGCACGATCAGCTGTGCTGTCACTGAGGTTACTCGCAGCCACGGCTCTCAGGTGGAGGACTGGAGCTGTGGCCGCGAGTAACCTGAGTGAAAGCACAGCTGATCGCGTGGCTCACTGCAGTCACTCAGGGGATTTGCGATCACAGGTGAGTCATTCACGTGGCACCGCAAATCAAGCCGCGGCACACGCACAGAGCCGCGCGATCACAATGAAGTCCGGTGAAGTTCATCCGAGTTCATTCTGATCGCGTGGCACTGTCCGCAGCCAGCCATGACAGTGACAGTGCGGTCCCACTCGGCTCTGCTGCAAGTCTATGAGGATGCTGCAGAGCCGAGTGAGTGCGTTCTGTGAAAAATGTGCGATCTGGATGCTTTTCCCACTCTGTCTATGGCAGAGAAAGCATCCAGAACGCATGAATTCTCACCAGGAATGTCCGCACTTTGCGTTCTGCCGAATGCGTCTCAGAACGCAGCTTTTTCGGCTGCATTCTGAGACGCACACGCAGTGACTTACACGCTGCAGAATTGAACTGCAAAGTGCGTTCTTACCCTAAAGAAATGACAAGGGAATTACCAAGGCCAGGTATCCATCCACAGACAAACAACATCGTATCTGCAGCAATAACGACATTATGGAAATGAACAACGTGACACAGATCAGCGATTTTTTACGCTTTCGCGCTCGTTCATCGTCGCACCTAGGATTTACACATTGCGATGTCGCTACCGGCGCCGGATGTGCATCACTAACGACGTGACACCGACGATATATCGGTAGCGATGTCGCAGCGTGTAAAGCCCGCTTAAGACACTAGTGATTTTAGACTGATTGTACGGTTTGTATCATTTTCATGACAGCCTATCTACGGTACAAGTAAAATATTTTTTTATATCTACGGTACATAATCTATATAGAAGGGTGACGCACAGATGAGTTGGAGCCTGGTAAAAAAAAAAAAAAAATATTTCGAATGACAATATTATATTAAAATTGAAATAGCTGCATAAAAAATATGAATTGGATTTACAACTGCTTTAATTTTATTTATTTTTTTCTCAACATTTTACCAGGCGGCAACTCCTCTATGCATCACCTTCTACATAGACTATGTAGATACACTGTCGCGAAAATGATACAAGCCGAACAATCAGTAGAAAGTCACTAGTGTCGTAGTCAATAGTGTCCTAGCTGCTCACTTTGAATGAAACCTTTTTTTTTTTTTTTTGTAGGAGCGCAAGCGCACAACTCTGGCTTTAGGTCTCGTATTTCGTCTCACGCATGTATGCAGTAATTGTACTCAGCCTGCATTATGTTTCCCTCACTGCCGGACAGTGGTGTAACTAGAGTTCAATGGGCCCCGATGCAAAGTTTAGACCTGGGCCCCCCACCCCTCCTCAAGGTGCAGGATAATTAAAGTAACACTTGGCTCTTTCCCTCAGCACCCATTGTTCCCATACTCCAATATCCCAATAATATAATATCCAATATTATAATGCATCTCATAGTCCTCCAAATATTATAATACACTCCCCAAAGTCCTCCATACATTATAATACACTGCTCATAGTCCTCCATACATTATAATACACTGCTCATAGTCCTCCATACATTATAATATACTGCTCATAGTCCTCCATACATTATAATACACTGCTAATAGTTATCCATATATTATAATACACTGCTCATAGTCATCCATACATTATAATACACTGCTCATAGTCCTCCATACATTATAATATACTGCTCATAGTCCTCCATACATTATAATATACTGCTCATAGTCCTCCATACATTATAATATACTGCTCATAGTCCTCCATACATTATAATACACTGCTCATAGTTATCCATATATTATAATACACTGCTCATAGTTATCCATATATTATAATATACTGCTCATAGTCATCCATACATTATAATACACTGCTAATAGTTATCCATATATTATAATACACTGCTCATAGTTATCCATATATTATAATACACTGCTCATAGTCGTCCATACATTATAATATACTGCTCATAGTCCTCCATAAATTATAATATACTGCTCATAGTCCTCCATACATTATAATACACTGCTCATAGTTATCCATATATTATAATACACCCCCCATAGTCCTCCATACATTATAATATACTGCTCATAGTCATCCATACATTATAATACACTGCTCATAGTTATCCATATATTATAATACACCCCCCATAGTCCTCCATACATTATAATACACTGCTCATAGTTATCCATACATTATAATACACTGCTCATAGTTATCCATATATTATAATACACCCCCCATAGTCCTCCATACATTATAATATACTTCTCATAGTCCTCCATACATTATAATACACTGCTCATAGTTATCCATATATTATAATACACTGCTAATAGTTATCCATATATTATAATACACTGCTAATAGTTATATATATTATAATACACCCCCATGTCCTCAATACATTATAATACATTCCCCATATTCCTCCATATATTACACTATACTGGTCATAGTCCTCCATACTTTATAATACACTCCCCATAGTTCTCCATACATTATAATACACTAGCCGTAGTTCTCCATACATTATAATACATTCCCAATAGTTCTCCATACATTATCATATACTGCCCATAGTTCTCCATACATTATCATATACTGCCCATAGTTCTCCATACATTATCATATACTGCTCATAGTCCTCCATACATTATAATACACTCCACATAGTCCCCCATGTATTATAATACACTCCCTATAGTCCCCCATGTATTGTAATACACCACCATATAGTATTATGTACCTTCATGTAGTAGCATACAGCTCCCATATCGTTTAATGCACCTCCATAGCCCTCTGGCCACTGTGATTAAATACATACTCACTTCTCCTCGTTCCCTGCTGCTGTGGTCTCTTCAGCGCATCACCATTTGCAGCTCTGCTTATGGCAGCACAGCATGTTCCTCTAAACTAATGTAATATATAAATGTTCTAATATATATTAATAAAAATTATTGTAACCATGTCAGCATAGCGCACAGTGGTGATGTCATTGCGCTCCGCTGTGCTGAGCTGTCAGAGGCAGAGCGGAGACAGACACAGCAGGAGAATGATGAGAGAGGAAGCGCTCTGCTCTGTCTCTCATCATTGCTTTCCATTATATCTGCATCTCCAATGCCAATACATTTGATAGTGCGATCCACGGCGAGGGGCCTGATGACAGCACTGGCACCGGGCCCCCCTGAGTCACAAGCCCCACAGCGGTCGTATTTCCTGCAGCCATTGCCGATGCACCACTGGCTGAGGTCCTCGAGCCCCCTGAACCCCCAAACCCAGTCGCAATGGCGACCACAAATGTTCCACCTCTGCTTCCGGATTTGTGTAGTGAGCCATGCTGGAGATACCATGTGTCGTGTATGATTGTGGACTTGCATCAGCTGGTAAGCTCCTTCCTTCAATTAGTGACTCTGCTTATAAACATTGAACTAGAACATTCAACACTGCTTTCTATTTCTCTGCCCTTGAGAAAGCCACGTTACGTGGCGATACGCGTGGGGCTGCCTCCCTGTCTCCCACTTTCTGTATGCGGACTACTTAGGCTGCTTTCACACATCAGTTTTTTTGCATCAGGCACAATCCGGCTCAAAAACCTATGCAACGGATGCGGCGAAAAAAACGGATCCGTTGCATAAGTTCTTCCATGCGGCCCGTCCGTTTTTTGACAGATGCGGCTTGATACTGAGCATGCGCAGTTCAAAAAAACGCATCTGGCAGCCAGATGCATTTTTTTACCGCAGGGCGCCACATCTGGCGTCCATAGGCTTGCATTGTAAATCGTCTGCATCGCGCCGGAACCGGCGCAATGCGGTTTTTCGCCGCAAACAAAAAATGTTGCATGCAACGTTCCATCCGGCTGCCGCATTGGCTAAATATGCCGCATCCGGCAAAAACTGGACACAACGCAAGGCCATGCGGCACAATCCGGCGCTAATGTAAGTTTATGCGGAAAAAACGCATCTGGCAGCAAAAAAAAAACCGGATGCGTTTTTTCTGCAAAGCGCACAGCAAAAACCTGATGTGTGAAAGCAGCCTTAGGCATATGGTCTATTGGTGCAGAATGTATTACCAGGGCCAGATTAAGGTTAGTGGGGGCCCCTGGGCAGAAAATCTGGTGGGGGCCCAATAACGTTAACAGTAGAGTACGAACTGTAGCATTTAGATATAAATCCAATGAGCATGGATCTTATCCTGTTCTGCCACATTCAGATTTACAGTACTACAATACAGATACAGTCCAAGATCACTCGCAGCAGTCACATATACACAGTACAATACAGATACAGTCCAGGATAACTCACAGCTGTCACTTATACACAGAAAGTAGTTACTCACATTTTATTTATTGATCCCAATGTTAAGACAGCCAAGGAATAGTAAAAATGCAGAAAGGGAAAGTTTTCACTGGCAGCAATGGTTGCTACTGTATAACAATGTGCTCTCTATTGTATTATCTCCGGAGTAGTACATAGCAGCTGATGTCTGTACCCAGTATACCATACACAGTATCAGAGGTGGATCTAGGTTTATCTGCCCATGGGGTAAGAGTTCATTTTGGCGCCCCCTCCTATACAAGGTTTATGCGGTTTGAGTGTTTACCGCTCATGCGCCATTTTTACACCTAGCCACGTGCCGATGAGGTGCTCTTCCTAAATCTTTCAATGTTCACTGAAATACTACAGCCCATAAACAGAAGCAGGAAGAGAAGCTAATTGTGACTGGAAGTATAAAAATGACCTGCAAGTGGTCATGTGACCACTTCTGGAATTGGCAAGCAGAACTGAATCCTTAGGGGTACTTTGCACGCTGCAACATCGCAAGCCGATGCTGGGATGCCGAGCGCGATAGTCCCCGCCCCCGTCGCAGCTGTGATATCCTTGTGATAGCTGCCGTAACGAACATTATCGCTACGGCAGCTTCACATGGACTCACCTGTCCTGGGACGTCGCTCTGGCCGGCGACCCGCCTCCTTATTAAGGGGGCGGGTCGTACGACGTCACTGCGACGTCACACGGCAGGCGGCCAATAGGAGCGGAGGGGCGGAGATGAGCAGGATGTAAACATCCCGCCCACCTACTCCCTTCCGCATATCCTACGGGAGCCGCGGTGACGCCGGTAGGAGATGTTCCTCGCTCCGATGTGTGCTGCTGCTGGAGCGAGGAACAACATCGGACCATCGCGTCAGCGTAATTATGGATTACGCCGACGCTACACCGATGATACGATTACGACGCTTTTGCGCTCGTTAATCGTATCATCTAGGCTTTACACACTACGATGTCGCCTGCGATGCCGGATGTGCGTCACTTTCAATTTGACCCCACCGACATCGCATCTGCGATGTTGTAGTGTGCAAAGTACCCCTTACATTGAGTATATTACAGTTTTTTAGCATTAGGCAGGCTACGGGGCTTAATTTTATTATTAAAGGGGTTGTCCAGGTCCACAATTAAAATTTCTAGTTATTCTATATGATCTGAGACTTCTGATTTCTCACAGCTTGCGGCCTGAACGCTGTCATGATTTTCCCATGCCATGAACAAGTAGTCACGGGACTACAAGTATGCGATTTGCCTACTTCCAGCCACATTCAAATTAGACGTGTGCAGCCTCACTCAATATAAGTGAATTGTGATTACACTTGTGGTTACATGCCCTCAAGCTCTCACTGCTGGCATCGGGAGTCCTGACAGTGTGCAGTGTGCACACTGAGGATTCAGAAGTCTGCAGTCAGAAACTTTCATCACAATCCTGGACAAACCCTTTAATGCTATTAACATAAATACTAATGTAGAAACCCTTGTGGTCATGTAATTTGACAAATTATGGATTGCTACATGTGTACAGGGTCAGAACCAGTAAAATAAATACATCACCAGAACCACCAGCAGTTCCGAAATAAATGACTAGCACCCTCATCAGTAAAGGAATATATCACAAGAACCACCAATACATGACTACAGCACCAAGTTTACTACAACAATATATTGTAATGTCATATCTCCATATACATTTGTATCACATGAATTAACAACTCCCATTGTGTGGCTCATTTTGTGCTCCCTGCACAAAATGACCCACACAATGTCCCTCTTATGGTACATGGTCTCTTCTTTCAGTATTGGGCCCCCTCTTCACACCGTCCTCTACAATGTGTCCCCACTATACTTCCAAATGTCTATACTGTGCCTCCTCCTCCTCACACTCCCCCTCCTGAGCTGTACCCTCACAATGTCCCCATGCTATCCCCTCTCTATACTGCCCTCATCCTCAGCACCAAAATCACTATACTGCACCTCAGTCTCATTTTCCCTCTCTTCAGTATACTGTTTCTCCATACTGTGCCCTCACACTGGCCACCATGCTGCCCCTTCTCTATACTGCCTACCTCATTAACTATCCAGTCACTATACTGCACCTCAGTCTCACATTCCCTCCCCTCAGCATACTGTGCCTCCATACTGTGTCCTCACACTGCCCACCATGCTGCCCCATCTCCTTCACTACCCAGTCACTATACTGTACCTCCATCTCACATTACCCTTCCTCAGCATACTGTGCTCTCCATACTGTGCCCTCACACTAGCCACCATGCTGCCCCTTCTCTATACTGATTATCCCCCCCACATTACCCAGTCTCTATACTATGTCTCCTCACACTTTTCTCCACCAATACTCTCCACTTACAATATTCTCCCACCATACTGCTGCATCACACTTTCCAATGGTGCCCCCTGATTGCTCTGCAGGGGCAAATGTGCCGCATGCCCCCTAAAGGTACGCCCTTGTACAGTGTACAGGAGAATACATGATTGGTACACGATATACTGTGATACAGGCACGAGATGATATACAATATGCACATTATTATATACCATCTGATGCGTGTACACAGTATATCACACTACTCTGTACACTGGATGTGGTATATAATGTACACAGATATACAATGCCCTGCACTTATCATGTGTCGCCCAGGGATATGGGGTACTCAGAACCGGGCCAATGGGGTCACTTCTAGAGGTATCACGGTGGCGTGACCCGGTCTGTGATCCCAGGCTCCACAACAAAAGGGGAATATGGAAAGGGAGATTGTCTGTGACGCAACCCGTGGGTTACGGTGATGAGATGGTGGCACCGCCGCTGCCTCTGGGGACCGGGACTCATGGTGTGGGGGCAGCAAGGTGGGATCCCCTCCACAGGTAGGGGAGTTGTAGTCCCAAGGCCCAATTGGGAGTTGTGGTGGTGGCAGGGCTTGCAAGGTTCAGCACACTTACAGTTCGGTTGTCCTGGTGTTGGATGATGCTGCTTTCATGTGTAGGGTCAGGAAACACAGAGTCTGTTTTGTCAACCAACTTGCCAAATGGCCGGTCACCTTTGGCGGGTGTCTTCGGGGCCCACACCCAGATGTACAGCCAGGGCCCTTCTTTCCACACTCTCTGTGTGTCTCTTTCTTGTCTGGACTAGTCCGTTTGAATGGCCTCCAGATCAGGTCAATCTCCCAGCACCGGCGGGCTACAACCCTGTCCCGGTCGCCTCAGGATCCCAGCAACCGGATCTCTGTCGCCTGTGGCCCTCACTGCCACCTAGTCCAGTAGTCCAGGGCCCCAACCCCGGCTACCACTTTCTCCCGGGGATCTCCAAGTTTCCCCTGTCAGCTCTCCACTGACTACTGCATAACTGAGCTGAATTCTGCTCTGTCACTTCCTTAGCTCCTCTCGCCCCCTCCCTTTTTCCTGGGGAGGTGGTGAGTAGGGCCTGATTGTCTGATGTACATCTGTGTGGGGATTGTGTAGCTGCCAAGGAGGATTAACTCTTTCTGTGACTACCTGGTTTTGCCAGGGCATCACACTCCCCCTTGGTTGAATACAGCCCGTCCGCGGACTGTCCGGCCACTGACGTTTATTTTAACGGGAAAAGAAAAAGTTAACACATTACAACCATACATTTTCCCACATCGGGAGGTACGTTTGCTCAACCTTTAACCGTCCTGCGACCCCCCACCTGCTGTGCAGATGGCCTCTTCCGGAACATGAGGACGTTGGGTGACAGTCCATAAAACAGTCATTCTTTAAACTTGCGGCTAGCCGTCCATGTTTCGCTACCACTGCTGCTGGTGCCGCCACTCCCAGTACGGGTCACGGGTTCCGTGCTCTGCCTCCTGCTCAGGGGCCAGGCGCACTCGGATGCCCTCGGCGCCGGCTACATCCGACCTCGTTATCTGTTGAGGGCCCCAACGCTCAGTGGCCTGCTCCTCCTCTCAGCAGGTACACTCCCGCTGTTCCACAGCCGGGACGGGGCATTTGGGAGCGTCTGGCGCAGCAGCTGGGGGCGATTTCAGGACGGGTGCTGCCGTTGTTGCGGCCGGGCGGACTGCCGGAGCCGACGTCGTCTCCGTTGCGGCCGGGTGGACTGCCAGAGCCGACATCATCACCGCTGCGGCCATGCTCGGGGCCGGGTGAGATGTCATCGGGGTTGCAGCCTGGCTCGGGGCCGGACAGGATGTCATCGGGGTTGCAGCCTGCTGTGACATCTTGCTGCTCTTGTGTCCAGGAACGGAATTTTGCAAAGTCCTGGCATCCCTGCACTTTACAGTTCTGGTTACATGCTGCAGATTCTTCACCCGCCCCCCTTGGTCTTTTGCCGGCACTTCTTTCTTAGGCCTGCTAGTTTCGTTTTATGACCTCGGGGTTTATCTTCTGGCCGTGTTCCCAGGGGGCGGGGCTTCAACTTCGCGCTGTTTTCGGGGAAGAAGAAGATGGTGCTGTTGTTTTGGCGCCAAAAATGGCGGGCAAGATGGCGCAGGTCAAAATTTTCAAACAGTTCACAGATTACAAGGCGCACCTCATCCAGGTCACGGATGGGGTAAGAATCCTGTTTGTGACGCCAAAATTTGTCGCCCAGGGATAGGGGGTACTCAGAATCGGGCCAATCGGGTCGCTTCTAGAGGTATATCACGGTGGCGTGACCCGGTCTATGATCTCAGGCTCCACAACAAAAGGGGAATATGTAAAGGGAGATTGTCTGTGACGCCACCCGTGGGTTGCGGTGATGAGATGGTGGCACCGCCGCTGCCTCTGGGGACCGGGACTGATGGTGTGGGGGCAGCAAGGTGGGATCCCCTCCACGGGTAGGGGAGTTGTAGTACCGGGGCCCAATTGGGAGTTGTGGTGGTGGCAGGGCTTGCAGGGATCAGCACACTTACAGTTCAGTTGTCCTGGTGTTGGATGAGGCTGCTTTCATGTGTAGGGTCAGGAAACACAGAGTCTGTTTTGTTAACCAACTTGCCAAATGGCCGGTCACCTTTGGTGGGTGTCTTCGGGTCCCACACCCAGATGTTCAGTCAGGGCCCTTCTTTCCACACTCTCTGTCTGTCTCTTTCTTGTCTGGACTAGTCCATTTGAACGGCCTCCAGATCGGGTCCCTCTCCCAGCACCGGCGGGCTACAACCCTGTCCCGGTCGCCTCAGGATCCCCGCGACCGGATCTCCGTCGCCTGTGGCCCTCACTGCCACCTAGTCCGGTAGTCCATAGCCCCAACCCCGGCTAACACCTTCTCCCGGGGAGCTCCAAGCTTCCCCTGTCAGCTCTCCACTGACTACTGCACAATTGAGCTGAATTCTGCTCTGTCACTTCCTTAGCTCCTCTCGCCCCCTCCCTTTTTCCTGGGGAGGTGGTGAGTAGGGCCTGATTGTCTGGTGTACATCTGTGTGGGGATTGTGTAGCTGCCAAGGAGGATTAACTCTTTCTGTGACTACCTGGTTTTGCCAGGGCATCACAATCACACCTGGACCTACAGGACCTCACGTATTCTATGTGTAATATGGGCCATATACTGTAGTATAATCTGTCCTGCAGGCTCAGATGTGATCAGTGCAGGATCTGTGTAGTGATGTCTTTGCTCTCTGCTGGAGCTCAGTGTGAGTTATTGCAGGGGAGAGATGAGGCTAGAGCCGATGACCCGGCACTGACAGCCTGACCTGATCTGCAGCAGTTCACACTCCTGCAATAACTCACACTGATCCCCGGCAGAGCGGCCGCTGACACTATGGAATCCCGTCCTGCTGCCTTCTCACTGCATCCTCCTGCCCGGCACCATGATAAATGACGTCATACTCACCGTGTTCCACTGAGGCCTCCGCTCCGGTCCTCCCTCCAAGCTCCTCTACGGCAGGAAGAAGCAGCATCAGGCGCACGGTGACGTCATCCTTGCAGACACAGCCCACACAGCGTGCAGCGGGCGTGTCTGCAGCACAGTGATGGCCGCTATTGATATTCATTAAAGGTACAGTGCGGTCCTCCGGCGGCCCTGAACCACTGCTAGGGGATTGACCTTTTGCTCCAACGGTCATTCCGCATCTGCCTGCTGCGGCCCCACAGATAGTGGTGGGGGCCCCCTTAGCAGCTCTTGTGGTGGGGGCCCCGGGGCTGGAGCCCCCCCTGCCCCTCCTATAATCCGGCCCTGTGTATTACTCTGTATTTTTCCTATGTTTGAGGGGTTAACGTGTCTCTAATATCATCTGCTTTTTCCATGTGTTATAGCATGCACCCTTTGGCGTTATAAGGGTCAATTGTCAGGTCTATTGGTTTCATGGTGGTGCCAAGAGTGGGTTCTGACCCCTTGATTTTATCTCGGGTTGATATATGGAGTGGATGCTTTTTCATTTAAAGTATCCTATATTTGTATACTAATTTTAATAGCCTTTTGGCTTTCATCCACATGGTTATATTCATTGTAACCTGTTGTATTTGCAAGTGGGGTTGCTGTGTATAGGGGTTAAACGGGACCATATTATAGGTGCAGTTTGAGGGAGGCATGTTACTAGCCTAATAGCTTGGCTTTTAAAATGTTTAATGGTCTAGCTTTGTAAGTGTGCTCATTATTTATTCTTTGTATTTTTTTTTCCCAATTTTTATTTTGTATCTGTAATAAAATGTATCTATTTTGGGTGATCCTCTTGTCCTGGCACACCTCTTTTGTTCTTGCTTGTACACTTGTCTTTCATTTGTGCCTAGGGTGATCCCATTGGGGAGCAATGCTCTCCGCTAATTATTTGTGTCCAGATCACTGGTGATGTGACAGAAGTGGCAGTGGCAGATCACTGGTGGTGTGGCAGGATTGGTAGCAGCAGATCATTAGTAGTGTGGAAAAAATTGAGAAAAAGACACGCCACATGAAAAAGCAAGCACAGCCTATAAAATATAATAAAACATGACCTTTTATTATAACAATACAGTGTAGCAGATACAACAAGATCCCTGGTGGTGTAGCAGGAGTGGTAGTGGCGGCAGCAGATCCCTAGTGGTGTGGAAGGAGCAGCAGTGGCGGCAGATCCCTAGTGATGTGAAAGGAGCGGCGGTGGCAGCAGATCCCTGGTGGTGTGGAAGGAGCGGCTGTGGTTACAGATCCCTGGTGGTGTGGAAGCAGCGGCGGTGGCGGCAGATTCCTGGTGGTGTGGAAGGAGCGGCGGTGGTGGCAGATTCCTGGTAGTGTGGAAGGACCAGTGGTGGCAGATTCCTGGTGGTGTGGAAGGACCGGTGATGGCAGATTCCTGGTGGTGTGGAAGGACCGGTGGTGGTAGATCCCTGGTGGTGTGAAAGGACCGGTGATGGCAGATTCCTGGTGGTGTGGAAGGACCGGTGGTGGTAGATCCCTGGTGGTGTGAAAGGACCGGTGGTGGCAGATCCCTGGTGGTGTGGAAGGAGCGGCGGTGGCGGCAGATCCCTGGTGGTGTGGAAGGAGCAGCGGTGGTGGCAGATTCCTGGTGGTGTGGAAGGACCAGTGGTGGCAGATTCCTGGTGGTGTGGAAGGACCGGTGGTGGCAGATTCCTGGTGGTGTGGAAGTACCGGTGGTGGTAGATCCCTGGTGGTGTGAAAGGACCGGTGGTGGCAGATTCCTGGTGGTGTGAAAGGACCGGTGGTGGCGGCAGATTCCTGGTGGTGTGGAAAGACCGGTGGTGGCAGATTCCTGGTGGTGTGGAAGGATCAGTGGTGGCAGATTCCTGGTGATGTGGAAGGATCGGTGGTGGCGGCAGATTCCTGGTAGTGTGGAAAGACACCGGTGGCGGCAGATTCCTGGTGGTGTGGAAGGATCGGTGGTGGCAGATTCCTGGTGGGGTGAAAGGACCGGTGGTGGCGGCAGATTCCTGGTGGTATGGAAAGACCGGTGGTGGCAGATTCCTGGTGGTGTGGAAGGATCGGTGGTGGCAGATTCCTGGTGGTGTGGAAGGATCGGTGGTGGCCGATTCCTGGTGGTGTGGAAGGACCGGCGGTGGCAGATTCCTGGTGGTGTGGAAGGACCGGTGGTGGTAGATCCCTGGTGGTGTGAAAGGACCGGTGGTGGCAGATCCCTGGTGGTGTGGAAGGAGCAGCGGTGGTGGCAGATTCCTGGTGGTGTGGAAGGACCAGTGGTGGCAGATTCCTGGTGGTGTGGAAGGACCGGTGGTGGCAGATTCCTGGTGGTGTGGAAATACCGGTGGTGGTAGATCCCTGGAATGGAAGGATCGGTGGTGGCGGCAGATTCCTGGTGGTGTGGAAAGACCGGTGGCGGCAGATTCCTGGTGGTGTGGAAGGATTGGTGGTGGCAGATTCCTGGTGGTGTGAAAGGACCGGTGGTGGCGGCAGATTCCTGGTGGTATGGAAAGACCGGTGGTGGCAGATTCCTGGTGGTGTGGAAGGATCGGTGGTGGCAGATTCCTGGTGGTGTGGAAGGATCGGTGGTGGCCGATTCCTGGTGGTGTGGAAGGATCGGTGGTGGCCGATTCCTGGTGGTGTGGAAGGACCGGCGGTGGCAGATTCCTGGTGGTGTGGAAGGACCGGTGGTGGCAGCAGATCCCTGGTTGTGTGGAAGGAGCAGCAGATCCCTGGTGGTGTGGAAGGAGCAGCAGATCCCTGGTGGTGTGGAAGAGCGGCGGTGACAGCAGATCCATGGTGGTGTGGTAGGAGCGTCGGTGACAGCAGATCCCTGGTGGTGTGGAAGGAGCAGCAGATCCCTGGTGGTGTGGAAGGAGCAGCAGATCCCTGGTGGTGTGGAAGGAGCAGCAGATCCCTGGTGGTGTGGTAGGAGCTGCATCTTCTGATCATTGGTGGTGTGGTAGGAGCGGTATCTTATCTGAAAATAAACACACATCTGTCAGCGGGCATTTTTGCATTTTTTTCCCCATTTACAATAATTCTTCCCCTGACATCATGGATAACAACTGATGTTATTTCCTTCTTACTATTTAGAGAATAGATTTTTATACAATTTAGATAAAGCCAAAGTCTTTCTGCAGAATGTGACAACTTTCTAATGTGATGTTTGCACAGAATTCTCTTGTTGCTGGAAAGGATGAAGGAAGGAGTTGGGAGAAGTGACATTTCTACGTGCCGCAGTCTTTGCGGCCACTGAAAATATTTTTCATCTTACACCCTAAGTTATATTAGTATAAGGGAGACCCTGAAGCAGCAGATGCATTCAGCTAACCTCCCATAGTGCCTACAAGGACACACCACCGTCTGCTGGACGGAAGCATTCAGAGGAGACGCCATTGATTGATAGATTGATGAATTTCAACACTAGACTGATAGACGCCAAGAAAAATCTTAATAGACACACAGCTATTTCACTTCTATTGAGCTAAGCTGCAATACCAGACACAACCATGGACAGATGGGGCGCTGCACTACACTAACCTATAAACCACCAGATCTATTAACATCTAATTGTTTGTACCATTTACAATATATACACTATTCATACTATTCTCATATTTACAATGTATCTATAATATTATATTCACATACCTAATGTTGTCTGCGGACAGATGCCCGGCAGACAGGGCAGGTGTTCTGGTGGCGAAGCCACGTGTACAAGCACCTCGGATGGAAGGAGTGCCTGCAGGAGAGGGCAGTGATGTCTGCTTCCAGGGTGTCCAAGCAGATAGGGCAGATGGCAGCCTCATTTTCTGCAGATGATGGTTCTCCTCCTGGGGTGGCAGAGTCTTCTGTCCTGGCTGATCGGTTGCTGGAATTTGGGTTGATGTTATATTCTATTTCTATGGTCAGATTCAGGCAGCCTCTTCTCTCTGCTGACTCATAGGCCATATAGTTGTTGTAAATGGATCCTATGAGTTGGCTGAGGTCCTCCAGGGTTTCCTGTAATGTTGGAATTCTTGCTTGTACATTCTGTCGCTGAGAAGGCAGGTTGTTGTTATCTGGAAAGGGTCCTGAAAAAGAAATAGTACAGAAATAATCAATCATAACAGATCTCTATGGGACTATGACATTTAGTAAATGGTCTTACTGGTCCTCACCATGAGCCCGAGACTGCAATGTATAGGCGGGAATTGTACGGAAATGTTATATGAAGTATATATTGTGCATGAAATCACTATTTCTTCTCAGTATTATAGGGCTAGAAAGTTATAGTAGACCAAGCACAGTAAGAGAATAGAATAATAATGCACGTGTCACCTTGTACTGATGCAATAACTATATATACAGTATACACAGTGTATTCTTATGCCTTTCATGTACTTTGAGCTTTGGGGAGGGAGCACTTGTATTTGAAAAGTCAGTGATTGAATTCTCCTCCGGTCTCTCCTCCTACGTGGCATGGCGCCACGGTCTCTAAATCCTTGTGAAACAAGGGAGCCAAATCTCTATGATCCACAAGTGTCTCACTGGGAAATGGCAGCGGACGTTGATGTGGAAGGTTTTATGCTGAGAATTCTACATATCACAATCACCAATGGCTCCTCATGCCGAGGTCTCCAGCACCAGAACCGGTGTACACTGATATTATATCACTAGGGACCAGGAAAACTAATGTAATATTGGTTATCCCTTCACTGTACATAGAGGAAAATGGGAAAATACTACAACCACTGAGCAGTAAGGGGATTTTAAGTCTGCACAATCCATAAACTGTCAATAAAGCCCTAATAATCAGTCTATTCTACTTAATAAAATTAATACGGAGAAAAAACATTGATAATTCATTTTATTGATATTGCTAAGGTTGACATTTATTACATTTACTTCGTTTTTTTATATATTTTTTTTGAGGGGGAGGGGAGTGGGTGTTGTTGGACTTTCATTGATGATGTTGCATTGAGTAGTACCACTACTGCACGTGATAAATACAGCAATTCTGTCTGCAGGCGTCTTTTCTGCTATTACTAATTTCAGTGTCTTCCTCAGGGTTAAATGTCTAAGTTCTGAGTGAGCTCCTCAAGAGCTGAAGTAATGACACTCTCTTTTAGGTTAATGATGTCTAAAAACGTGGATTACGATTTACTAATTTTAAAGAGTTTTCTGTTCATATTGTTTAGAATAAAGATGCCAAAACACATAAGGGAAAACCAGTATCTGAGGAACACAAGCCCGGGCCCATTTATATGGTGAGGTAGACCCACTGTGACACATACAGCCATAGGACTCCCAAACCCATGCCTTGAATTATGTCTTTTCCTTCATTCCCCCATTAATTTGTGTGTAATGTACCACTGGTGCCCGTGGTGGGTTGTCACAACCATCAGCTGAATAGTAGTGGTGATGCCTCAGTGCTGGAGAAGAGGTTTTCTGATGTCATCAGTGGTATATTATACAGAAATAAAAAGGGAAAGGAGGACAGGACATGAGACAAACTGGACAACGGGGGACATAATGGAAACACAAGAGTAAGGGACAACGCAAATTCAGGTATCACCAGAGGGTACGGTCACCGGCATCCTACCCCTACCAGGTAAACATCTGCCAGTTCTTCAAAGGATCTACAGAGAGCGGTATCTTAAGACCAAGGTTCGGGATATATTTTAAGAGCACAGAAGGGCCATTATTTTGCAAGGGGATGTTACCTTATTGGGCCATAAAAAGTAATTAATAACTTGCAGGCACAAGGGGAATATCGACCTTCCTCAATTGAATACTTATTATCAGGTGAAGAAGGCAGATGGACAGATGAGGCGCCATAATTCTACATTAACTGGCATTTTGAGAACAGAAGCTCTGTGCAGTCTATGGGGAAGTTGTACTAACAAGTGGAGGAGGAGAAACCTTCAAGTGAAAAGTCAATGGATGAATTTACCTGAGTTCTGAAACCTATTTCCCCTCCTGTTTCTCCTCCTTCGTGGCATGATGTTAATGTCTTTCTTATCTCAAAATACTCGTAAAGCAAAGGAGCCAAAACTCTATCACTAATAAGTGTCTCGCTGAGAAATGGCACCGGGATGCTGATGTAGAAGGGTTTTACACTGAGAATTCTACATGTCACAATCACCAACGTTCCGTTTGTCATGGTCATATCTCACACATACAGTGCTGACCAAAAGTATTGGCACCCCTGCAATTCTGTCAGATAATACTCAAGTTTCTTCTTGAAAATGATTGCAATCACGAATTCTTTGTTATTATTACCTTCATTTATTTTGCTTGTAATGAAAAAACACAAAAGAGAATGAAACAAAAATCAAATCATTGATCATTTCACACAAAACTCCAAAAATGGGCCAGACAAAAGTATTGGCACCCTTGGCCTAATACTTGGTTGCACAACCTTTAGCCAAAATAACTGCGAACAACCGCTTCCTGTAACCATCAATGAGTTTCTTACAATGCTCTGCTGGAATTTTAGACCATTCTTCTTTGGTAAACTGCTCCAGGTCCCTGAGATTTGAAGGGTGCCTTCTCCAAACTGCCATTTTGAGATCTCTCCACAGGTGTTCTATGGGATTCAGGTCTGGACTCACTGCTGGCCACTTTAGTAGTCTCCAGTGCTTTCTATCAAACCATTTTCTAGTGCTTTTTGGAGTGTGTTTTGGGTCATTGTCCTGCTGGAAGACCCATGACCTCTGAGGAAGACCCAGCTTTCTCACACTGGGCCCTACATTATGCTGCAATATTTGTTGGTAGTCTTCAGACTTCATAATGCCATGCACACGGTCAAGCAGTCCAGTGCCAGAGGCAGCAAAGCAACCCCAAAACATCAGGAAACCTCCGCCATGTTTGACTGTAGGGACCATATTCTTTTCTTTGAATGCCTCTTTTTTTTTCCTGTAAACTCTATGTTGATGGCTTTTCCCAAAAAGCTCTACTTTTGTCTCATCTGACCAGAGAACATTCTTCCAAAATGTTTCATGCTTTCTCACGTAAGTTTTGGCAAACTCCAGCCTGGCTTTTTTATGTCTCGGGGTAAGAAGTGGGGTCTTCCTGGGTATCCTACCATACAGTCCCTTTTCATTCAGACGCCGACGGATAGTACGGGTTGACACTGTTGTACCCTCGGACTGCAGGGCAGCTTGAACTTGTTTGGATGTTAGTCGAGGTTCTTTATCCAGCATCAAGCACAATCTTGTGTTGAAATCTCTCGTCAATTTTTCTTTTCCTTCCACATCTAGGGAGGTTAGCCACAGTGCCATG
The DNA here is from genome assembly GCF_048569485.1 of Anomaloglossus baeobatrachus. NCBI lineage: Eukaryota > Metazoa > Chordata > Amphibia > Anura > Aromobatidae > Anomaloglossus > Anomaloglossus baeobatrachus. The sequence continues at coordinate 70,227,493 of NC_134360.1, forward strand.
GGCTTTACACTTCTTGATGACACTGCGCACCATAGACACAGGAACTTTCAGGTTTTTGGAGATGGACTTGTAGCCTTGAGATTGCTCATGCTTCCTCACAATTTGGATTCTTAAGTCCTCAGACAGTTCTTTGGTCTTCTTTCTTTTCTCCATGCTCAATGTGGTGCACACAAGGACACAGGACAGAGCTGGAGTCAACTTTAATCCATGTCAACCGGCTGCAAGTGGGATTTAGTTATTGCCAACACCTGTTAGGTGCCACAGGTAAGTTACAGGTGCTGTTAATTACACAAATTAGAGAAGCATCACATGATTTTTCAAACAGTGCCAATACTTTTGTCCACCCCCTTTTTTATGTTTGGTGTGGAATTATATCCAATTTGGCTTTATGACAATTTTTTTTTTTCATTGAAGACAAATTAAATGAAGATAATAATACCAAAGAATTTGTGATTGCAATCATTTTCAAGAAGAAACTGAGTATTATCTGACAGAATTGCAGGGGTGCCAAAACTTTTGGCCAGCACTGTATTATAACACTAATGACTAGAAAAAGTGATGTAATATAAATTATCCTTTTCACTAAAATACCCAAACCACTGATCAGTAAGGGTCATTAATGCTGCAAAATCCATAAACTTAAAATCCAGTAATATGTATGCATAGAAAATAGAAATATATAAACTATATTTTTCGATTTATAAGACGCACTGCATTATAAGACACACCCCAAATTTAGAGATGTATAAGGTAAAAAAAATAAAGGGTCGTCTTATTCTCTGGTGGTGACTTACCGGAGGAAGGGGGGTGGAGAACGTGCTAAAATGTTTCACAGCCTTGGGCTGTCTGATGAATTTGAAGTTACATCTTTTATATTTTTTTATATTCCCATTTGGACGACTTTCCTGAAAACCTTGGTGCTGTTAGCGAAGAGCGGGGAGAAGGATTTCATCATGATATCAGTGAGATGGAACCACGATGTCAAGGTAGATGTTACGTGACCATGATGGGGACGACTGCTGGAGGCTTCACAGAGAAGATCTGCCATCTTCTATAAGAGAAAAACGATCAAGAGAAGCGTAAAGAGAAAAGGAAAAGGAGCAATAATTAATTTCCAATATAGTTGCACAATCAATGTTCAATACATTTTTATTTATAATATTATGTACATTTTTGGCCACAATAAAAAAAAATTTCATCTCTGATGTACATGATTTCACTCACATTCTGTGCATCGTGGTTAAAAAACTAGAAGTGTTTCTTTTTTTTAATTCTGGGCATAAGAAAACATAAGAATCAGTCATTGGATTTGAAAAAAAAAATTCATAAACCCAAATTTTGCACAACTGTAATTTATGTATTCTAGATAATAAAATAAATACTGGGAGAAAACTTTATTAGATTGAAATTGCTAAAATTGCCATTAAATTAATTTGCTACATTTTTTATTTTGGTGAGAATATTGTAGCACGTCCAGGGAGCAATAATGCTACTGCTTTTGTTAAAAACCCAAAAGTTGGTCTGCATGAACCTTTTATAATTCATCTTTGATTAGCTAAATAAATTCAGAGGGAGCAGCCCTGATAATGACACTTTCATTCAGGTGCACGACATCTAAAAATGGGGATTATTTTTACTGGTTCTAAGGGGTACTTCTCACATAGCGAGATCGCTGCTGAGTCACAGGTTTTGTGACGTACCAGGGACCTCATCAGCGATCTTGCTGTGTGTGACACTAAGCAGCGACCTAGCCCCTGCTGTGAAATCGCTGTTCGTTACACACTGTTCTGGTTCATTTTTTGCTTGTTGGTCTCCCGCTGTCCAGCACACATCGGCTTGTTTGACGGCGGGAGACCAACAAGCACCAACTCTGTGTCAGCAGCGTACGCTGGTAACCAGGGTAAGTATCGGGTAACTAAGCAAAGTGCTTTGCTTAGTTACCCGATATTTACCCTGGTTACCAGCATACACCACTAAGCGCTGGCTCTCTGCACACGTAACCAGGGTAAATATCGGGTAACTAAGCAAAGCGCTTTGCTTAGTAACCCGATGTGTACCCTGGCTACTTGTGTAGGGAGCCAGCGTTAAGTGGTGTACGCTGGTAACCAAGGTAAATATCGGGTAACTAAGCAAAGCGCTTTGCTTAGTTACCCGATATTTACCTTGGTTATCAAGCGCAGAGTGCTGGTCGCTCGTGAGATCTGCCTGATTGACAGCTCACCAGCGACCATGTAGCGACGCACTAGCGATCCTGACCAGGTCAAATCGTGGTTGGAATCGCTGTTACATATTTTAGTGAGACGGTGCCCTAAGGAAGGAAGAAGGTTTCCATTCACACTGTTTAGAATAAAGCCCATTTACTGTATATGGTGGGGCAGGGCAACTGTGATACGTAGCAGTCACAAGGCTCTCAAGCCCATACTTTCAATAATGGCTTCTGCTTTGTTCCCCCATTTACAACAGAACAGAAGCATCTCCGTAAAGTAATTAAAGATGTTTTCTGGTTTTAGAAAATTAATTTAGTAGGTAAGTAAGGCCCGTTTCACACATCCGGCATTTCGTCGGATTGCAGGATCCGTCACACTCCAGTACAGTGTAATACAGTACAATGGCATCGCGGCAACCTCCGGTCACATGCTGTCATGTGACTGGAGCATGTAACCGGAGCTTGCGGTGCTGTCATTGTACAGTATTAACACTGTACTGGAGTGTGACGGATCCAGCAATCCGGCGAAATGCCGGATGTGTGAAACGGCCCTAATCACAGAGATCAAAAGTGCTCATAGGCTTATATATACAGGCAAGAGAAAAAGTAAGTACACCCGCTGTGATTTCTATACTTTTACATATTAGGACAGTAACTTAGCTAGCAGGGGGGCAGAGGGGGCGGTTGCCCCGGGCCCCGCGCTCAGATGGGGCCACCTGTAACTGCGGTAGAGCAGGGAAAAGTAGTTAGTAAATCTGGCATTTGCTGAAGGGGCGGGGTGTTGTGTGTTGTTATACAGTGCCTACAAGTAGTATTCAACCCCCTGCAGATTTAGCAGGTTTACACATTCGGAATTAACTTGGCATTGTGACATTTCGACTGTAGATCAGTCTGGAAGTGTGAAATGCACTGCAGCAAAAAAGAATGTTATTTCTTTTTTTATTTTTTTTTTTTAAATTGTGAAAAGTTTATTCAGAGGGTCATTTATTATTCAACCCCTCAAACCACAAGAATTCTGTTTGGTTCCCCTAAAGTATTAAGAAGTATTTCAGGCACAAAGAACAATGAGCTTCACATGTTTGGATTAATTATCTCTTTTTCCAGCCTTTTCTGACTAATTAAGACCCTCCCCAAACTTGTGAACAGCACTCATACTTGGTCAACATGGGAAAGACAAAGGAGCATTCCAAGGTCATCAGAGACAAGATCGTGGAGGGTCACAAGGCTGGCAAGGGGTACAAAACCCTTTCCAAGGATTGGGCCTACCTGTCTCCACTGTTGGGAGCATCATCCGGAAGTGGAAGGCTTATGGAACTACTGTTAGCCTTCCACGGCCTGGACAGCCTTTGAAAGTTTCCACCCGTGCCGAGGCCAGGCTTGTCCGAAGAGTCAAGGCTAACCCAAGGACAACAAGGAAGGAGCTCCGGGAAGATCTCATGGCAGTGGGGACATTGGTTTCAGTCAATACCATAAGTAACGTACTCCACCGCAATGGTCTCCGTTCCAGACGAGCCCGTAAGGTACCTTTACTTTCAAAGCGTCATGTCAAGGCTCATCTACAGTTTGCTCATGATCACTTGGAGGACTCTGAGACAGACTGGTTCAAGGTTCTCTGGTCTGATGAGACCAAGATCGAGATCTTTGGTGCCAACCACACACGTGACGTTTGGAGACTGGATGGCACTGCATACGACCCCAAGAATACCATCCCTACAGTCAAGCATGGTGGTGGCAGCATCATGCTGTGGGGCTGTTTCTCAGCCAAGGGGCCTGGCCATCTGGTCCGCATCCAAGGGAAGATGGATAGCACGGGCTACCTGGAGATTTTGGCCAAGAACCTCCGCTCCTCCATCAAGGATCTTAAGATGGGTCATCATTTCATCTTCCAACAAGACAATGACCCAAAGCACACAGCCAAGAAAACCAAGGCCTGGTTCAAGAGGGAAAAAATCAAGGTGTTGCAGTGGCCTAGTCAGTCTCCTGACCTTAACCCAATTGAAAACTTGTGGAAGGAGCTCAAGATTAAAGTCCACATGAGACACCCAAAGAACCTAGATAACTTGGAGAAGATCTGCATGGAGGAGTGAGCCAAGATAACTCCAGAGACCTGTGCCGGCCTGATCAGGTCTTATAAAAGACGATTATTAGCTGTAATTGCAAACAAGGGTTATTCCACAAAATATTAAACCTAGGGGTTGAATAATAATTGACCCACACTTTTATGTTGAAAATGTATTAAAATTTAACTGAGCAACATAACTTGTTGGTTTGTAAGATTTATGCATCTGTTAATAAATCCTGCTCTTGTTTGAAGTTTGCAGGCTCTAACTTATTTGCATCTTATCAAACCTGCTAAATCTGCAGGGGGTTGAATACTACTTGTAGGCACTGTATATACTATGTATAATTTCTTTGCCTAGATTATGCAATCATGGAGGTCTACCTGATATGTGCATATTAATTTAGGTACTTCAGGTATCACAGGCATTTATCCTGTTACTGATTTTGCAGGCCCCTTTGATGTCAGTATAAAGGCAATTTTTGCATAGTTTACTCTGACCACTGATCAGACAGCCCCATTTACTTACCACCTGGGTCCTATTCATTATTATTAATTGGTCCGTCCTTTTAACTGACACACATTTTTATGTATGATGGATCACACAGACCCACAGACCCCTTTATGTCTCTTTGTGCTATATGGATCATTCTATGTTCCAATTTATTTATATTTATGTCAATAAAAATTGTTTTTCTATTTTTTTGGTTCTGTATCCTCATTGTGCTTTTTCTGACTCCTCTTCCTTCTGTAATTTCAAGCTATTTTGGATTTTTGCCTTTTTTTGTAGATATTGTATTATGTTTGCATGGCGTTTAAAAAACAGTCATGCATTGTTGGAATTTTGTTTTGCTAAGCATAGATGATTGCAGTTGGCAAAATATACCAGTTCCCTATAGCCTGTGTCTGCTATATTTGCTGTGTGTAAGGCTGGAGTCACAATTGCATGTGATTTGCGCAAGGATCGCATCGCCTGGACCGGCCGGCGGCTCTCCTGGCAGGAGCGTGTCAGCCTCATGTATTTCTGTGCAGCTGACATGGCACTGTCAGGAGAGCCGCCGGCTGGTCCGAGGATTATCATGTGATCCTCGCGTGAGTCACACTCAAGTGTGACTTCAACCTAAATGTCGTGCTGTCATACACTAGAAAATGCAAATAACAACCCCCAGTGGCTGAAGTAATAAATAACAAAAAAAAACTATTACACCAGTTAATTCTACAGTGATAAGACTAGAAAAAAGAAGCGCTAATAGGTTATTACCAGATGACAAGAGTAATATATAAGATATATACACTCACCTAATGTGGTTGTGAAAGTCACAACCACTGCCAAGCATAAGATAATGGCGTCTGCCGCAGCCCCAAGTGGATGAGCATTCAAACAGGAGAAGAGAAGGGGTTAATGCCACACATCAGCCAAATGTAAATGTAGAGTTGTTGATGAATTAATATCTTTTTTATTTAATAGGTCTACGCGTTTCGAGGTTGAAACCTCTTCCTCAGGACCAGAACATCAACAAAGCATCTGACAAACAACCCATCTGTTTCGTGATACAGATGGGTTGTTGTTTGCCACGTTAAACAGAGCTGCTTCTGTAGATCTCACATCGTGGTCAGTTCTTCTTTGATTTTTTTTTTATTAAAGAGATTCAGCCTCAAATGCAGTCCGATGAGTCTATAGATAGAAATGCAATGGAGGAAAACATTGAGCGATTGTTCCTAGAAACAGTGGAATGCTAATCTATCCGATTACTAGGGGTCAGAAAGAAATTTTACACTCTTAGGGCTAAGTGACAGCCATACTTCAAGCACTCCTGTCGATGGTTGGGGGATGAATGGGGACTTATGATACATGAAAGTAATTGAAACTTATCTGACGTGTTAACCATTGATCTGGATTTTGTTTAGAGTCGACCATGTGCACATTGTAGCGTAAGAAGAATGCAACATGTCCCGCAGTCCCTGCAGTTCCATAATACAGTCATAAGCATTCTCTGTGCTGGCATATTTTCCCAAACAAGCAAAGCCAAAAGATTTAATTGGCAACAAAACGTCCAAATCAAGAGCATGTGGTGGTAAAGTTGGGATGAATAGAACTTCATCTTGAAGGTTGTACAAAACTGGTATAGTATATGTCAGTTTGACTTTTAAGCCAGGTTGTCCAAGCTTGTGGAAGATGTCTTCAGTCACTCTGTGACTAAAGAATTGTTAATTTGCACAGTGTACGCTGTCAAGATTCCCTGACGCTGGGAACGGTTGGTCATGAAACAACAACTGTGCAATTTGAATATTTCTGGCCACATTTCAATTAGACAGGCTTGGCTTTGCTCAAAACACTTGCACACAATGCAAATTGCATACTTGTGGTCAGGCGCCCGCCTGCTCCCGCAACCAGAGCATCCTGATATCGTGCACACTGCGCGCTGTGAAACTTCACAAGTCTGCAGTCACAGACAGTGACTGCGGACTTGCACTCCAAGCCTGGACAACCTCTTTTACTGTACAAGCAACATGTATATATTTGTATTTAATTGTTGTACCTGCAAAAAGGTTAATAGAATATTTGTCCACACTACACTTCTGCAGAATATCGGGCACATGCACCCAAGAGGTAAGCGCCCGGCAATGGGCACAGTTAGGATTGATGCCAGGACACCATTGTAGAGAAACATGAACAGCCAAGTATAATTTCTTTGCAGTAGCCCTCTATATAGGAGAGCTCAGTCTACTTTACTATAAAGTTAAATGGTATGCACTGTCAAAATGAGACAGTACAATGTAAATGCCGGCCGCGGTAAGCGCTCATTCACCCGACGCCATCGGAAGTCAAGTGACGTGACACGTGGAGCCAATGGTTCACATGGTAGGACATGGTCATGTGATGACTCCTGTAGCTATCATGAGTCACTTCCTCTTACTGCTAGCACAGCACCGTGTGTGAGAGGACAGCAGCATTTCAGCAGATCACAGCTCTGCAACTGTGATCTACAGATATGCACAAGTGATCAGACTTAAGGCTGCTTTACACACTGCGATCTCGCTAGCGAGATTGCTAGCGTGTGTACCTGCCCCCATTGTTTGTGCATCACGGGGAAATCGCTGCCCGTGGCGCACAAAATCGCTCGGACCCGTCACACTACTTACCTGCCTAGCGACATCGCTGTGACCGGCGAACCGCCTCCTTTCTAAAGGGGCGGTTCGTTCAGCGTCACAGCGACATCACTAAGCGGCCGCCCAATAGAAGCGGAGGGGTGGAGATGAGCGGGAAGAACATGCCACCCACCTCCTTCCTCATTGCCGGCGACCGCAGGTAAGGTTCGGTTTTTCATTCATGCGGTGTCACACATAGCGATGTGTGCTGCCGCCAGAACGACGAACAACATTGTACCTGTAGCAGCAACGATTTTTGGGAATAGGGGAGCATGTCGACGATTAACGATTTTGCACGATTTTGTGACCGTTTTCAATCGCACATAGGTGTCACACGCAACAACTTCGCTAACGCGGCCGATGTCGCTACGTGGAAAGTGGCCTTTAATAAAAAATATACACAGACTTGGTATCGCACTTTTTTTTTTTTTCAATTTTTCCGCACTTGGAATTTTTTTGCCGTTCTCCAGTACACCATATGGTAAAACTCATGGTTTCATTTAAAATTACAACTTGGCCCGCAAAAAATAAGCCCTTATATAGCAAGACTGATGGAAAAATAAAAAATAAAAAAGTTACGGCTCTCGGAAGAAGGGGAGCAAAAAAAAATAAAAATGCAAAAACGGAAATTTGCCTGGGGGTGAAGAAGGTTAAGGTGTTTAGGTATCAGATGCCCATCAACACCCCCCTCTTCATCATATATTTTGGGCGTAATAAGCCAATATCTTCATTAGAGGTTTCATCTTAGATTTGGCCAAAACTTTTTTTTTACAGTTTAGGAAGATTAGGGCAGCATGGTGGCTCAGTGGTTAGCACTGCAGTCTTGCAGCGCTGGGGTCCTAGGTTCAAATCCCACCAAGGACAACATCTGCAAGGAGTTTGTATGTTCTCCCCGTGTTTGCGTGGGTTTCCCCTGGGTTCTCTGGTTTCCTCCCACACTTCAAAGACATACTGATAGGGACTTTATATTGTGAGTCCCAATGGGGACAGTGTTGCCAATGCAGAGGAGTATCTAGGGGGCGCTGTTGGGCTGCCTGATGCAACGCAGTGAAAGTCTCCCTGGCAGATGCGTTTGGTGCCCCGTAATGGGAGCCGGCCATTCTCTGACTGCAGCTGTTAAGCTGACAGCCACACTCATAGAAACTTCAGCGCGCGGCTCCCACTGCTCAATTGTCTTGGTATCTGTCAGATGCGAGGACAATTGAAGTGGTGCCCGCCAGCGCTGACTTCTGGATCAGAGATACAGCTGTAGTGTGATCAGGTCAGCTGATCACACTGCTGACCTGGAAATCAGGGCTGCAGCGCAGAGGCGGCAGAGAACGCTGATGATAAGTGCTCCAGTGTGGAGCTGAAGACAGTGACATCGAAGAGGAACATTATGGGGTGAGGGGGGAGGTATCTATGGACACAGAATGAGGGGACAGAGGAAGGGGAGAGGGAACTATCAGTAGACACAGTATGAGGGGACAGAGGGTGGGGAGAGGGCAGTATCTATAGACACAGTATGGAGGAGAGAGGATGGGGAGGGGGTAGTATCTATAGACAGTATGAGGGGACAGAGTTTGGGGAGGGGGCAATATCTATAGACACAGTATGGAGGAGAGAGGATAGAGAGAGGGAACTATCTTTGGACAAAGTATGGGGAGAGGAGGGGAGGGTTGATGTATACAGATATAGTATGTGCAGCGATTGGGAAATGTATACGGACATGGTATGGGGAGCAAACGGGAAAGAAATTTTGAGGACACAGAATAAAGAGTGACATGGTATGAGGAGCAAGTGGGCAGGATGGGGAGTGAGGTGGAAAAGTATATGGACACACAGGAGGTAGTGAGAAAACAGTAAGGGATGAGAAAAATCTGAGGGGGCACAGACTATAGACTGGGTAGTGGAGGGGAGTGGTATGGAGAGGGGGCAGAATGGGAGGACAGTGTGAGGCCATAGCAAGGATGGGTGTGATGAGAGAGCACAGTATAAAAACTGGGTAGTATAAGGGGACACAGTGTAAAGGACAGTGTGAAGAGGCTCAGTATGGAAAGGAGAGGGCAGTGTGGAGGGAATGTACCATAAGAGGGACAGTGAGGGGTCAAATTTTGTGCACAGAACACAGTGAGGATCACTAATTATTCTGGGGCACTGGGTAGGGCAGATATTTTTAAATAGAAGTATTATAATCATTCTGCTATTTTTAGGGGCATCGTGTCGGGATGTGCTGCAGAGGGCCGGAGAAGATGGAAATCTGCAGAGACGAAATGTGAATGTGAAAAGTAATCATGGCGTCAGGACAAGGTGAAGAATAGAAAGAAACGACTAGAGACAACATTATCGATAAGGTACCTGAATGTAAATGTTTATTTGTGATACTATGTCTCATCATTAGTCCTTGGTCCCACTTGCGTATTGCTTTTGATGTGAGCGCAATAGGACCCCCACTGATCAGCTGTTCTTGGTGCAGGTGTCTGGAGATGCTTATTTCTGGATCTGCTCCGTCCTCTGATAGTGTCCGCGGCCGGGTACTGCACATCAGCCTCATTGATTTTAATAGGAGGCTGCTACCACTATCAGAAGACGGAGCAGATCCAGAACTGAGCACTTCTGGCCACCACTGGCACGGCAGCTAGAACAGGTGACTGACTGCGTGCCAGGTGCCGGACCCAGACCTATCAGACATTGGTGATCTATCCTAAGGAAAGGCCATCAATGTTAAAGTAGTGTACAATCTCTTTAATAAAGTCTTGTGCCGTCTGACAAGTAAAGGGTTACTATGTTTTTATTTATGTTGTTAGGAGCATTAAAGGGGTTGTCCAAGTTTGTGATAAGTCTGCAGTCACTCCATGTGTAACTCCATGTGGCTGCAGACTTCTGAAATCTCACAGTGCGTACACTGCACACTGTCAGGATTCTCTGGTGCCGGCGGTGAGAATGGGAGGTTACGAAGCTACAAGTATGCGATTTACATAGATGTGGTCACATGCTGAACAGACATGCATGGCCTCGCTCAATGAAAATTAATTGACTGAGGCCAGACACATCAAATCAGAATGTGGCCAGAAGTATACAAATCTTGAATTATAAAATGAAGCAGTGTAGTATCCTCAGTTCTAACAGCGTGTAATATACTCATTGTCAGAATTTAGGTCTGCTCGCTGGTTCCAGCAGTTACCACATGGCCACTCCACTCATATGTGATTTCATACTTGCATGTGAATATTAGCTTTTCTTCATACGTTTCTCATTGAACATTGAGAGAATTATTAAGAGAAGTCGTTATCATGTGACTAAAGGCCGCTTTACACGCTGCGATATCGGTACCGATATCGCTAGCGTGTGTTCCCGCCCCCATCGGTTGTGTGACACGGGCAAATCGTCACTGAACCGCCGCCCAATAGAAGCGGAGGGGCGGAGATGAGCGGGACGTAACATCCTGCCCACCCCCTTCCTTCTGCATTGTGGCCGGGAGGCAGGTAAGGAGAGCATCCTCGTTCCTGTGGCGTCACACGTAGCGATGTGTTCTGCCGCAGGAACGAGGAACAACTTCGTTACTGCTGCAGTAACAATATTTGAGAATGGACCCCCATGTCACCGATGAGCGATTTTGCACGTTTTTGCGACGATGCAAAATTGCTCATAGGTGTCACACGCAACGGCATCGCTAATGCGGCCGGATGTGCGTCACAAATTCCGTGACCCCAACGACTTTGCATTAGCAATGTCGTAGCGTGTAAATCCCCCTTTAGTGTGCAAATCACATATGAGTGATTGGTTACATGACGACCACCCAAATTGCTTGGTGGGCGAGGGGAGGGGGGGTGCCAAACCGAATTCTTGCCCCGGGTGATGGAAAGCCTAGATACACCTCTGACCAATGTATGTAAAGTGCTGTGGAACTAATGGCACTATATAAATAAATATTATTATTAACCTCATAACGACGGCCGTACGACTTTAAAGCGGCGGGACGAAAAAAGCCTGTAGCGCCCCCCAGCGACCGAAAATCTCGGGGGTTTCAGCTACCGAGGGTAGCTGAGACCCCCCAGATTATGAATCGGGGTGTTTTTGTGGACCCCGATAATGTGATCGCCGGTATACACCGTATACCGACGAACACATGAAAAAAAAAGAAATGACCGGTAAAACTGATTTCTTTTTCATCTGACGTGATCAAACATGTCAGATGAGAAAGAAATATAAACCCCTAGTGCCCCCAAAGCCCCCAATACCGGAGAGTCCCCCCCCCACCTCCCCTCCAGAAGTCAAAATGGCGCCGAAGCGCACAGAAAACTGCCGCCGCCGGCTCTGCATTCATTTCCCTCCGATCTGAAGTGATCAAACATTTCAGATCAGAGGGAAATGTCCTCCCCCTGACTCCTCCTCCGGTACACCGGAGCTCCCTGGACCCCGGAGCCCCCTCCGGTTCTCCAAAGAGCCCCCCGTTCCCCCTGCCGGAGCATGCAAGATGGCGGCGCGCAGCGCACAGTTGCGCGCGGCCGCATTCATCCTGCTTTTTCTGTCGCATGTGACACGTCACATGTGACAGAAAAGTTGTCGCCAGGTCCTGCCAGGTCTCCCGCCGTCACCCCCCGTCAGCCCCCCGTCAGCCCCCGGTCTTCCCCGTTACCTGTCTTCTGCTCCGTCCCCACGATCACTCCGCCTCCTACTAGAAAGCTGGCGGCGCATGTGCAGACAGCGGCTGTCAGCTGGATCCTTGCAAGGAGGGACGCTAACCTTGCTGCTGCACTGTGGACCGGGGGAGAGTGAGTGCAGTAATCTGCAGCCACACTCCTCAGATGGAGAGCCTGCTGTTCTAGAAAATGGGGGGTACGTTCTGTGAGCGTGCCCCTCATATTCTGGAATGAGGTTACTGCAGGTCACTCTGCCCTAGGTTGGACCGGGGCAGTGTGAGTGCAGTATTCTCAGATTACTGCACCCACACTGCTCATTTAGAGCTTGCTCTTCCAGAAACGGGGGATATGTTCCCTGAACGTGCCCCTCATATTATAGAAGGTCCAGAGTCGTCGAGGGACCTCCAAAATGGATTACAGCGACCGGAATTTGTTTATTTTCAATAAATTGGTGAAAGAGGAATGTTTCGGGGAGTTTTTTTTTCAAATAATTTTTTTTTTTTGTCTTTATTTTTTTCTATTACTGACTGGGTTAGTGATGTCGGGTATCTGTTTAGATGCCGTGACATCACTAACCCCAGGGCTTGATGCCAGGTGACATTACAGCTGGTATCAACCCCGTATATTACCCCGTTTGCCACCGCACCAGGGCGCGGAATGAGCTGGGGCGAAGCACCAGGATTGGCGCATCTAATGGATGCGCCACTTCTGGGGCGGCTGCGGCCTGCTATTTTTAGGCTGGGAAGAGTCCAATAACCATGGCTCTTCCCACCCTGAGAATACCAGACCCCAGCTGTCCGCTTTACCTTGGCTGGTGATCTAATTTGGGGGGGACCCCACGTTTGTTTGTTTGTTTGCCTGGGGAGCCCTCCAAATTGATCACCAGACAAGGTGAAGCTGTCAGCTGTGGTTTGCAGGCTACAGCTGTCTGCTTTACCCTAGCTGGCTATCAAAAATAGGGGGGACCCCCACGTCGTTTATTTTAATTATTAATTTTTTGGAGGGCTAAATACAAGGCTAGGCACCCTTTAGTGCCACATGAAAGGCACTAAAGGGCGCCAGCTTAGAATATGCAGGGGGGTGGGATGTTATATATGTTTGACATCTATCCATTCATCCATTGTAGCATTTTAGGCTGTGTGCCCACGATCAGGGTTTGCAGCGTTTTCGGCGCAGTGTTTTCCCTGCGTCCATAACGCTGCGTTGTGCAGTAGAAGTACAGTGGAAGGATTTTTAGAAATCCCATGCCCACTGTGCTTCTTTTCTCCGCAGCATACACTGACCTGTGGCGCAGCTTCCCGAGCCTCAGCATGTCAATTTATGCTGCGGAGACAAGAGTGTTCTCTGCAGGTAGCATAGAGCTCCACAGCAGCCTGAACCCAAATCGTGGGCATGGGCAGCTGCGTTCTCCCGTGGACAACACTCACATCTCTGCAGGAAGGCTGACACTGTGTACTAGACGCCATGTTGCTGGATCATGGCCACATAGCCTAACAGTGAGAAATTTGTTGCTACAGCAACATTTTTGTGAAGTACCTGTGGATTCAAAATGCTTACTATACTCCTAAATAAAATCCAGTTTCCAAAATGGGGTCACTTGTGGGGGGTTTCTGCTGTATTGGTACCCAAGAGGCCCTGCTAATGTGACATGGTGCCCATTTATTTCAACTTTTCCAGAATTCAAATGGTGCTCCTTCCATTCCAAGCCCTCCCATTTATCCAAACAGAGGTTTTTGGCCACATGTGGGGTATCCCTGTGCTCATAAGACATTGGATAACAACCTGTTGGATCCACGGTTTGTTGTTGCCTCTTGAAAAAGTAAGAAATATGATGCTAAAGCAACATTTTTGTGAAAAAAATGAAAATTTTCAATATGGCAACCTAAGCTTATCAAATTCTGTGAAGTACTCTTGGATTCAAACTGCTCACTATATACCTAGATAAAAGCCTTTAGGTGTCTTGTTTCCAGAATGGGGTCACTTGTGGGAAACCTCCACTGTTTAGGCACCTCAGGGGCTCTCCTAATGCAACATAGCGTCCGCTATTGATTCCAGCCAATTTTGCAGTCAAATGGCGCTCCTTCCCTCCCGAGCCCTGCTGTGCACCCAAACAGTTGATTTCCACCACATATAAGGTATCGCCAAACTCAGGAGAAATTGCACAATAAATTTCATGGTGATTTTTTTCCTGTTACCCTTGTGAAAAAAAAAGCTACCTGGTTGAAATAACAATTTTGTGGTAAAATTTTATTTTTTTATTTTCATGGCTCAGCGTTATAAAATTTTGTGAAGCACCTGGGGGTTCAGGGTACTCACCAAACATCTAGATAAATTCCTTGAGGGGTCTAGTTTCCAAAATGGGGTCACTTGTGCGGGGTTTCTGCTGTTTAAGTACCTTAGGGCAGAGGTTCCCAACTCCAGTCCTCAAGACACACCAACAGTGCATGTTTTCAGGATTTCCTTAGTATTGCACAGGTGATAATTTAATCAACTGCAAAGGTGCTGAATCCAACACCCATGCAATGCTAAAGAAATCCTGAAAACATGCACTGTTGGTGTGCCTTGAGGACTGGAGTTGGGAACCTCTGCCTTAGGGGACCTCCAAATGCGACATGGTGCCCGCAATCTTTTTCAGCCAAATTTCCTTTCCAAAATTCAAATATTGCTCCTTTCGTTCCAAGCCCTCCCATTTGTCCAAACAAAGGTTTCAGACCACATGTGAGGTATCACTGCGCTCATAAAAAAGAGGGTAACAAACCTTGAGGTCAAATTTTTGGAATTACCTCTTGAAAAAGTGAGAAAATTGATGCTAAAGCAACATTTTTGAGAAAATTATTAAAATTTTCAATATGACAACGTAACGTTAACAAAATCTGTGAAGTACCTGTGGATCCAAAATGCTCACTATACCCCTAGATATAAGCCTTGAGGGGTCTAGTTTCCAAAATGGCGTCACTTGTGAGGGGTTTCTTCTGTTTCGGTACCTTAGCGGACCTGTAAATGCAACATGGTGCCCGCAATCTATTTTAGCCAAATTTGCTTTCCAAAATTCAAATATTGCTCCTTCTGTTCCGAGCCCTCCCATTTGTCCAAACAGAGGTTTCTGACCACATGTGGGGTATTGGCGCGTTCATAAGAAAGTGGGGAACAAGTTTTGGGGTTCATTTTGTTGTGTTATTTCTTCTAAAAGTGAATAAATTTGGGTTAGAGCAACATTTTTAGGGAAAATTTAATTTTTGCTTTTTTTCATTCCACATTGCTTTTGTTCATGTGAAGCACCTGAAGGGTTAATAAACATTTTGAATGTGGTTTTGAGTACTTTGATGGGTGCAGTTTTTAGAATGGTGTCACTTTTGGGTATTTTCTGTCATCTAGGCCTATCGAAGTCACTTCAAATGTGATGTGGTCCCTAAAAAAATGGTTTTGTAAATTTTGATGTAAAAATGAGAAATCGCTGATAAACTTTGAACTCTTCTAACTTCCTAACAAAAAAAAATGTTTTTTCCAAAATTGTGCTGATGTAAAGTAGACGAGTGGGAAATGTTATTTATTAACTATTTTGTGTCACAGAAATCTCTGGTTTAACGGTATAAAAATTCAAAAGTTGAAAATTGCTAAATTTTAAAAATTTTTGCCAAAATTCAATTTTTTTCATAAATAAACGCAAAAAATATTGTCCTAAGTTTGCTACTAACATGAAGTCCAATATGTGACGAAAAAACAATCTCAGAATCACCGGGATCCGTTGAAGCGTTCCAGAGTTATAACCTCATGAAGTGACACTGGTCAGAATTGCAAAATTTGGTCTGGTCATTAAGGTGAAAATTAGCTCCGTCACTAAGGGGTTAATAAAACTCGACAGATCTTATTATTGTCAACAGGGTCCAGCAGGTGGCGCTGGTGTCTGTTATGTGGCATCTCCACCTTTTCTGTTAATCGTGTTCTGCTCCATTAACATTAGTGCTGATGGGAGCAGAGCCTGAATTGTATTTTTCATGATTGAATCAATAAAACTGCAATAGAACAGAGACATCTAGTGGTAAAGAGTAAAAAGTATTTCCCCAAATCATTCAACCAGGAAAATGAAACTATTCACATGCATAGAACCATTTAGAATATAACATGCAGTGGTATATACATCTGTAATTTTAACAAAAATATATATTGTTTTTACATTTTCTGCCCATTAGTAATCTGTTGCATATTAAAAATGCAGCTTTAAAAGAAATAAAGTCTAAATATGTCGCGGGCGGAGGAGGGGACGCTGCGCTCTCCCACTGCTCAGGTCCGGCCGCCGCTGCTGCTGCGGCTGCTGCTACTGCTCGGTGGTGGCTCGAGCGGTGGGCCGGATCCCGGAGACTTGAGCGGCGCTCCTCGCCCATGAGTGAAAAGGGGATTTTGGGATTGATTGTGGGGGATTTTAGTTATTGTCCGTGACGCCACCCACGGTTGTGGTGATTTTGGTGACACCACCGCTGCTCTGGACGGGGATCCCGGGAGCGGTGACAGGGAGCAGCTTTGTTGTTAGTTCTCCCCTACGTGGGTAGGGGGTTGGTTGTCCCGGGGCCCGGTGATGGGGTAGGGATGTGTTACGAGGGGGACCCGGGGAAGCGTGCCAAGATGGGAAATGGACTGCTTCCGCCGGTCAAGGTCCACTGTGCGGTGTAAGGGACCGCCGCTATGGTGGGTGAAGAGTGAGCGGGTTGCTGCTAGCGATCGTCTGGAATGTCACAGACGATCTATGTACACCGATCTGCCCTAACCCCTGAGGGTTGTATGGCACAGATCTCACGGCTCGGTGTACCTGTTGCACGGGGAAGCACAGAGGTGCCCACGCACGTGTGCCAGTGGAAGTCACGAGAATATGGCACGAGGGTAGCACAGAGGTGCCCACGCACGTGTGCTTTCAATAACCAGGTGAGTCCTATGGAGACTTGAGGAGCTCACCTGGGACAGGAACACGGCCTGTTGACGGGGGTACTGCCGGAGCAGCAAGGCAGGAACACGGCCTGCAAACGAGGTACTGCCGGAGCAGCAAGGGCCAAGCCCACAAGAGACAGTAATGCCTGAGCAGTGGCGTGGCAGCACGCTGCCAGACATCCAAACATAGAAGGACGGTCGCGCGCCGCCATGATGGCAGGGGGAGCTTTTAAGGAGGTGCAGCTCCACCCGAGGGCGGGCGCGAGGCGGAGATGACGGACTTGACCCAATCAGGGTCCACGACGTCCCAGCCTGGCCAGTCAGGATTCACCACGTCACCAGCCTTGTCATCAAGCCGTGTGACGTCAGTGAGCGAATCAGGACCCACCACGCATTGCACATGCTCACCCTCCTGCCTCTGGGAAATAGAGGCGGGATCCTCGGTCTCACAATGTGCAGAGATAACGGGAATCTCACTGCTTCCCTGAGCAGTAAACCTCTGCACATTGCGCAGCCTCGCAGACCTTCGGGGCCGCTGAGCAGGAGAGTCTGCGGCAGGCCAGGAATGGGAGACCGCTTCACTCCTTGCAACAGGAGAACCACTAGGTGTCACCCTTCTGCTGCCTCTCTGAGAAGGTATCTCCTGCACACTGCGCAGTCTGGCAGACCTTTGGCGCTGCTGAGCAGGAGCGCTCGTGGCAGGCAAGGAATGGGAGACTGCCTCAGTCCTTGCCCCAGGAGAGCCACGAGATGTAACAGGGATGGATGGCAGGCGGGTTGCGGGGCCTGGTGAGGTGCAGGGTCGCGGGGGCAGCGCTGTGCCGCACGGCACGGTGGTACTCACTCAGCCAATGATGAGGACACAGTTCTCGGTAAAACACACGCCTGGATGGACGGGTCCCACAGACGGCTGCAGTGTTGTTTCTCCCGGCAGGTTGGTGGTGACTGCCTTTCCCTGCACCTAAGTAGTTTGTACGGTTCCAATGGGTTCCCACCGGTAACCCGCTCCCCGGCTTGGATATGGGCCAGAGGAGCCCCTTTTGCCCGCAGGCGCTGGCCCTGAGAAACGGTTGCCTTGGCGGTGGCGGTGTCTCTCTCACTTGGTTGGACTGTTGCCTTCTGTCGGGACTTGGTCGTTGGGAAACCCAGGAGGTTCCCTTCACTAACGAATTCGGCAAATTCACGGCGACTCCTAGCCTTGCCGGGGTCCGTAAGCCCCTGCCAGTTGGTGCTGGCTTCTCTTAGCGTACCGGTCCGGTACCGCAGGGCCACCACCCGTCCACGGTCCTTACGGTAGACTCCAATCGGCCACTCCTGCAGATGGTCACCACCGTCTGCCAACCTTGCTGATCTGTCCGGGCCACACACCCGGACAAACTTCAGGCTGCTTAGCTGTCACTTTTCTCCTTCCACTTTCACTACTCAAACTGTCCTCTCTCCTCTCCAAAACTAATCTCTCCACTCCTCAAACTGATCTGCCTGGTTTTTCCCGCCTCCAGGACTGTGAACTCCTCGGTGGGCGGGACCAACCGCCTGGCCCACCCCCTGGTGTGAACATCAGCCCCTGGAGGAAGGCAACAAGGGTTTTTGTGTTCTGACTTCGGTGTGCCTGCTGGGAGTGTGGGGTGTGTTGGTGTTGTTCTCTGTGGCCACTGGCTTGCCCAGGGCGCCACATTCCCCCTTAGTAAAATGCAGACCGTCCGCAGGCTGCCCGTCCATCACCGGTTTTATTTTCACCAACTGCAAAAGATAGAAAAAACGGTAACAGACATACAAGTATAATAACTTCTTCCCACATCGGGAGGTACTCTTACTTTAAACGTTACGATTACGGCTTCCGCTCTCTCCCACCCAAGCAACCTGGCCCTGATGCTGCCCCTAAGCAAATGGGCAGCACCCCTTGACCCCAGTCCTGCACAAGTTGCCCGAGCGGGTTCTGTCCTTTCCAGGGGACCCACGTCCATGGGGAACCCCTGAAACCCCCAGAGGACTGCCACCGGTTCCGGTGGTGGCTGGGCCCCAGCCTGCTCCACTGCGGGCCCTTCCTCCAATCTGCCTCTCCGGAGGCGGTAACGGTAGAAGCCACAACAACATAATTATTTACAGGCCACAAGTTTGTGGTTGCCTTGCAAGTTCTCAGGCTTGTTCATAAGTAGTTTCTTATGCAAAATCGGGGGGTCCCAACGGGGACCAGTTGCCAGCAACGAAAGGTTTAAATCACAGTAGTAAATCAGGTGACTTTCTCAGTATTCATTTACTTATCATTTTCAAAACTTTTCAAACTTTTCAACTTTAGCACACACACTGCTGGTGGTCCCAACGGGGACGGTGACAACGGCATTCCGCTGCCCTTACTCCGACTCTTCGGTGTCTGCTGGGGGAGGGGATGCGGTGGACACCCGGGCCTCTTGGCTGCCCCTCAGCTTGGCATCCAGCGCAAGCCACCCCCTCTCCCCACGGTGCCGGGTGTACTGCACCAGGTCGCCTGGCATCAGGTTACGGCCTGGGTGCTCCTCCGGCAGGTGGGCATTAACATCCCGCCGGGCTATGAATACTTCGGCCTCCAGGCCCGGTTCATATATGAAGCCATAGCCCCGGCGGACATCAAACCGCCTCACCTGCCCTTCATACAGGGGGCCCCGGACACGGAAGGTCGCTTGTCTCAGGCTCTCCTTCTCCCGGATTGCACGGGTCACCAACTCCGCTTTCTGGGCCCAACGGTACCGGCTCCCTATCCCAGTATGGCGCTGCTGCGAGCTCCGATGCACGGGTCGGGCCCCGCGAGACCTTTTGGACACTGCCCACTGCTGGTGATCTGGGCGGAAGGTCCCGCGGTGACTTGGCCTTGGACGCCGCCTTGCAGCGGCAACCAGGCGCAACCTCAGCCGAGGTGTGGGGGATGGGCACAGGGGCTTTCTTCCGCTGGGCCTTTGGCACGGAGCGGTCTGTCGGCTCCGGCTCGGGGAATCTCTCGGGGGGTGCCTCCGGTTCAGGCTTCGGGGCTTTCCATGGTAGCACCTCCGGTGGGCTACGGGCTCTGGCTACAGGTCGGTCCGCCTGGGCGGACATGCTGGGTATCGCTACCGGTTGCGGGGGTAGCGGGCCTAGTGGCGAAGTCACGGCAGCCGGGACGGGTGGCGTGGGAGGCAGTAGGGCGAGGGGGTTCAGCCACGATGACCGACCCACTAGGGGTACCGGGGCGTGGGTCACTCACCCTCCCTTCCGCAACTTCCTCCTCGCGTCTCCGCACGGTCGCTATGACCTCCGTCATCTCGGTCTCCCACTCCTCCAAGAGGAGCTGCATTTTGACCTGCAGCCGTTGTTGGAGCTGCGCGGTCCGGATCTCCACCCACGCCGCGGTTCCAGGCGCGGGGGCTACGGTGCTACGGGACGGCATAAACATCTTGCTGGCGGCCTCTCCCAGGAACTAGATGGCCGCAGAGTCCTGGTGTCCCTGCTTTTATAGCTGCGCTCACATGCGACCAGCCGCCATTTCATCCCCCTTAGCCTCTTTCCGGCTCCTCCTCTATCGGGGTGGGGTTTAGGCCTTCGCACCTCCACTACTCGAGGAGACGCTCGAGCGGGAACTCTTCGCGCCCAAGATGGCGGCTTTGCAAATTTTTCGGCCGGACACATCCGGCGGTAACAAGGCGCACCTCTACCCAACGGCAGAGCGGTAAGATCCTGTTCGTGACGCCAAGTTGTCGCGGGCGGAGGAGGCGACGCTGCGCTCTCCCACTGCTCGGGTCCGGCCGCCGCTGCTGCTGCTACTGCTCGGTGGTATCTCGAGCGGTGGGCCGGATCCCGGGGACTCGAGCGGCGCTCCTCGCCCGTGAGTGAAAAGGGGATTTTGCGATTGATTGTGGGGGATTTTAGTTATTGTCCGTGACGCCACCCACGGTTGTGGTGATTTTGGTGACACCACCGCTGCTCTGGACGTGGATCCCGTGAGCGGTGACAGGGAGCAGCTTTGTTGTTAGTTTTTCCCTACGTGGGTAGGGGGTTGGTTGTCCCGGGGCCCGGTGATGGGGTAGGGATGGATGGCAGGCAGGTTGCGGGGCCTGGTGAGGTGCAGGGTCGCGGGGGCAGCGCTGTGCCGCACGGCACGTTGGTACTCACTCAGCCAATGATGAGGACACAGTTCTCGGTAAAACACACGGCTGGATGGACGGGTCCCACAGACGGCTGCGGTGTTGTTTCTCCCGGCAGGTTGGTGGTGACTGCCTTTCCCTGCACCTAAGTAGTTTGTACGGTTCCAATGGGATCCCACCGGTAACCCGCTCCCCGGCTTGGATATGGGCCAGAGGAGCCACTTTTGCCCGCAGGCGCTGGCCCTGAGAAACGGTTGCCTTGGCGGTGACGGTGTCTCTCTCTGTTGCCTTCTGTCGGGACTTGGTCGTTGGGAAACCCAGGAGGTTCCCTTCACTAACGAATTCGGCAAATTCACGGCGACTCCTAGCCTTGCCGGGGTCCGTAAGCCCCTGCCAGTTGGTGCTGGCTTTTCTTCGCGTACCGGTCCGGTACCGCCGGGCCACCTCCCGTCCACGGTCCTTACGGTAGACTCCAATCGGCCACTCCTGCAGACGGTCACCACCATCTGCCAACCTTGCTGATCTGTCCGGGCCACACACCCGGACCAACTTCAGGCTGCTTAGCTGTCACTTTTCTCCTTCCACTTTCACTACTCAAACTGTCCTCTCTCCTCTCCAAAACTAATCTCTCCACTCCTCAAACTGATCTGCCTGGTTTTTCCCGCCTCCAGGACTGTGAACTCCTCGGTGGGCGGGACCAACCGCCTGGCCCACCCCCTGGTGTGAACATCAGCCCCTGGAGGAAGGCAACAAGGGTTTTTGTGTTCTGACTTCGGTGTGCCTGCTGGGAGTGTGGGGTGTGTTGGTGTTGTTCTCTGTGGCCCCTGGCTTGTCCAGGGCGCCACAAATACATTTAACGATCTGTTGGCAATTGTCACCAGTTTTTCCATATGATGGTATAATATGTTTCATGATACTTTTCTACTCCCCTGAATTGTCAGGAACTACTAAATAAATGGGAAAAGATTCCTAACCTTCCAGCAGAAGGGAAAGTCTTAGGGGTACTTTGCACGCTGCGACATCGCAAGCCGATGCTGCTATGTCGAGCGTGATAGTCCCCGCCCCCGTCACAGCAGCGTTATCTTGTGATTGCTGGCGTAGCAAACATTATCGCTATGGCTGCTTCACATGCAATCACCTGCCGTGCGACGTCGCTCTGGCCGGGGGGGCGGGCCGTGCGGCGTCACAGCGACGTCACACGGCAGGTGGCCAATAGCAGCGGAGGGGCGGAGATGAACAGGATGTAAACATCGCGCCCACCTCTCCGCATTGCAGCCGGGACGCAGGTAGGAGATGTTCCTCGCTCCTGCGGCTTCATACACAGCGATGTGTGCTGCCGCAGGAACGAGGAACTACATCGTACCTGTCGCTGCACCGGCATTATGGAAATGTCGGACCCTACACCGATGATACGATAACGACGCTTTTGCGCTCATTAATCGTATCAAAAAGGATTTGCACACTACGATATCGATTGCGACACCGGATGTGCGTCACTTTCGATTTGACCCCACCGACATCGCACCTTCGATGTCGTAGTGTGCAAAGCCCCCTTATACAGTTTGCCATCAAGGTCCATTATGAGTCGATGGCTGTACATAGTGTTAATTCCTAATGACTGCACTACTCACAAAACGTTAGGGATATTTGACTTTCAGGTGAAAATTTAGCAAGATTGTTTCTTGCTAAAAAGTGCATCTTAGGCGGTGTGCCCACGATCAGTGTTTGCAGTGTTTTGGATGTAGCGTGTTTTTGCGGCAGCCAAAACGCTGGCATGTATAGTACAAGCACAGTGGAAGGGATTTCTAGAAATCCCATGCCCACTGTACCTATATGGCTCACAGCAAAAACTGATCTGCAGTGCGGCTTTCCGAGCCACAAGCATGTAAATTCTTTGCTGCGGGGTTGCAAGCAGTCTCCGTATGGAGAACAGAAGAGAGAGACCACAGCAACCGAACCCTGATCGTGGGCACCAGCAGATGTGGTCTCCTGCGGAGGAGACTCGTGGCCATGCAGGTAAGGAGCCACCACATCCAGGACACAGCGGGTCCTGATCATGGGCACATACCCTTAGGGTACGTCCACACGATCAGTGTTAGCAGTGTTTTGCATTGTACAGTACAAGCACAGTGGATGAGATTTATAGAAATCTCCTGCTCACTGTGCTTCTTTTCTATGTATCATAAACTGACATGCGGGGCAGCTTTCCGAGCAGCAGCATGTTTTTTAATGCTTACGAAGATGTGGGCACAGACTGCTGTGTTCCCCCGCTGAGAACACTAGCGCCTCCGCAAGAATAATGACATATCTCCTGATCGTGTGGATTTAGATGTAGCCTTAAGGCCGCTTTACACGCTACGATTTATCTGACGATATGTCGTCGGGGACACGGTTTTCGTGACGCACTTCAATCATCTTTAGCGACGTCGTTGCGTGTGACACCTATGTGCGACTCCGAACAATCGCAAATAGGGTGAAAATCGTTGATCGTTGACACGTCATTCAGTTTCAAAATATTGTTCGTCGTTTGGAATGCAGCAGACATATTGCTACGTTTGACACCCTGCCAACGAAGAACAACATCCACACGACCGCCTTGGTCAAACAATATATCGCTGAACGATGTAGCGTCGTTTGTGAGATGGGTACGTGTGACCGCTACTAAACGACCTATGAGCGATCTCGGCAAATCGTAACAACGATCTGGGCGTGTCACACCGCTGACGAGATCGCTACCGATATCGTTGTGTATAAAGCAGCCTTTACAGTCCGAAAGATACCCTACAGCAGTGATTGAGAACATTTTTTTTCCAACAATGAAAAAGCAGGATTGAGGTAGATAGTAAAACTTCATATTTATTGACTGGAATAAAAAATAGTGCAGCAATAAAATGTACCACAGAAACATGGGTCAATCCTATGAGTTTCAGTAATAATCCTTATTCATGCTTACAACTGTAAATGTGAAGTTTCATTATCTATTCCTCAATCCTGCTATTTCATCGCTGGAATTTTTCCTTTCTCAATTGTCTTCTGACCCACACCAAGGTGGCTCTGTGCGAGGACTATGATCCTATGCACGTGCTGTCACGGGTTTGTCATGTTTGACAGACAGGCCTGTGGTGTCCGGCTGTAGAAGGTGACAGCATTTGGCTACACAAACTGGTCCTTGACTTTCCCTTTTTCCCTGCTTGGGTTTTGTCCCTTTCTCTTTAGGACCCTGCGGATTTCCTCACAGTTCAGCTATTAATCATCAGCACTTCCTTTTGTGTCTTTAACTACTACACCATTCCCCCTTGCTGTTTGCTGGTGATAGGTTTAAAAACCCTTTACAGGTCTTGAGTGCAAGCAGTCGGCTTGCATTCATCTGGAGAAACTTTGTTGTTGTTGCAGTTCTTCTCCTTGAGTCATCTGAAGATAATTATTCATATACTTTTCCATGTGTGTATTCCCTTTGTGTTCTTTAGTATTTAGTGGGGTTGACTAAGCACTCATCCTATCCATTCCCTAGCTAGGACCCAGCTCAGAGTTAGGCTGGAAACACATCTATGCGAGTAAAATCGGTCCGACTGGGCTGAAAAAAACTCGGCTGATTTTAGTTCACGTTAGGTCCGAGTGTAACGCAAGTGCAATGCTATTTTGGAATAATTTAATGATTTGGCTAGCGTGTGTAATGCGTGTGTGTTCCTTTTTTTTCTCAGCAGCTGTCATCTTCCATTGAGCTCTGCTACATGGCCGCTGACAGCAGACACAGACAGAGCCATGTAGCAGAGCTGTATGGCCGCTGACAGCAGACACAGACAGAGCCGCACGATCAGAATGAAGTTGGATGAACGTCACCCGACTTCATTGTCATCCTGCGGCTCTGTCTGTGTGTCATGGCCTGATTTTCGGTCACCGGTGAAGATCTCACCGGTGACCGCAAATTCCCTGAGTGACCGCAGTGAGCCGCGCTATCAGCGGTGCCGTCACTGAGGTTACCCGCGGCCACAGCTGAAGTCCTCCCGCTGAGATCTGTGGCCGCGAGTAACCTGAGTGACGTCATCGCTGATAGCACGACTCACTTCAGTCGCTGCAGGGAGCTCACAGAGACCGGTCGTGGTCTGTGATCGCTCTCTGTCAGCTTCTGATGTAGTAGAGCTGACAGTGTCGCGGGACCTCCGTGGATTACGTTGGACAAGGATGGGTTATTTGGGGACTTAATAAAGTGATGAACGAGGGTCTTTGTTTTATTTTATTATTTCAAATAAAGTATTTTTTAACTCTGTGTGTTTATTAACTTAAATTTACAGGTTAATCATTGGGGGTGTCTCATATACGCCTGTGTTATGATCCGGAACCATGGAAGACCACCACAAATCATTGGCAAAAGGTGACAAGAGCATTGGCAACTAATCTGGCCGCCATCCCCTTACTAACCATCACAACTAGAAGTAGCCGAGGGGTGAACTAACATCCTGTGCACCGCGAACCCAGCCGGAGAACTAACTATCCTAAAGGTAGGAAAGATGAATAACTCTCTGCCTCAGAAAATAGACAAGAATAGCTAGCCCCCCACATTCAAAGACTGCGGTGATATAGGAAAAACACAATACACAGGTAGATGACAGGATTAGCAAAAGGTGAGACCCCCGCTGACTAAAATAGGAAAAGACAGGAAAGGGACTGATGGTGGCCAGAGAAAAACCCTGCAAATTACCAACTTCCTGATAGTACAAAAAGGCCCTCAGATCGCACGATCTGAACTCCGTCCTATACCAGGTGCCCTTGTCATACCAATGAACAGAAAACAAGATTCATAACAAAGTCAACAAGCCAGAAACACATGGACCCAAAGGAGCTATACTCCACACAGAACTGCAGGGAGTTCCCCAACAATCCAATGAGGGGAAAAATCCCTGCAAGCAAATAACCTGAAACCAACCACAGCAAATGACAAACCCAGATAAACAAAAGAACCAGACAATAAATAAAGAGCAAGCACTTATCTGGAGAAGATGTGGTGTAGAGCAGGATTAAGCAGGCTGGAGATACAGAGAACAACTGACATCCGGCAACAGCCTGCAATCAGACCAGGATTTAAATAAGCAGAGAGTTAGCAAAGGAAATACCCACTGCACAACACACCTGGTCCAAGTCAGTCCAAACCATTCCTGGCCACCAGAAGGAGCCTCCCAGCAGCCAAAACATAACTAACATTCACAACACGCCTGCAATGATTAATCTAGGATTTATTGGCAGCTATGGGCTGCCATTAACTCCTTATTACCCTGTTTGCCAACGCACCAGGGCAAATCGGGATGAGCCGGGTACTGTCCTAGAACAGTCGCATCTAAAGGATGCGGCAATTCTGGGCGGCTGCTGGCTGATATTGTTAGGCTGGGGGGCTCCCTATAACGTGGAGCTCCCCATCCTGAGAATACCAGCCTTCAGCCGTATGGCTTTATCTGGCTGGTATTAAAATTGGGGGGGACCGCACACAGTTTTTTTTATTTATTTATTTATTTAAAATGCACAGCATAGACACGCCCACCGGCTGCTGTGATTGGTTGAAGTGAGACAGCTGTCACTCATCGTGGGGGCGTGTCTGACTGCAACCAATCATTGGCGCCGGTGGGCGTTTAAAGCAGGGAATACGAGATTGAATAATGAGCGGTCGGCTTTTTCAAAAGAGGAGAAGCCGCCGGAGCAGTGTGAACGTCATGCAGCGCCACTGCGGTGATCGGGGATCGGTATGAGAGAGGGGGGCAGAGGGATAGACCAACATGGACAGAGAGAGAGGCACAGAGATAGTGACCGACCGACAGACCGATCGACAGAGAGAGAATAGAGACCGAGAGGGAGAGACCGACTGACAGAGAATAGAGATTGACAGAGATTGTGACAGATCACTCGTTTCCAGTGTTTTAGGAAACATGCGAGAAATGTATTTAGAAAATCGGATGTCACTAGGATGGTGTGAGTGCCGTCCCGTGACATCCGATTTTTTACACGCTCCCATAGACTTGCATTGCAGAGACTCGCCGAGAAACTCGCAAAAAAGCAGCATGCTACGATTTTTTTCTCAGCCCGATTTGCACTGAGAAAAAAATCGCAAATGCGAGCTGAATCATTCACTAACTTGTCCGATTCCAATGCGAATTTTTCTCGCATTGCTCTACTGCGAGAAACTCGCAAGTGAGAATCCACCCTTAGCCAAGGTCAGGTATCCTACTCAGAGCATAGGTGCGGAACCTATCTAGGGGGGTGAAGAAAACTAGAGGCAAGTGGTAGGTTTGGTCAGGGTCACCATCTCCCCCTTCCCTAGACACAGGGTTTGCCTTCCATTTCGTTTGGTACTTCCTCGTACTTTGCGTGATGGTGAGCTGACTTCTCTTTTTTAATTTCTATCTTTAGCAGTGATGGGATGGAAGTGTCCAGATAAAAGATATGTATAGTGGCCTTGCTATCAGTAGGGGGCATTATGAGAAATCCCCCAAATGCTTATATCGAAGGCCCACTACACACATCCGTGTTTCCAACATGCGTGGTGTCCGTTTTTACACATACTGGAGATACGTTCACGCGCATAGTCATTAAAATCTGTGTTAATTTTTCACACCTTCATGTTTTCACACTGAATGTGTGTCCCTGTGACCCACACGTGTGTCCGTGTGATTAACAAGGATACATGTCATTTTTTAGAGTCAGCATGGATGACCACTGCCAATAGAAGTCTATGGATCAGAGAAAAACATGTAGCGTACACAGATGACACAGATGACATTAGTGTGACACGGACCAGAATTAAATGCATTCAAGAAATTTAAGATTTTTGTGTTAAAGTGTTAAAGATGTACAAAGATGATAGACAGATATTAGCCAAATAAATTAATAAAAAAAAAATGTTGTGGAGTTCCTCCCATTTTTATTAACCAGCAAAGGTAAAGCAGACAGCTGTGAGCTGGTATTATCAGGCTGGGAATGCCCAGGGTTATTGGGCCCTTTGCTGCCTAAAAATACCAACCTGCAGCCTCCACGGAAGTGGCGCATCACATTAGATGCGCCAATTCTGGCACTTTGACTCAACTTTTCTTGATTACCCTGGTAGGTTGGCAATCAGGGTAATAGTTTCTGGGATTGATGTCAGCTGTGTAGTGTCAGCTGGCATCAAACCCTGGTGTTAGTAATGGGGAGGCGTCTATCAGACAACCCCATTACTAGCCCAGTAATAACAAAAGACACCCCTTAAAAAAAAAATTTATTCAATAAACACTCCTTGAAATGTTCTCTCATTTACCATTTTATTGAAATACAACAAACAAACCCATGCAGCTCTGATGTAGTCCAGGGAATCCGCTGTAGTTCACCAAATCTGTCATAATCCAAAGAAGGATATGTGAAATAAACCCCCACAAACATACAAACACAGAGAGATAAACCAAGACTCTTAGGCTGTGTGCGCACGTTTTTTGATGCGTTTCCGCAGCGTTTTGAACTGTCGCGTTGTAATGCAAAAATGCATGCGTTTTGATTTCCAAGCAAAGTCTATGGAAAATAGGGCTTTCTTGTGTGCACTATGCTGTTAAAAACGCAGCGTTTTAGTTGCAGAAAATGTGTCAAAATCTCTGCGTTTGAAGAAGCAGCATGTCAATTGTTTTTGCCATTTTGGCAGCGTTTTGCTAACATTAAAGTCAATGAGAACTCTCAAAACGCATCCTAAAAGAAAATTCTAGCGTTTTACATGATTTTTTGATGCTAAACGCATGCTTTTTTGACAAAATAAAAGCATGCGTTTTTGACATTACAGTGAGGTCATGATGTGTCCCTTTTCACACACATATAGTCCGACTATAAAAAAAGTGAAAAACAATAATTTAACGTTATTTTATACATAAATATTAGATCACAATAATCGTTTTAATAAAATTAGCTATTTTGTGTATGATTTCAAGCATGATATTTCTTAGCCTTTTTTTCATTTTTTTCATAGTGTTTGAATGTTTAAACTTTATTTAGTAGTGTATTTGTATTGAAAACGCATCTGTCTTTAAGCACAGAAAATGCATGTAAAACGCGGTAAAAACGTGGCAACAACGCAATAACAGCGCTTGCGTATTTCCTGCATTTTTGTGGTCAAAACCAAATTTGACATTGTCAAATTCTGCCAGAGGATGCGTTCATTTCTGCAAAGTACTGGACGCAACGTGCACACATAGCCTTAATCTCATTCACCACTTTATTCAAAAGAAAAAAAATCCCAGCTCGTCTGACGTGGTCCAGGGAATCCAATGAACAAAGTCTATGGATCATCGTTCTGACACTCCATAGACTTTGCTAATAGGCAATTCCGGGTGACGCTGTGCTGCGTGAGACTCGCCACCTCTGAAGAGCAGTAACATTATCTCTGTTAAGGGTATGTCGCGGGCGGAGTAGGGGACGCTGCACTCTCCCACTGCTCGGGTCCGGCTGCTACTGCGGCTGCTCGGTGGCTCCAGCGATGGGCCGGATCCCGGGGACTCGAGCGGCGCTCCTCGCCCGTGAGTGAAAAGGGGTGGTTTGGTTTTGGGGATATTGTCCGTGACGCCACCCACGGTTGTGGTGATTTTGTGGACACCACCGCTGCTCTGGACGGGGATCCCGGGAGCGGTGACAGGGAGCAGCTTTGGTTGTTAGTTCTCCCCTCCATGGGTAGGGGGTTGGTTGTCCCGGGGCCCGGTGATGGGGTAGGGATTGATGACAGGCGGGTTGCGGGGCCTGATGAGGTGCAGGGTTGCGGGGGCAGCGCTGTGCCACACGGCACGGAGGTACTCACTCAGCCCAATGATGATGACACAGTTCACGGTAAAACAAGCGGCTGGATGGACGGGTCCCTCGGACGGCTGCGGTGTTGTTGCTCCCGGCAGGTTAGCGGTGACTGTCTTTTCCCTGCACCTACACTGTTGGTACGGTTCCAATGGGTTCCCACCGGTAACCCGCTCCCCGGCTTGGATATGGGCCGGAGGAGCCCCTTTTGCCCGCAGGCGCTGGCCCTGAGAAACGGTTGCCTTGGCGGTGGCGGTGTCTCTCTCACTAGGTTGGACTGTTGCCTTCTGTCGGGACTTGACTGTTTGGAAACCCAGGAGGTCCCCTTCACTAACGGATCTGGCAAATTCACGGCGACTCCTAGCCTTGCCGGGGTCCGAAAAGCCCCTGCCAATGGTGCTGGCTTCTCTTTGCGTACCGGTCCGGTACCGCCGGGCCACCACCCGTCCACGGTCCTTACGGTAGACTCCAATCAGCCACTCCTGCAGACGGTCACCACCGTCTGCCAACCTTGCTGTCTCGCCCGGGCCACACACCCGGACGCTGTCAGTCAGTTGCTCTGCTACTACTTCACTTCTGCTCACTTTCACCTCCAACACTAAACTGTCTGTTTTTCCCGCCTCCAGAACTGTGAACTCCTCGGTGGGTGGGACCAACCGCCTGGCCCACCCCCTGGTGTGATCATCAGCCCCTGGAGGAGGGCAACAAGGGTTTTATCTGACCTTGATGTGCCTGCTGGGAGTGTGGGGTGTTGTGGTGTTGTTCTCTGTGGCCCCTGGCTTGTCCAGGGCGACACATTCCCCCTTAGTTTAATGCAGACCATCCTCGGGCTGCCCGTCCAACACCGGTTTTATTTTCACCAACTGGAAAATATAAAAAGGTAACGGTGACAGACATACAATTAAAATAACATCTTCCCACATCGGGAGGTACTCTTACTTAAAACGTTACGGTAACGGTTACGGCTTCCGCTCTCACCCACCCAAGCAACCTGGCCCTGATGCTGCCCCTAAGCAAATGGGCAGTACCCCTTGACCCCAGTCCTGCACAAGCTGCCCGAGCGGGTTCTGTCCTTTCCAGGGGACCCACGTCCATGGGGAGCCCCTGGAACCCCCAGAGGGTAGCCACCGGTTCCGGTGGTGGCTGGGCCCCAGCCTGCTCCACTGCGGGCCCTCCCTCCAATCTGCCTCTCCGGAGGCGGTCACGGTAGACAATCGGTTCCTCCTCCCTGCTATCGTGTGGGGCAGGCGGAGGCATAGGGGAGCTGGGTACAGGTTCATCCCTGGGCACTGGCACTGGCTCACGGTTGACCGCCCCCATCACTTCTTCATCCACGGGTTGTGGGAACAGTATCACTGGAAGAATCACCGCGCCGTTCTGTGTAGGCCAGTCCGCTGGGAAGTCACCCATCACGGTGTGGATTACCTCTTCTGCCTTCTCCGCTGGTGGAGGAACCGGAACTTCAGCTGCTGCCCTTAATGCTGGTGGGCACCTCTTCAGATGGTCCCGGGAAACTGTGGCCAAAGTGCCCCCTTGGTCACGACTGATCAGGTAGGCCTTTCCATCTTCCCATCCTGTGGACTGTATGACGTATGGGGTTTGTTCCCATTGATCATCCAGCTTGTGGGTCCTCCTTTTCCGCTTCAGCACTACATCTCCAGACTGGAAAGGGCCAGCAGACGCCCTCTGATTGAAGCGCTGCTCCTGCTGTTCCCGACTCCGATTCAAGTTCTTCTCAACATATTCCTGAATCTGTCGGTATTGCACCCTCCGCCGAGTTTCCCATTCAGCTGTCGAAGGGAGTGCTTCTGGGGCTTCCAATCCCATGTCCAGATCCACAGGTAGCCGGCCGGGGCGAGCCCTCATCAGGTATGCTGGGGTGCACTTCGTTGAGCTGGAAGGAATATTGTTGTACATATCGACCAGGTCAGGTAGCTTCTCCGGCCACAGGTTCCGCTCTTCTAGCGGCAACGTCTTGAGGAGGCCCAGGACCAAGTGGTTCATCTTCTCACACATGCCGTTGGTCTGGGCATGGTAAGGCGTGGTACGGATCTTCTTGCAGCCGTACAACTGACAAAACTCATGGAACACCTCCGCTTCAAAGGCCGGGCCTTGGTCAGTAAGCACCTTCTCAGGGTATCCATGTGGCCGTCAGAAATAAGCCTGGAACGCTCTAGCGGCGGTACGGCCAGTTAGGTCTTTGACTGGGACAACCACCATGAACCTTGAATAGTGGTCTACGATGGTTAGAGCGTAAGTGTACCCACTTCGGCTGGGAGAGAGCTTTACATGGTCCAGGGCGACCAGCTCCAGCGGCTGATGTGTAACGATCGGGTGTAGGGGCGCCATCTGGCTGGCCTCGTCCTTCCTTCTCAGCGTGCAAGGACCGCACTCTCGGCACCAGGCCTCTACAGACTCCCGCATCCCACTCCAATAGAACCGCTCTCTCAACAACATTTCCAGCTACTTCCATCCGAAGTGTCCGGCACCATCATGGTACGCTTGTAGAACAGTGGGCACATTAGCTTGGGGAATTACCAACTGGCGGATTTTCTCATGAGTCTTCAGGTTAATCAGCTCACGGTACAACTTCCCCTGGTGTAGATACAACCGGGTCCGTTCTCGCCACAGGCGTTGGGCTTCGGCTGGGGCGGCAGGGTCTATTCCAGTAGCGCCCTGCTCCACCAGGATCTTGACTAGGCGGACAGCGGGCGCCTGGTCTTGAGCTTCCTGCCACTCCTGACTGGGCAGCGGATCCAGGTTCACCCGTTGCTGGTGGACATGCACTTTCTCAGTTGGTGGCTGGTGGAATGCAGGCAACTCGATCTCTTCGAGGTCGTCATCCTCGCACCCTTCTTCCGACAAGTGGGGCATCCGAGAGAGTGCATCAGCATTAACGTTGGCACGCCCGGTCCTGTATTTGATGGTTAAATCATAGTTGGCTAGCCTGGCCACCCACCGTTGCTCCAACGCGCCCAACTTGGCCGTGTCCAGGTGGGTCAGCGGATTGTTATCCGTGAAAGCGGTGAACTTCGCTGCGGCCAGGTAATGGCGGAACCGCTCGGTGATAGCCCACACCAGCGCCAGGAGCTCGAGCTTGAAAGAGCTGTAGTTCTCAGGATTCCTCTCAGTCGGTTAGAGCTTTCGACTAGCATAAGCAATCACTTTTTCCTTCCCGTCTTGGACTTGGAATAGGACTGCCCCCAAGCCCACGTTGCTGGCATCGGTGTAGAGGATGAACGGGTGGTTGTAATCAGGATACGCTAGGATCTCCTCTCCGGTCAAGGCCGCTTTCAGCTGGCGGAAGGATTCCTCATGCCTCTCTTCCCACACCAGTGGGACTCCGAGGGGTCTACCACCTTTGGTCTGTCCCACGAGGAGGTCTTGCATGGGGGCAGCCATCTTCGTGTACCCCTTGATGAAGCGATGGTAGTACCCCACCAGACCCAGAAACTGCCTTACTTCCCTCACTGGGGTTGGCCTCGGCCAGTCTTGGATGGCAGTGATCTTCTCGGGGTCAGGGGCGACACCTTCTGCGCCCACCACATGCCCCAGGTACTGCACTCTGGGTTTCAGCAGATGAGACTTGGAGGGCTTCAACTTCATCCCGTATTTGGCAAGGGACGCGAACACCTCGGCCAGGTGCTCCAGGTGGGCTTCGTATGTCTGGGAGTACACAATCACATCATCCAGGTATAACAGAACGGTCTCGAAATTTAGATGCCCCAGACAGCATTCCATCAGCCGTTGGAAGGTCCCAGGGGCGTTGCACAGCCCGAACGGCATACTATTGAATTCACAGAGCCCCATTGGGGTGGTGAAGGCAGTTTTCTCCCGGTCCTCAGGTGCCACGGCTACTTGCCAGTACCCGCTGGTGAGGTCAAGGGTAGAGAAGAAGTTCGCGGTTCTCAGTGCGGCCAAGGATTCTTCAATACGGGGCAGTGGGTAAGCATCTTTATGCGTTATCTGGTTAATCTTCCGGTAATCCACACACATCCGCATGGTGCCATCCTTCTTCTTAACCAGTACCAACGGGGCGGCCCAGGGACTACAGATGTCCCTGATAACCCCTGCCTCCCTCATGTTCCTCAACATGTCCTTGGCACATTGGTAGTGTGCAGGGGGAATAGGTCTGTACCTCTCTTTGATAGGGGGGTGTTCACTGGTGGGGATATGGTGTTGGACCCCTTTAATCTGCCCAAAGTCTAGGGGATGTTTGCTAAAAACTTGCTCATACTCCCATACCACCCTGTATAGCCCTTCTTTGTGATGTGTAGGGGTTTTGTCAGTGCCTACATGTAACTGTCGGTGCCACTCATCTAACTCCCCTTGGGGTGGGTGAGTGCTGGCAGTTGGTGGTGAGGTTGGGGGAGCTGCCTCGCAGATGGTGTGAGGATCCAGAGTGAGCAACTTGGCAAGTGTAGCATACCGGGGAAGCCTGACTTCTTCCTCTCCACAGTTCAGCACCCTCACAGGCACTCTCCCCTTCTTTACATCTACCACCCCTCGGGCGGCCATTACTGTGGGCCAGTGCTCGGAGGGCATGGGCTCTATCATGGCAGGGTAGTCACGCCCCTGAGGCCCTACTGCTGCCCTACACCAAATCATCATCTCGCTCCTAGGGGGCACAATCAACGGGGCAACATCCATCACTCTCACCCCACCAATCTCTCCTCCTGTCGAGTTCACATGCTGGCGGTACATCAAGGCTCGGATCTCACGCTGCACAGCTCTCTGTCGGCTCCCCGCCGCCGTGGCGGCCAGCTGCTGCAAAAGGGTCAGCACATCACTCATACAGTGCTCCATCACATTAGTTCCTAGCACTATCTTTGGGTTATGATCACTGGGTTCATTCATTATCACAATCATACCCTGGTGTTGCAGTTCAGCTCGTCCCACAGTCATGGCCACTTGCTTGTACCCCACTTGGGTCAATGGGAGTCCATCAGCAGCAATCAGTGTTATACTGGCATCTGGGGGAGCCAGCTCATCTTTTCCCCAATACTGTTGATACAGTGTGTATGTTATAGTGGTTACCTGTGATCCAGTATCCAGGAGAGCCATCACCGGTATGCCGTCCACAGCCACGGGGATGATAGGCCGGGCCCCGATGTACCGGTCCCGCCAGTCTGGGGGGCCATAGGGTTCTACTCCTGAGGATTGGCCCGTGGCCCCAGGGGTTGCTCGTTTAACGGACACCGTCGGGCGTAGTGGCCGGGTTTGCTGCACCTGTAACAGATTGGGGGCCCGTTCCGTGAGCCATTGGCCCTTCTTCGCTGCATCCAGGGGACGTCCTCAGGGCTGTCGGCGAGCTGCATCTCCACCGATGCCTGGGATCTAGTTGAAGGCTGGAGTGCGGCAAGAATCTTAGCAAGGTCCCCATCCATGCGGCGAACTCGAGCAGCGAGCTCTTCCATCGCCCCGCTTGGGGCTGCGGGCACTGGAGGTGCCGGTGGGGTAGGAGCCACCACAACAGGAGCAGTCTCAACTGGCCACAGGGTTGGCTCAGGAGCTTCCAATGCGGGGGGTTGCAGAGTTTTGACGGCCCGTTCCTTTAATACAGCAAAGTCCACGTCAGGGTGTTCTAGGGCCCACAGCCGAAGCTGCTTACGGTCCTCGGAGGACCTCATCCCCTGCACAAACTGCTCACTTAACATCTTGTTACTGTCCACACTGCTGATGGTGTCCACCCGCTTCAGTGTGCGGAGTCCGGTTTGCAGACGCAGAGCATAGTCCCGGATGCTATCTGCGGGCCGTTGTCGGCATTGATAGAACTTCATCCGCAACTCCGCCTCGGTACGGGTCTCAAATGCAGTCTGCAGCTTTTCAAAGATGGTGGCTACAGAGGACCGGTCCCCCTCGGCCCAGGTCTCCGCCTCTTGCTCAGCCGCGCCGGTTAGCTGCCCCAGTACTAGCGCTGCACGTTGCTTATCAGTTAGGGGGTACAGTTCTAGCAGCGGACTCAGTTTTTTCCGGAAAACCTGCAAGGCATCAGGTTTCCCATTGTACTGCGGTAGCCAGGCAGCTCCGGGCACATAGGGCAAAGAGAACGGCATCACCTGAGCGAGAGCTGGGGCCGCGGCGCCCCCCGCCAACGCGGCCGGGATCTGGGCAGGCCCATTCCCATTTACGGGTGTTCCGCGGCTGCGTCCGCCGCTCCTCCGGCGGCTTCGTTGGGCGCAGACATCTTGTTTCCGTCCCCCTTAGTTTCTTTCCGGCCCATCCTCTATCGGGGCGGGGTTTTGGCCTTCGCGCCTCCGCTACTCGAGGAGACGCTCGAGCGGGAACTCTTCGTGCCCAAGATGGCGGCTTTTCAAATTTTCCGGCCAGATACCTCCGGCGGTCACACAAGGCGCACTTCCACCAATCGGTAGAACGGTAGGATCCTGTTCGTGACGCCAAGTTGTCGCGGGCGGAGGAGGGGACGCTGCACTCTCCCACTGCTCGGGTCCGGCTGCTACTGCGGCTGCTCGGTGGCTCGAGCGATGGGCCGGATCCCGGGGACTCGAGCGGCGCTCCTCGCCCGTGAGTGAAAAGGGGTGGTTTGGTTTTGGGGATATTGTCCGTGACGCCACCCACGGTTGTGGTGATTTTGTGGACACCACCGCTGCTCTGGACGGGGATCCCGGGAGCGGTGACAGGGAGCAGCTTTGGTTGTTAGTTCTCCCCTCCGTGGGTAGGGGGTTGGTTGTCCCGGGGCCCGGTGATGGGGTAGGGATTGATGACAGGCGGGTTGCGGGGCCTGATGAGGTGCAGGGTCACGGGGGCAGCGCTGTACCGCACGGCACGGAGGTACTCAGTCAGCCCAATGATGATGACACAGTTCACGGTAAAACAAGCGGCTGGATGGACAGGTCCCTTGGACGGCTGCGGTGTTGTTGCTCCCGGCAGGTTAGCGGTGATTGTCTTTTCCCTGCACCTACACTGTTGGTACGGTTCCAATGGGTTCCCACCGGTAACCCGCTCCCCGGCTTGGATATGGGCCGGAGGAGCCCCTTTTGCCCGCAGGTGCTGGCCATGAGAAACGGTTGCCTTGGCGGTGGCGGTGTCTCTCTCACTAGGTTGGACTGTTGCCTTCTGTCGGGACTTGACTGTTTGGAAACCCAGGAGGTCCCCTTCACTAACGGATCTGGCAAATTCACGGCGACTCCTAGCCTTGCCGGGATCCGAAAGGCCCCTGCCAATGGTGCTGGCTTCTCTTTGCGTACCGGTCCGGTATTGCCGGGCCACCACCCGTCCACGGTCCTCACGGTAGACTCCAATCAGCCACAATATCCATAGAATTTCCCAGCCTGATAATATCAGCTCGCAGCTGTCTGGTTTACCTTTGCTGGTTATGTAAAAATGAGGGGTAAAACTTCATGTCATTTTTCAATTAATTATTTTTTTGTTTGGCTAATAGCTGTAAAATCTATCTTTCATCTGAAGTGACCAGACAGGGAGGCCTCTGGCTGTGTAGTCGTGGCAGCACTATGGTGCAGGCACATCCCTGGCTTCATCACTTCTTTAGAGTTAAAACAATGTGTGTCAGTGTCTTCGTTCTCCATTACACAAAAAGACTTCAGGCAGGAGTTGAATGCAATAAAAGAGAACATTTATTTAGCACAGTCCAATAATCCGAACAGCAGACAGCAAAGAAACAGGCAGTTGTAGACTTTCAGTGGAGCTGGGGACACCCTGACCAAACGCCACCTCGGGTGGGGATATGCCCTCCGTACTCTACTTCCTTCGGGCGCCCACTATTCAGCCAAGCATACACCGGACCCACACCGGCAGAATAGGCTCTGAGGTTGCGTCCACCTCCTTATCTCCGGTGTCCCGTGCTGTTTCGCTCACACTCTGCCCAAGTGCACACACTGCTGTCCCGGATCTCTCAGCTCGACAGACACTCCGGTAAAAACCCACTCCGGTCAGCGGATTACGGCAATATTAGTGGAGCTGGGGACACTCTGACCAAACGTCACCTCGGGTGGGGATATGCCCTCCGTACTCTACTTCCTTCGGGCACCCACTATTCAGCCAAGCATACACCGGACCCACACCGGCAGAATAGGCTCTGAGGTTACGTCCACCTCCTCCTCTCTGGTGTCCCTTGATGTTCCGCTCACACTATCGCACTTGCCGCTGCAGATGCTCGCACTCCGCTGACCCGGATCTCTCTTCCCACACACATTCAGACCTACCCTAGATATCCGGCCGACTCCTCCTCCCCGGTGGCAACAGCCGTCCCACCCGGCCACTAGGGGGTGCCCTAACACATCACATAAAAACATAAAATTCACCACTTTTAATAATCACAATGCCGGGTAACTATGTTAAACTAGTAGGGGGTAGGCCCACCCACTACATGCCTCCCCTCTTAAAAACCGAGCCTCCCGGCAAGGCTCTAAACTTTAAACATATTAACACATAAAAACCTTCTGGGTCAGTCCTCAACAGCGGCACCAGTTCAGCGGCGCTCCCGGTCTTTAGGGACGCTTTATGGCGCAACAGCGCTCCCGGTCTCTGGATAGCGCCCGGAGGCTCAACAGCGCTCCCGGTCTTAGATGTGCGCCCGGAGGCTTCAATAGCGCTCCCGGTCTTTGCTGGAGATGCCCGGAGGCTTCAATAGCGCTCCCGGTCTTAGATGTGCGCCCGGAGGCTTCAATAGCGCTCCCGGTCTTTGATGGGCGCCCGGAGGCTTGGCAACAGCGCTCCCGGTCTTAGATGGGGCGACTGCCCGTACAAACACACAGAAGGGAGCTCGTCCCGTGAACTTTAAAAGAACTTCTGCCGGCTAAACGGCGCCGGACTTAAACAACAGATCAGCAGTGGTGACTTACTCTGGGGGCCA
This sequence comes from Anomaloglossus baeobatrachus, assembly GCF_048569485.1. Taxonomy (NCBI): domain Eukaryota; kingdom Metazoa; phylum Chordata; class Amphibia; order Anura; family Aromobatidae; genus Anomaloglossus; species Anomaloglossus baeobatrachus. The sequence continues at coordinate 70,266,158 of NC_134360.1, forward strand.
GGCCCTCTTCCCTTCCTCCGCTGGGGTACTTCTTTTTCTTCTTCCGTGTCCTGGAGCTGGCGCCTCCCCTCTTTGGGCGGAGTACTCCGGCCTTCTTCTTCGGCACCGGCCAGCCCCAGGCTCTTCTTTTGGCGCCAATTCTGCGCGCGCCTTCTGTGTCTTCACAGACAACGGCCATCTTGCCGCCATCTTGTGCCCGGTCCTTCACCTCAGGCACCGTCTCCTCTTCCCACCATGGGACTGCAAATCTTCGCTGAGAGTCCGGATCAGGGGCCCTCGGCACCACTTGGTCTCCATCTTCTTGGAGCGGGTCCCCTGGCATACGATCCGGATCCTGCCGACTACGCCACATGAAGTGACCAGACAGGGAGGCCTCTGGCTGTGTAGTCGTGGCAGCACTATGGTGCAGGCACATCCCTGGCTTCATCACTTCTTTAGAGTTAAAACAATGTGTGTCAGTGTCTTCGTTCTCCATTACACAAAAAGACTTCAGGCAGGAGTTGAATGCAATAAAAGAGAACATTTATTTAGCACAGTCCAATAATCCGAACAGCAGACAGCAAAGAAACAGGCAGTTGTAGACTTTCAGTGGAGCTGGGGACACCCTGACCAAACGCCACCTCGGGTGGGGATATGCCCTCCGTACTCTACTTCCTTCGGGCGCCCACTATTCAGCCAAGCATACACCGGACCCACACCGGCAGAATAGGCTCTGAGGTTGCGTCCACCTCCTTATCTCCGGTGTCCCGTGCTGTTTCGCTCACACTCTGCCCAAGTGCACACACTGCTGTCCCGGATCTCTCAGCTCGACAGACACTCCGGTAAAAACCCACTCCGGTCAGCGGATTACGGCAATATTAGTGGAGCTGGGGACACTCTGACCAAACGTCACCTCGGGTGGGGATATGCCCTCCGTACTCTACTTCCTTCGGGCACCCACTATTCAGCCAAGCATACACCGGACCCACACCGGCAGAATAGGCTCTGAGGTTACGTCCACCTCCTCCTCTCTGGTGTCCCTTGATGTTCCGCTCACACTATCGCACTTGCCGCTGCAGATGCTCGCACTCCGCTGACCCGGATCTCTCTTCCCACACACATTCAGACCTACCCTAGATATCCGGCCGACTCCTCCTCCCCGGTGGCAACAGCCGTCCCACCCGGCCACTAGGGGGTGCCCTAACACATCACATAAAAACATAAAATTCACCACTTTTAATAATCACAATGCCGGGTAACTATGTTAAACTAGTAGGGGGTAGGCCCACCCACTACACATCCATCCCTCTATCTATCTCTCTATTATCTTTGCACATTTTTAAGCACATAAAAATCTTTAATTTCTTGAATGCATTTAATTTTGGTTGGTGTAACACGGACGGCACACTGATGTCATCCATAGACTTCTATTGACCCTGGTCATCCATGCTGATGGTAAAAAATTGACATGTCTCTGTGTGGACCATACAGACACACATGTGGTCCATGTGAAAACATAGAGGCGTGAGGATCAACAGAAATTATAATTAGTATGCGTGTGAACATGTCTCCAGTACGGATATCATACATACTGGAAACATGGACATATGAAGGGGGCCTAATTTGATATGACTTAACTGTTACATCTTAAATACTAGCCCTGAGAGTTACCAATTGAAAATCAATATTTAATTACAAGGGATAAATAGTGCATCTAAAGGCATTTGCAATAGTGGAATATGGAGGGTTGTGTATAATTTTGTGTCTGTTCGTGGTGCTCTGTCCATTCTGTGTACAAGATCCTATTTGCAGGTTAATCACCCCCTGCCGGGTTTTTGTCCCTAAAGCTGGTGTCACACACAGCGACAACGACAACGACGTCGCTGCTACGTCACCATTTTCTGTGACGTTGCAGCGACGTCCCGTCGCTGTCGCTGTGTGTGACATCCAGCAACGACCTGGCCCCTGCTGTGAGGTCGCCGGTCGTTGCTGAATGTCCAGCTTCATTTTTTCGTCGTCACTCTCCCGCTGTGACACACACATCGCTGTGTGTGACAGCGAGAGAGCGACGAAATGAAGCGAGCAGGGAGCAGGAGCCGGCGTCTGGCAGCTGCGGAAAGCTGTAACCAGCGTAAACATCGGGTAACCAAGGGAAGTCCTTTCCCTGGTTACCCGATGTTTACGCTGGTTACCAGCCTCCGCTCTTGCTGCCAGCGCCGGCTCCTGCACTGTGACATGTGGCTGCAGTATGCATCGGGTTAATTAACCCGATGTGTACTGTACCTAGGAGAGCAAGGAGCCAGCGCTAAGCGCGGCTCCCTGCTCTCTGAACATGTAACACAGCGACGTTATGATCGCTGCTTCTGCTGTGTTTGACAGCTAAGCAGCGATCATAACAGCGACTTACAAGGTCGCTGTTACGTCACCGAAAATGGTGACGTAACAGCGACGTCGTTGTCGCTGTCGTTTAGTGTGAACCCAGCTTAAGTCTGGAGGAGGGGGGTCTGGGATCCATGTAAACTCTCTGCTTACCTGGTAATTATTCATTCTGGCTGAGAGAGACAAGAGAGAAGTAGTAAGATTGATCCTCTGAGGGAGAAGCTGACACCCCAGAGAGACTGTGAGAAACACCAGTTTCTCAGGGCCAGCGCCTGCGGGCAAAGAGGGGCTCCTCCGGCCCATATCCAAGTCGAGGAGTGGGTAACCGGTGGGAACCCATCGCTACCAACATTACACAAGGTGCAGGGAAAGAGACAGTCACCGTTAACTACCGGGGAAAAGCAACAGCAGCCGTCCGTGGGAACCGTCCTTCCAGCCGTGTGTTTTACCGAGAACTGTGTCAACGTCTCAGGCTGAGTGAGTACCACCGTGCCGTACGGCACAGCGCTGCCCCCACGACCCTGCACCTCACCAGGCCCCGCACCCGGCTTGCCATCCACCCCTACCCGATCACCGGGCCCCGGGACAACCAACCCCCCTACCCACGGAGGGGAGAAATAACAACAAAGCTGCTCCCTGTCACCGCTCCCGGGATCCCCATACAGAGCAGCGGTGGTGTCCACACAATCACCACAACCGTGGGTGGCGTCACGGACAATAAATCCCCAAAACCAAACCCCCCTTTTCACTCACGGGCGAGGAGCGCCGCTCGAGTCCCCGGGATCCGGCCCATCGCTCGAGCCACTGAGCAGCAGCGGCCACAGCAGCAGCGGCAGCCGGACCCGAGCAGAGGGAGAACGCAGCGTCCCCTCCTCCGCCCGCGACAACTTGGCGTCACGAACAGGATCTTACCGCTCTGCCGTCTGGTAGAGGTGCGCCTTGTTACCGCCGGAGGTGTCCGGCCAGAAAATTTTAGAAGCCGCCATCTTTGGCGCGAAAAGTTCCCGCTCGAGCGTCTTCTCGAGTAGTGGAGGCGCGAAGGCCAAAACCCCGCCCCGATAGAGGAGGAGCCGGAAAGAGGCTAAGGGGGATGAAATGGCGACTGGTCGCATGTAGCCGCGGCTATAAAAGCAGGGATGCCAGGACGCTGCAGCCATCTTGTTCCTGGGAGAGGCCGCCAGCAACATGTGGATGCCGTCCCGAAGCACCGTAGCCCCCGCGCCGGGAACCGCGGCGTGGGTGGAGATCCGGACCGCGCAGCTCTACCAGAGGCTGCAGGTCAAGATGCAGCTCCTCATGGAGGAGTGGGAGCCGACATGGCGGATGTCATAGCGACCGAGCGGAGACGCGAGGAGGAAGCTGCGGAAGGGAGGGTGAGTGACCCACGCCCCGATGCCCTTGAAGGGCCGGTCATCGCGGCTGCGGGAACCGGTCTAAACCCTCTCACCCTGCTGCCTCCCTCGCCACCCGTCCCGGAAGCTGTGACCCCGCCACTAGGCCCGCTGCCACCGCAACCGGTAGCGATACCCAGCATGCCCGGCCCGGCGGGCCGACCTGCAGCCGGAGCCGGTAGCCGACCGGAGGTGCTGCCATGGAAAGTCCCGAAGCCTGAACCAGAGGCGTCCCCCGAGAAGTTCCCCGAGCCGGAGCCGATAGTCCGCTCCGTGCCGAAGGCCCAGCAGAGGAAAGCCCCTGTGCCCATTCCCCACACCTCGGCTGAGGTTGCGCCGGGTTGCCGCTGTACGGTGGCGTCCAAGGCCAAGTCACCGCGGGACCTGCCGCCCAGATCACCAGTAGTGGGCAGTGTTCAAAAGGTCTCGCGGGGCCCGACCCGTGCGCCGGAGCTCACAGCAGCGCCGTACTGGGACAGGGAGCCGGTACCGTTGGGCCTGGAAATCGAGGAGAGGGAAAGAAGGAAGGCGGAGATGGTGGCCCGTACGATATGGGAGAAGGAGAGCCTGAGACAAGCGACCTTCCGTGTCCGGGGCCCGCTGTATGAGGGGCAGGTGAGGCGGTTTGATGTCCGCCAGGGCTATGGATTCATCTATGAACCGGGCCTGGAGGCCGAAGTGTTTATAGCCCGGCGGGATGTTAATGCTCACCTGCCAGAAGAGCAACCCGGTCGTAACCTGATGCCGTGCGACTTGGTTCAGTACACCCGGCACTGTGGGGAGAGGGGGTGATTTGCGCTGGATGCAAAGTTAAGGGGCAGCCAGGAGGCCCATGTGAGCACCGCACCCCCTCCCTCAGGTGATGCTGAGGACTCTGAGTGATGGCAGCGGAGCACCGTTGTCCCAGTCCCCGTTGGGACCAACATGTGTGTTAAAAAGTTTTAAAGTTTGCAAGTTTTTGAAAATGAGAAAATGATAAGTGATCAACTGAGGAAGTCATCTGATTAAACCGTGATTGGACCGGTCGTTGCCGGCACCGTTGTCCCTGTGGGGACCGTTTAAAGTTGCGTAAGGGACTCCTTACGGACAAGCCCGTGAACTTGCAGGGCAACCACAAACTTGTGGAATGTAAATAAAAATGTTTTGTTGTAGCTTACCGTTACCGCCTCCGGAGAGGCAGATTGGAGGGAGGGCCCGCAGTGGAGCAGGCTGGGGCCCAGCCACCACCGGAACCGGTGGCTACCCTCTGGGGGTTCCAGGGGCTCCCCATGGACGTGGGTCCCCTGGAAAGGACAGATCCCACTCGGGTAACTTGGTGCAGGACTGGGGTCAAGGGGTGATGCCTGTTTTCTTAGGGGCAGCATCAGGGCCAGGTTGCTTGGGTGGGTGAGAGCGGAAAGCCGTAACCGTTTGAAACTGTTACCGTAACGTTTAAGAAAAGTGCCTCCCGTTGTGGGATGATGTTATTTTACTTGTATTGTGTTTCTTATCTTTTTTCAGAAAAATAAAACCGGTGTTGGATGGGCAGCCCGCGGACGGTCTGCATTTTGCTAAGGGGGAATGTGACGCCCTGGGCAAGCCAGGGGTCACAGGTAATGACATCACCACACCCTACACCCCGGTTAGGTACACCTAAGCTAGACCTGAAATCCTTGTTGCCTTCCCCAGGGGCTGATGTCCACACCAGGGGGTGGAGCCAGGCGGTTGGTCTCCACCCACTAAGGAGTTCACAGTCCTGGAGGAGGGAAAACACAGGCAGTTAGAGTTAGAGTTTGGTGGAGGAAGTGAGAGGAGAGATAGAGTGCGGAGTTTGAAGTAGAAGGAGGGAAAGTAGTGAAAGAGAAAAGTGACAGTTTGAAAGCCTGAAGTTGGTCCGGGTGTGTGCCCCGGACCGAGACAGCAAGGTTAGCAGATGGCGGTGACCGTCTGCAGTGGAGGCTGATCGGAGTTGCCGTGAGGACCGTGGACGGGTGGTGGCCCAGCGGTACCGGACCGGTACACAAGGAGAAGCCAGCACCATTGGCAGGGGCCTTTCGGATCCCGGCAAGGCTAGGAGTCGCCGTGAATTTGCCAAATCCGTCAGTGAAGGGGACCTCCGGGTCTCCAAACAACTAAGTCCTGATTCAAGGCAACAGTCCAACCGTATGAGAGAGACACCGCCACCGCCAAGGCACCAGTTTCTCAGGGCCAGCGCCTGCGGGCAAAGAGGGGCTCCTCCGGCCCATATCCAAGTCGGGGAGCGGGTAACCGGTGGGAACCCATCACTACCAACATTACACAAGGTGCAGGGAAAGAGACAGTCACCGTTAACTACCGGGGGAAAAGGAACAGCAGCCGTCCGTGGGAACCGTCCTTCCAGCCGTATGTTTTACCGAGAACTGTGTCACCGTCTCAGGCTGAGTGAGTACCACCGTGCCGTGAGGCACAGCGCTGCCCCCGCGACCCTGCACCTCACCAGGCCGCGCACCCGGCTTGCCATCCACCCCTACCCCATCACCGGGCCCCGGGACAACCAACCCCCCTACCCACGGAGGGGAGAAATAACAACAAAGCTGCTCCCTGTCACCGCTCCCGGGATCCCCATACAGAGCAGCGGTGGTGTCCACACAATCACCACAACTGTGGGTGGCGTCATGGACAATAAATCCCCAAAACCAAACCCCCCTTTTCACTCACGGGCGAGGAGCGCCGCTCGAGTCCTCGGGATCCGGCCCATCGCTCGAGCCACCGAGCAGCAGCGGCCGCAGCAGCAGCGGCAGCCGGACCCGAGCAGAGGGAGAGCGCAGCGTCCCCTCCTCCGCGCGCGACATACACAATGCCCAATCCTTGTTCCCACCACCAATAGACTTGAGAGGATTGTTGTGCTCCATGTACAGATGTGCACATCATCTCATCATTCATTTAATAGACCCTCTAATTTATTATTATATAGACGTATAGGTAAATTTGTAAATGAGGGAGATGTAATATTTGTATGTAGCCCCCAAAGTCGGTGTTGCTGTCATTAGTGTGTCACGTTCACAGGTTACATCTTGTATTAGAGCAGATTTTCTTCCTTTTGATGCTGAAGGATGTTAAGGATATTTCCCTGCTGGCAGAGATTACTCTTAGTTTTAATCACAGCTGCAGCATTTTGTCATTACACCCTTTTTCTATAGATACCACTCCTGGCTTTACTCCATGCCGGTGATAGATATTCTCTGTACGGACTATGCTGAAGGAGCTAGTCTCTACATCGATGTGGTGTTGTTTCAGTTGCAGCTATAAAGTTTCCTAATATAGAAACCAAGGAGGGATTTTTATTGTGTTTTCTCCACCCATTTGTCTTACCTTCCTTGTCTTGTCTTATTGTAGTATTGGGACTAGTGTCCCACTGGCCAACACCCTAGTCAGAGCAAGTTCAGACCCTAGGCACGTGGGGGTGCACCAAAAGAAGGATCTAGAGATCTAGAGACATTAGGGAGTGCAGGGATCAGATACAGGTGAGTGTGAGGTTGTGACCCGTCTCCCTATTGCAAGGACCTTCCTTTACATCTTTGATGGTTGTCCCTTTGTGTTGTGCCACATGCTCAGCATTTCCTTGCTCCAGCGTAACCGTTACATGTGAACCCTTGACATCTCAGTCCAACATCACCTTTTCCAATGCTGGAGTGGCTTTAAATTTAAGGGGTAAATGGAAACATTTTTTTTATTTTATAACAGTCTCTACTTTTTCCCACTTTGGAAAACTACTGAAAACTTGCTTAACTAGTTGTAATACTGCTACATGAAAACATTCAGTGCTTCCAAGGATTTTTTTTCTTTCTTGTGTTTTTATTTGTCTTCTATTATAGGGACAAAACAGAAGAGCCTGCGTGATGGACACGGGCGGTGACAGATGGACTCTATTGACTATATTGGAGACCCTCTTGTTTCTCCCATGGCGTCCAGCACACAATGCTGCAGCATGCTGTAATATTTTGTCTGGATCTGCAACCAAGGCTTTGAACATGGTGTAGCCAGTGTGCTGATGATATCTGCATGCTAGATGTAGAATAATAAGGGTCCTGGATGACAGTGGCCCAGGGCGGCAGCCGTGGTCAAGGCTCGGTCGTCGGATGCCCCATCTATGCCAACAGGATGGGGGATATTGGGTGTGATGGTGTGGTGGACCTGGTTGGGTGCAAGGGTTTGAGCAGTGAAGGTCGTATCTTTGCGGCGGCTGCATGTCACCAATGTGTTGGGCGAACAAGGTCCCATCCACAGTGAAGATAGACAATGAGACCGTTCTTTTGCAATAAGCCTTTTAGTTCAATACATTCAGCTTGAAGTGTGAGACAGCAGGTTCAAATCATATAGTACGCTTCTGTAGTATAGGACTCCATTAGACACATGTTGTTCTCTTTCTCCTCAGCAGCTATATCCTCTGGTGTTTTAAGTCAGTTTATTACCTCCCAGCCTAACAACACGTTACCATGTGTAAAATTCATTATAGCCTCCATCGGCTCCTCGTCCTTCCACCCACAGGGAGTTGCCATATGCGAAGTGACAGCACCACCGGACTGGGCTACCTTCCTCTTTTCACATCCGTTCCAGTATCGGTCTGTTCGCCCAAGCCTATGCTAAGCCCTCTCCTCCAGACCTTTCTCTGCTTAAGTCGCCCGTTCGTGTTCAGATCTAGCTTTGGATGATGACCATACGTGAATCCATCGGTTTCCTTGAATCACGCTGTCTTAGTTTGTGTTCTGCTTCGGCGGTAACGAATCACCCACTAACTGCAGCCCTTTAGGTATAACACGACCTGCACATCTGAACTAAACTCCAGTCAAACCTTACCTAAGGATCTAAAATGGAATCAATCCTGTTCCCTAATCCCTGGCTCCTCCCCCTGTAGGCTAGTCCCACATTTACCTCTCTCTGCCCCTGCAGTCATGTAGCATAGGGCAAGTCCTATGTTATAAAGTCCTACTAATTTACATTCATGTTATATTTACATTTCTACATTCTGCTACATTTTGCACTAGACTATCACATTACATTCTTATTTATCACTCTATACATTATATATACATTAATATGCTTGTGTCTTTGGGGGTAGAAATTCGAACAACCCCCTTACACTTATTCCTGTAGGAGCTCTTTATTGTATTATATTATTATTTTTGTATTATATTATATTGCAGTCCAAAAGCCTGGTCACTAAAGGGGTTAACATGTGACTTGTCATACAATATTTTGTTGCAGGTACTTGTAGCTTCCCCTGGGGCATAATGGGTACAAGCAAGAAGGTTCCTGCAGCTAGAACAGCTCATTGTTCTGAGGTTTCCTAAATTGGACAACTCCTTTATCAATCACACTATTACAGTTAAATCACTGCCAAGGTGGCATCACTAAGGTAGGTTGACTGCTCCTAGTAGAATACGTACTGGTAGCCATCTTCTGCTGTTCTCAGCGCCGCTCCGGTCAGCTTCCGCTAGTTGTGACCTTCCGGATCCCTCCACTGTTTGCTGGGCAGCCAGAAGTCATATCTCAATGTAAGTCTATGAGAGCCAGAGTGAATGAGCTAGTGACCCTTAGATGTGACTTCTGACCAGTCAGGAGCTGCAGACACAGGATGGCAGAATGGGACTGGAGTGGGCATTGGAAAGAGCAGAGGATGGCAGGTGGTATTCTACTGAGGTAGCAAACATGATTAATGATACCACTCTAGCGGTGAAATAAAACAAAATGCCAGAGTGGTGCTTTAAATGTAGTCTATTAATACAAAATGACTGTTCAAACCAAGCAAAGGTGCTCGGTGCATCTTTAATGTGGACAAAAAAACAGTTCAGTGCACCTTTCCACTTACTAGTTTTGCACCTGGCTTCAAATTACTTAGCGAAAACCAGAGATGGATGGGAAATTGCACTGAACCACTTGACTTCATCAAGCGTGCACCAAGCAACAGGTTGGTTTGATTAGCCATTATATGCTGACAGACTGCCATTAAAAGGGCCTATACTCAGCTCCGCGGACGGTGCAGTTCCAGTGGTTTCGGTACTCACGTTGTGATGTCATATGAGCCCAGTGTGCAGTGTCCAATCAGCACCGGCTTCTCTCTCTCTCACCGCCTTCAAACAAATTAACAGGAAGTCAGCGCTACAGCTGCCACTCACTTCCTGTTGATTGCTCCTCTGTCTGAAGGTGGGGAGAGGAAATCCGGCGCTGATTGGACGTGGAATTTGTGTGACGTCATAACATCACACAAGCTCTGGGAACGTGAGCTTCGGCACCACATCGGGCACAGAGTTGAGTATAGGTTTTTTTTATTTTAACTGCGGGAAATGTGAAATCCTAGTAGTGGATAAGCCCTTTAAGCATAAAGTCTCTCAAAAACACATTATAAAAAAGGGTTCAAAAGGGTCACAGCATCTAAATATTTGAAGACCAACCACAAAAGAGTAAATTGAATAATTTTATTATATATTTTACATATATTATACAATAACATCATACGTTTTTGTATACAGTACATCCAACATAGAATAAAAATCTTCAGACTTTTTGATTGATCAATGTAGGAAGAAAACAATTTCCAAAAAATATCAGCTTTTTACAGATCTTGCTATGTTAACTGTTCATGGTGCAGGAGTTGGCGCTACATAAACAACCGATGACATCTGACTTTCTGTAACTCCCAAGAAAATGAATGGGAGTTACGGAAACAGCTTAGCTCGCTGCGTGTGTTGTTTCCTTAATACCAATGGAGTATTGTGGAAAATTATTTAATTCAGTCTTGGAAAAATGTGACAGCTTTGGATAGATCTCCGCTTTTTTGATTTACTATTAACTGCTGTTACCTACAACAAACAGCTAGGGTAGGTTCACACTGCATATTTTCCTCATCATATTTGGTGCATAAAATCCACATTTTACAGTACCAACATCATCTATGGGCTTTCTGAAATCTCACGCAAATGTTACTTTCTTTCTCCGCACATATTGTGAGCCCCGCTATATTTTTTTTGCCAAGACTTACCATGTCAATTATTTCAGCGTTGTTGCAGTGTTTTTCACCCATTTATAAATGGGTGAAAAATATAAGTGAAAAAAAGGCTGCAAATATGCACATACTGTACACTACTTTTTTCCTGCCACAAATTTGTTTTTTTGGTGCTGAAAATATGCCAGGTGTGAACATACCTTTATACTGTCTCATGTTTCTTCCATTTTAAAACATATTGTAGATATCATCAGACTATAAGGCTAGGGCCCCACTTTGCGTTTCCACCTGCGTTTTTGGTGCTTTTTAAGTCCGTTTTGAGAAGCACCTTTTTCATGCCAAACGGCATGCGTTTTGATTTACCAGCAAAGTCTATGGAAAAAGGGGATTTCTAGACCCCACTTTGCGTTTTAAAACGCTGCGTTGAATTTGCATATTTTGTGGCAAAAACCATGCGTTCAAAGAAGCAGCATGTCAATTGTTTTTGCCATTTTGGGTGCATTTTGCTAACATTGAAGTCTATGAGAAATTGCAAAAACCCAGATTCCAGCAAATTCTCCTGCTTTTTCAGTGCAGAAAACATGCGTTTTGGACTTCAAATACGCATGCTTTTTGGACATCAAAATAATGATTTCATATGTCCCTTTACACACACACACACACATAGTTCGACAATTAAAAATAATAATTTTAATAAATTATTGCTATTTTTCCATTAAATATATTACCGCTATAATTTCATTAAATTAATCTATTTTCATTAGTTTTCACAAAAATATAGATGTTTCTTTCTTCCAATTTTTTCATTGACTTTGACTATTTAAACTTTATTTAGCAGTGTCACGATGTTCAAAACGCATCTATCAAAACGCAGGTGGAAAAGCATGTAAATAGCGATAAAAACGCATCAAAAACGCGGTAAATACACATGCATTTTCAGCGCTAAATTTCTGAAAAAGGCAACTTGGGTCAAATCAATTAAGCCCAAAACGTGCGTTTAGAACTGCAAGTAGGAAAACGCAAAGTGGGGCCCTAGCCTAAGGGCAGCCTGCTGGTCTGGCACTGTGAGGGCCAATTCTGACATTGTGCTGGTGTGTGTGGTTCTGCCACATACACTGGCACCTGGGCTGCCTTTATTCGCAGTTGTCAGTCCTTGCAGCATGGGAGCGGTTCAGACATGTCTCGAGTAGGTGATGTTTCTTATATGGTCCTGCTCATTATATGATTAGACCTTATGGTACGATAATAATTTATAACATAGTGTAGGGACCCCCCTATAGAGATTTGCCGTGACGGGGCAGGGGGGCTTAAATCATTGATCAATCATTTGCCACAAATCTCATTGAATTGTTACAGTAGGAATGAATTTGTGAATATTACACTTATTTTCTCATTGTTGCATGCCATGCATAAGCAGTGCTGGCTCCCCTCCTCTTGGCGTATAAGGGCAGCCTAATACAGGGTTAAGGCTAGGCAAAAACAGTCGCAACATGCTGCGGGTGGAATTCGATTCGTTTTCACTCGCACCCATACAAGTCTATGAGTGCGAGAAAAACATCGTACTGCACTCGCATGACACCAGAGTGCAGTGCGATAATTGCATCAGCTGATAATGGAGGAGATAGGAAGATTAGTGTCTCCCTCTCCTCCGCAGCTGTGTTCCGATCGCATCACAGTATAATGACTCTCGTCTCACGCTTGCAGCAGAGCAGGAGAGGAGGGTCATTGGCATTGGATGCTAAATGCTCGTGTGTCCGTAGCCTTAGGGTTGCACTCCTATTAGCCAAATTGGCATAAAAATATTGTGCTCCTTAGCTACTGTAGTAAAAACAATCATAGAACATCCTGGACTCCTAGTGAAGAGTCCGGCATATTCATGAGCTTAGCAGCTTCATCATGGACAGCATCTTCTGATGACAGATCCACCTTTAACTTATTACTCAATTTCCTCCAAGTAGATATTTGCTTTCTTGGAAAAGGAATCAGACTATTTCTGCAACTGAAGGCTTGTAAACATTGTTCAGATTAAGGTGAAAACTTTACACAGTTATCATACATTTAGCCCTGTCACTGTAACTATCAGGGTTTACAGCAGCAATTAATTTTATTATAAAATTCATAGTCAAAGTGCAAATAAAAAAAAACAACAAAAAAAAACAAAACAAAAGACGAACATGTTCACGTTAGAAGAGAGGCTATTTACAAAGACTGGCTTTGGCTACAATCATTTGCCTGAAAAATGCCCATTTTCTTCTGATATACATTCTCCGAAAAAAATAAAAAAAAACCAGGCAGATAGAAAAGAGCACAACGTATGCATATTGCCATTGAGGGTTTACATGTCCTCATCAATGCCAGGGTATGTGCACACTGAATTTTTTTAGTTTTTGGATCAGAAAATCTTTAAATACGCCTTAAAAAATGCAGAACCCCTCAAAAACTTGGAGCTTCAGCAACAAAAACTGAGCAAAAAAGCTCTAGTATGCAAATATCATTACATAACTAAATCAAAGTTTCCGGTGTACTGCAGAAATGTCGCACTTTATCCCTTTTGTGGCTGGACACGTTGTCCCGTGTTTGTCCTCAGTCATGTCAGATTATACTGTAATCATCAGATACTTTGGCCTCAATTAACAATTTGAGGGTTTCTTTTGCGCTAACTACTTCAAAATTAGATTAATAAATTTTGTGCAAAATCAAATTAGGTTCTTTTTTGTCCATTTTTTTGGCCACTGCACTTGCTGAGTATTTGGTGAGGTTTTTTTTACCTCAGTATCTGTAAGCCAAAACCAGGAGTAGAACAAATCAGAGGAAAAATATAATAGAAACACGTCACCACTTCTGGCATTTTTGTACCCACTCTTGGTTTTGGCTTACAAATACTGAGGTAAAAACTGAGGTAAAAACTCCCCAAAAGCCCATAGTGGGAAAGTAGACTAAGGGCACAAACACATCAGCGGTATTCTGCCGCACTGCCGGATCTGGCATAAGGGCAGTACAGTACAATACAGTTCACAGACAGTGCGGTAAGCCCTGGTCACATGCTGTCACATGCTTCGGTTACATGACCGCATGTGCCCGGAGCTTGCCAGTGAACTGTACTGTACTGTCCTTGTGCCGGATCTGCGAGTGCGGCAGGAAAACGCTGATGTGAAACCAGCGTAAGACCACATGCATAAATTGAGTATTTGGTGAGTTATTAACCTCAGTATTTGTAAGGTAAAATCAGAAGTTGAACAATCAGAGGAAAAGTAGAATAGAAACATGGGCACCACTTCTGTATTTATTACCCACTCCTGGTTTTGGCTTACAAATACTGAGGTAAAAAAAAATCACTAAATACTCAACGTATGCATGTGGCCTTGGGCTACTTTCCCACATGAGTATTTTACGAGTTTTTTTTTACCTCAGTATTTGGACACCAAAACCAGGAGTGGGTAATAAATACAGAAGTGGTGCCCATGTTTCTATTATACTTTTCCTCTGATTGTTCAACTCCTAATTTTGGCTGCAAATACGGAGGTAAAAAAAACTCACCAAAAGCTCATTGTGGGAAAGCAGTTTAAGGCCACGTGCACACATTGAGTATTTGGTGAGTTTTTACCTCCGTATTTGTAAGTTACAAATACGGAGGTAAAAAAACTCACCAAATACTCAACGTGTGAACGTGGCCTTAGGATATGCTCCCACAATGACCATTTGTGGACTTTTTTTATATTGCAGATAATCTGCAGCATTTTTGCACTTATTAGGGAAATTAGGTTACTTCTATTTTTTTTTTTCATTGGGTTTTTGGGTGCATTTTCAACACTACAGCTTTTGGCTCTTTTCAGTATATCAGGTATTAAATAAAGTTGCTTTGTTTTTGATACTTCCAAGTATTTGGCGTTCACAAAACTTTATTGATACAGTCATGTGCGGATTACATGCACTTTTAGTGCATTTCCAATGTTTAACACTAGAACTACTGAAGTAGTCATTTTGACTACTTTGCACCATGTATTTCTATATAGGTGTCACGAGTCCAGTAGTTCTAGTGTTAAATGCACTAAAACACGCATTTTTATCTGCAAAATTTTCCATATTAAGGCCTTGTGCGCATGCTGCACATTTTACCGGAGAATTGCCGCAGATTTCGCTGAAGGAATGCTGCAGAAAATGTTTATAACCTTTCTGCAGTCATTCCCCAGCAAAACCTATGGGGATTAAAAAATGCTGTGCGTACACTGCGTTTTTTGTCCCTGCGGGTTTTGCCGCGGAATTTCCGCTGCGGAATTAATGTGCATGTCACTTCTGTTCCCCAGGTACCTCTGTTTTTTGCCATAGATAATGGTAAAAAGCCACAGAGAACATCCTGCGGAAAAACCGCGGCAATACCGCTTTTTTACCGCAAGTGAGGTAATCTTTCAGAGGCTGTGGAATTTTCTTAAGAAAATTCCATTTTCTAGTGCGCATAGAGAGTTAAATGCAATTTTATGGGTAAAATCCGTACATAAAACTTAACATCCTAGCAAGAGAAATGGTCATGTTGTGGATTTCAAAAACGAAGTGCAGGTCAGTTTGCTCTGCATAAAAAAGCCCTGTGGACAGGAGAGTTCTGTAAATCTCATCCGTTTTGGTGTAATTGTAAAAACCTGCATTTTTTTTTTAACACCGAAAATACAGAGCGTCAAAAACTCAGAGGGAACTAAACCTTACAGTAAAAAAGTTCATTATCTTTTAAAATGTAGCATATACTTTTAGTATTTGTCCCCAAAAATGTACTCCTCAGAGTTGCAAAGTGGGCTACATGTGTGCAAAAATTTTGTCTTTTTTAAAAAAAAAGTCACAAAATGGTGTATTGGTTACAAACATCTAAGTAACAAAAAACATGGTAACAATAGCGAACAAGCAAAAAATACAAACAAGTAGAAAATAACTTTAAAATAGGCACAACATAGAAAGATTTGGCAAAAAAAAATCCTAAAACAAACTAAAAAAAAATAAATCCCAAAAGCCACAAATGCAATGATGAATAACGTCCTTAAAAGGGAATCTGTCACCAGGTTTTTGCCATCTAATCTGAGAGCAACATAACGTAGGTGCAGAGATCCTGATTCCGGTGATGTGTCACTTACTGGCCTGCCTAGTGTAGTTTTGATAAAATCACTGTTTAATCAGCAGGAGATTATCATTAGAGGTCTACTTGGTGTTCTACAGGTAGTCCAGCATATTCATGAGCTCTGTATAAGGCCTCGGTTCCACTTGTGCATAGCTTCCGATGAGGGAGCATCGGAAGCGATATGCTATTGACCCTCTGGTGCGATCGTAAGTCGCTGGTCATGCGACTGTGATTCCATCTAGTGATTTGATCACAGCTGCGGAGAAGAGGGAGGGAACACTTTCTCCATCTTCTCCGTGACCTGTCTGCATATATCGCACTGCGGTTGGATGACATGCGAGTGCAGTGGGATGTTTCACACGCACCCATAGACTTGTATGGGTGCGTGTGAATCGGAGACTCGCTGTCAAACGCGGCGTGCTGCAATTCGTTTCTCATGTTGATATGGCATGAGAAATCAAAGATGGACACTGCCCCATAGTTTTGCACTGGTGCGAGTGCAATCCAATGTTTTATGGATTGCACTCGTCTGTGCAAAACGCAAGTGGAACAGAGGCCTAAGTGCAAGATCTGCAGTAGGGAAAACATTGATTTTATAAAAATGACAGCAAACAGCTCAGTAAGTGACACATCGCTGGAATCATGGTCTCTGTCTCTACATTATGCTGCTCACAGATTGGGGGAGCAAAAACCTGGTGACAGATTCCTTTTATACCAGTAGGAAGCAATGTTCTTTTGTTGTCAGTGTCTACAGAAGCTCATGTTATGTAGTGGTAGCAGGAATGCCTGGAGGGGACCGACAAAACAGCATTCTAAAAAGAAAAGCATGTTAGCTGGGGACCCAATTTCAGTTTTGCATTTAGTCTCAAGACTAATGACTATGAGTTTTGACTTAAAAAGATTAACCCTCATTTCATATTTTTTTAGTTCATAAATCAATTGTGCACATGAAAATAACCAACTTTGTAATATATCTTATCAGACAAATCTGCTCCTTTCCCTGCCAGGAGTTATTCATTTCTAAAATTCTCAATTCATAGGTTAATAAAATCTGTATTTTTACATTACTGAGATAAGAAATGATAGTTAGTGCTGATAAGATTCTATGTAATCAGAAAGTGGGAGGGGGGGGGGGAGGGTGGATCCCCGCCTCAACCTACTCCCACCCCCGACAATCCACATGGAATCTTATGACCACCAAGTCTCATCTCCTGTCTCAGTAATGTGGAAAAGTCTTCAATGAACACAGATTTTACCCGTGAATTGAGAATTTTGAGAATAAATGAGGAATTCTGGTGGATAAAGAAGCTGGTTTCTGTCGCGGGCGGAGGAGGGGACGCTGCGCTTCTCCCACTGCTCTGGTCCGGCTGCCGCTGCTGCTGCGGCTGCTGCTGCTCGGTGGCTCGAGCAATGGGCCAGATCCCGGGGACTCGAGCGGCGCTCCTCGCCCGTGAGTGAAAAGGGGTGGTTTTGGGGATATTGTCCGTGACGCCACTCACGGTTGTGGTGATTGTGTAGACACCACCGCTGCTCTGGACGGGGATCCCGGGAGCGGTGACAGGGAGCAGCTTTGGTTGTTAATCCTCCCCTCCGTGGGTAGGGGTTTGGTTGTCCCGGGGCCCGGTGATGGGGTAAGGGTTGATGACAGGCGGGTTGCGGGGCCTGTTGAGATGCAGGGTCGCAGGGGCAGCGCTGTGCCGCACGGCACGGAGGTACTCACTCAGCCCAATGATGATGACACAGTTCACGGTAAAACAAGAGGCTGGATGGACGGGTCCCTCGGACGGCTGCGGTGTTGTAGTTCCCTGCAGGTTAGCGGTGACTGTCTTTTCCCTGCACCTACGCTGTCTTACAGTCTCGATGGATTCCCACCGGTAACCCACTCCCCGACTTGGATGTGAGCCGGGGGAGCCCTTTCTGCCCGCAGGCGCTAGCCCTGAGAGACGGTTGCCTTGGCGTTGGCGGTGTCTCTCTCACTGGGTTGGACTGTTGCCTTCTGTCGGGACTTGACTGTTTGGAAACCCGGAGGTCCCCTTCACTAACGGATTCAGCAACTTCACGGCGGCTCCTAGCCTTGCCGGGGTCCGAAAGGCCCCTGCCACTGGTGCTGGCTTCTGTTTGTGTACCGGTCCGGTACCGCCGGGCCACCACCCGTCCACGGTCCTTACGGTAGACTCCAATCGGCCACTCCTGCAGACGGTCACCACCATCTGCCAACCTTGCTGTCTCGCCCGGGCCACACACCCGGACGCTCTTCAGACTGTTTGTTTGCTCTAGTACCACTTCACTTCCTCACTCCTCCAACTCCTGAACTAATCTCTCTACTTCACCTCCTTCCACTTCCTCTTCCAAACTAGACTGTCTGTTTTCCCGCCTCCAGGACTGTGAACTCCTCGGTGGGTGGAGACCAACCGCCTGGCTCCACCCTCTGGTGTGGACATCAGCCCCTGGAGGAGGGCAACAAGGGTTTTGTGTCTGACCTTGATGTGCCTGCAGGGAGTGTGGGGTGTGTTGGTGTTGTTCTTTGTGGCCCCTGGCTTGTCCAGGGCGACACATTTCCATAATAAGATGTTGCCAAGTTGCTCATTTTCATGTGTTCTATTGATTTATTGAATAAAGCTTAAAACGGCATTTATTAATTAACTACGTAAGTGTGAGTGCAATGTATTCCTGTTCATAAAAGCCACTTTTAATACTTTTCAAAACTGACCATTTAATATACAAAGGCATTTACTTTGTGCCTTGTGCTTCCTCAAAACCTGTTTTACTAGTATTCCTTCTTGTGCATTACACCACACTACAGATAAATTCACAAGCACTGCTAGTGTACATGTGCTAGGAAACTTTCCCAATGTATACACCATTCCTTGTACCTTAGATGTGGTTGGACAAAGCAGGATTCTGTAGCCCCAACTGAGATATTGTAGTTTAGTGCACTTTTTAAAACGGAAAAGGTCACGTCTAAAAAAATTGTATTTATCTGCAGATATAGGGGTAACATGCAGGTAAATAACATTTACATTTGTCCCGGCTGCTTTCCTAGATCAGCGGCTACAGGGAGAAAAAAAAGTGTTATTCTCCCTGCAGCTGTTTATTTCCATTCATTAGGGCGGTGTACGAACTTGTAATCACTCCCCAAACTAGACTGTCAATGTACTGGGGAGCGATTGCAGCTCAGATCACTTTGTAGTGACTAAGGGCGCTCTCACACATCCGGCTTTTCGCCGGTTTGAAGGATGCGGTGCACGCCAGTACAGTGTATACAGTACAGTGGCAGCGCAACAAGCGCCGGTCACATGCTGTCATGTGACCGGAGCATGTGACCTGGAAGTTGCGGCGCTGCCACTGTACTGCATCATACTGTACTGGCGTGCGCCGCATCCGTCAAACCGGCAAAAAGCCGGATGTGTGAGCGCACCCTAACACATCCTTTCCAGCGACTACTGGAAGCGAGCAGCCATAAGGAGGATATAACTTCAATTTTATACTTGTCACCATGCTTCCAGTAAGGCCGGAGTCACACTTTCGCATCACATCACCTGACATGGCCTGCCACCATGTGGACAGGCTCATCTCAGCTGCATAGAAATACATGCAGCCGACCTGCTCCTGTCAGGAGAGTGTGCGGCCATGCCGGGTGATGCCGATGCGAGACTTGTGCAACTGTAACACTGGCCTAAGCCTGCATTCGACAGATTTTCCCAATATTGGAGATAGGAGATAACATCTTATGCTTTCAAAATTCTATGGAGAAGGAAGACATTACAGTTCTCCATAAAACTTTATGAATACTGTCACCTATGTCATTAATGGGAAAATCTGTACTCCCTTAAGACCGATTTTCCCTGGGAATTGAGAATTTTGAAAATGAATGATAAACTAGAAGGAGAAATAAGCACATTTCTCTCAGGAGATATATGACAAAGTTTCATATTTTCAGTTGTACTATTGATTTATGAAAGAACAAATTATAATGTTTAATAAAGATGTGCTACCTAATAAGTTGTATTAATTAGGTACGTAAAAGAAAAAAAATCAAGAATTCTGACCTGAAGGCTTCATGCCTGTGACCTATATATTTTTTTTAATTTAACCAATATGGGAATTTGTAAAAATAGCTCACCCTTCTCCATTCTCTTAACATTGTATGTGCTTATACCTTCTACTCATTATTAGGCCACGTTCACACGTTGAGTATTTGGTTTGATATTTAGAAGGCAAAACCAGGAGTGAGTAAAAATGCAGACGTGGTGCCCGTATTTCTATTAGGCCAGAGTCACACTTGCGAGTGACTTGCCGGGTCTCGCATTGGCATCACCCGACACGGCCGCACACTATCTTGATAGGAGCGGGTCGGCTGCATATATTTCTATGTAGCTGAGACGCTGCCGATGCGAGACTCGGCAAGTCACTATCAAGTGTGTGTGGGGCCCCTGCGGCTTTAGTCGCCACAGGGTACTGCATCTCAGCCGAGGTGCAGTATTCATCCCGGGTAAGGAGGTGGTCAGTCACCGGTGTACACAACAATACATACAACACTTAGTTTAAGGAGCTCTACCACTGGGACTGAGCTAGGGTAGGAGCTGGGGTTGCCGTCACGAGACATGGGGCCTCTGGTCCACAAGTGCAGCAACCTGGTGGGCGGTGCTTCCACTTGGGGAAGTAGGAGCAACTACACACAATCAGTCTGTTTAACTCGGGCAGACAGGAGAGAGGAGTCGGGACTGCATTCCAAGCAACAGCAAGGAACGGAAGCTTAGCACGGGGCCTGTGGTCTGGAGCTGAAGCGCTCGACCCGGGTTCTTAGGAAAGGAAAGGGGATCCCAGGGTACACGGGGAGTGCAGCATGCATCTGTGTCCCGTTCCACGGCCCAGGAGCTAGGGTGGAGGGAATACCACAAAAAAGGACACAGAAAGCAACACCGGCCTTGACCTCCAAACAATCCAGGATCCTCTGGAGCCCATGACAGCAGAGCTCGGCACCCCAAAGGCGGTGGTACTTACGTGAGTAACTTTGACTGCAATCTCTGTGTGATCCCATCACTACTGGTGCCCACAATATCGCGCCCCGCGCCATAGGTGACTACTACTCTCAACGTCCCTGGGGCACAGCTTTGCCTGTGGAGAGCTGGACCAACTTTGCTGCGGCACACCATCAGCCCCAGCGAGCGACTCACGCAGCGGTGGCACACAGATGGCCGCAAACTACAGGTGGCGTCATAAATAACTACTCCCATTTTCCCGATCCCCTTCTTTATTGACACCGCCGAGGTCACAAAACCGGGCCAGGCCGCTGTGACATCCCAAACCCTACACTGGCCCAGTAACTAATAGCCCCAGAGACCCCGTGGGAAGGCATGTGACTCTGACCTTATACTTTTCCTCTGTTTGACTCCTAGTTTTTGTTACAAATACTAAAAGGTAAAAAAAAACAACTGATCAAATAGTGAGCGTGGGCTTATTGTAGTCAGAGGTTTTTGTTTTTTCTTAGGTTTACATTATCCTTAAAAATCTGATAAAAAAGGAAATAATGCCAAATTCTGAAACTATATTTGATAGAATTTGCCACCAGCTCCACAGTTGGGGCCACCTTTGCTGTTGCTCATCTGCTTATGTTAGGTTTCGCATTATGCATTTTCAAGTGTTCCAAACATTTTACTGTTCTAACAGATTAAATTGATCTATAATCTCTGGTAGTCCGAGTCATATCATTACAACGGAGCTTATAAAAGGGGGCTACTACTTTTTCACGATCCCTGAAAACATATTTTATAGGAGAATTCTATTAATTTTATTTTAATATCACTTTCCCCATCTACAATAAATATATATACAAGTTTGCTGCATTCTTTTGAATCTTCCATGCTTCAGGATATGTTGCATTTGTCTTGCTTTGGTTTTTCACTCTTAGTAGAGACTGGACTTATGTTCCCTGTAGAGAGGAAGACAAAAATATCTATTAGTGATGAGCGAGCTCTATCATGCTTAGCACTCTTAATGAGCCATTAGATGCTTATATGGGTGTGACTAGAGTACCCGAGTATAATGGAAGTCAATGGGGAACTCAAGCATTTTTCCTGGAACAGTTTCTGGAAAAATACTTGAGATCCCCATTGACTTCTATTATACTCCTACACTAGTCACATCCACCTGAGCATCCAACTGCTTGTTACGAGTACACTTTTTCACAGGGAAATAGAGGTAGTGCAGGATAGGACCGCATATAATATTTTAAAAGATACCTATTAAAGTGCCATCCGCTGTGCCAAAGTTCAATTTTGAGTGCAAATTAGAGTTGCAAGTGCACTGGAAGGCATATTAGTGCACTTGAAGTCAATGGTTCCTCTTCAATTTAGTGATGTGTTGGTAGCGAACGATCCAACACAAAGATCTGGCTCCCTGCTTTGACTGACAGGAACCGGATCCCCGGTGAGAGCCACTAAATTCTCTTAACGGCTGTCACTGGGCATAAAATATGGGTGTTTGGTCGGCAAAACCCCACCCACCTGAACAAAACCCCGCCCACTCATCAAATTAATTGGCCCGTTGCAGGTGGACATGGTTTTGACGGAATTAACACAAGCTTAAATATGTGTTCACCTGCGGTGAACACATATTTAATAGGGGGCTATGAACGAGCCGAAAGAACCGGCTCTTTTTGGTGAGCAGAGCCATGGGAATCGGATCACCATAAAGAGCCAGACTGCCCATCACTACTTCAATTCTCCTGTCTACAATTACAATAATAGGCGGATTGCAATGAGGGCAATCTGGGCTACCGCCCAGGGCCCGAGGCTCCAGGGGGCCCATGCTACAAAAAGTAAATTGCCCCCATTATAATCCGCATTAAACATTTAAAAGATGCGGAGTCATCTGCCCGCCCTGCAGCATGTCGGCAGGAGGGGCCGCCATCAGGGTAATGAGGGGGGCCCGGGTCGCTCAGAGAGAGCTGCCCTCTCTTTCTGCTCTGATCTATCTAATTGGGGCAGAGCAGGGGAGGAAATGTACTCGAGCAGAACGGAGGCTGAGAAGGTGAAGGACCTGATCACATGACCGGTGAAGTGGCAGGTCCTGTTATTCAGCTGCAGCCTATGTGCACTCCCAGTGTCTTCTCCCCTGCTCTGCACCGATGAAGAGCTGCAAGATGTGGTAATGTATAGTGTGTAAGGACTGGAGATGTGCTTGTTGTAGAGCTGTGTGTATATGTACAGGTAGTCGGTCTGTCTCTTTCTCTCCCTGCCTGCCTCTCTCCCTGTCTAGCTGTCTCTTTCGCTCACTGCATGGCTGTCTCTCTTTTTCTCTCCCTGGCTGGCTGTCTCTTTCTTTCTCTCCCTGGCTGGCTGTCTCTCTCTCTTTCTCTCCCTGGCTGGCTGTCTCTCTCTCTTTCTCTCCCTGGCTGGCTGTCTCTCTCTCTTTCTCTCCCTGGCTGTCTCTCTCTCTCTCTCTCTCTTTCTCTCCCTGGCTGGATGTCTCTCTCTCTCTTTCTCCCTGGCTGGCTCTCTTTCTTTCTCTCCCTGGCTGGCTCTCTTTCTTTCTCTCCCTGGCTGGCTCTCTTTCTCTCCCTGGCTGGCTGTCTCTCTCTCTTTCTCTCCCTGGCTGGCTGTCTCTCTCTCTCTCTCTTTCTCTCCCTGGCTGGCTGTCTCTCTCTCTTTCTCTCCCTGGCTGGCTGTCTCTCTCTTTCTCTCCTTGGCTGGCTGTCTCTCTCTCTTTCTCTCCCTGGCTGGCTGTCTCTCTCTCTTTCTCTCCCTGGCTGGCTGTCTCTCTCTCTTTCTCTCCCTGGCTGGCTGTCTCTCTCTTTCTCTCCTTGGCTGGCTGTCTCTCTCTCTTTCTCTCCCTGGCTGGCTGTCTCTCTCTCTTTCTCTCCCTGGCTGGCTGTCTCTCTTTTTCTCTCCCTGGCTGGCTGTCTGTCTCTCTTTTTCTCTCCCTGGCTGGCTGTCTCTTTCTTTCTCTCCCTGGCTGGCTCTCTTTCTCTCCCTGGCTGGCTGTCTCTCTCTCTTTCTCTCCCTGGCTGTCTCTCTCTCTCTCTCTTTCTCTCCCTGGCTGGATGTCTCTCTCTCTTTCTCCCTGGCTGGCTCTCTTTCTTTCTCTCCCTGGCTGGCTGTCTTTCTCTCCCTGGCTGGCTGTCTCTCTCTCTTTCTCTCCCTGGCTGGCTGTCTCTCTCTCTCTCTCTTTCTCTCCCTGGCTGGCTGTCTCTCTCTCTTTCTCTCCCTGGCTGGCTGTCTCTCTCTCTTTCTCTCCTTGGCTGGCTGTCTCTCTCTCTTTCTCTCCCTGGCTGGCTGTCTCTCTCTCTTTCTCTCCCTGGCTGGCTGTCTCTCTCTCTTTCTCTCCCTGGCTGGCTGTCTCTCTCTCTCTCTCTCTCCCTGGCTGGCTCTCTTTCTTTCTCTCCCTGGCTGGCTGTCTCTCTCTCTTTCTCTCCCTGGCTGGCTGTCTCTCTCTCTCTCTCTTTCTCTCCCTGGCTGGCTGTCTCTCTCTCTTTCTCTCCCTGGCTGGCTGTCTCTCTCTCTTTCTCTCCTTGGCTGGCTGTCTCTCTCTCTTTCTCTCCCTGGCTGTCTCTCTCTCTTTCTCTCCCTGGCTGGCTGTCTCTCTCTCTCTCTCTCCCTGGCTGGCTCTCTTTCTTTCTCTCCCTGGCTGGCTGTCTCTCTCTCTTTCTCTCCCTGGCTGGCTCTCTTTCTTTCTCTCCCTGGGTGGCTCTCTTTCTTTCTCTCCCTGGGTGGCTCTCTTTCTTTCTCTCCCTGGCTGGCTCTCTCTCTTTCTCTCCCCCTGGCTGGCTGGCTCTCTCTCTCTCTGGCTGGCTGTCTCTCTTTCTCTCTCCCTGGCTGTCTCTCTTTTTCTCTCCCTGCCTGTCTCTCTTTTTCTCTCCTTGGCTGTCTCTTTTTTTCTCTCCTTGGCTGGCTGTCTCTCTTTTTCTCTCCCTGGCTGTCTCTTTTTTCTGTCCCTGGCTGGCTGGCTGTCTCTCTTTTTCTCTCCCTGGCTGGCTGGCTGGCTGTCTTTTTCTCTCCCTGGCTGGCTGGCTGTCTCTCTTTTTCTCTCTGTCTCTCTGTCAGTCTCTGTCTCCCCACCGACATCATATTACCTCACACATAAGCTTCTTATACTAAGAATGTCTTTCGTTGCCTATAGCAACCAATCACAGCTCCATTGACTTTAATGTAAGCAGGTTTTTTTGGCAAATAACTAAAGCACAGGGTTACATTTTCCCCTCAAAACGTAGTCTGACATTCCTTGAGTCAAATGGGGTGTCTGTGCAAAATATCGTGATTGTAAATGTGATGGTGCGGATTCCTTTAGCGGACATACATACAGATGTCGCGGGCGGAGGAGGGGACGCCGCGCTCTCCCACTGCTCAGGTTCGGCTGCCGCTGCTGCTGCTCGGTGGTGGCTCGAGCGGTGGGCCGGATCCCGGGGACTCGAGCGGCGCTCCTCGCCCGTGAGTGAAAAGGGGATTTGATGGGTGGGGGATTGGATTATTGTCCGTGACGCCACCCACGGTTGTGATGATTTTGGTGACACCACCGCTGCTCTGGGCGGGGATCCCGGGAGCGGTGACAGGGAGCAGCTTTGATGTTAGTTCTCCCCTCCGTGGGTAGGGGGTTGGTTGTCCCGGGGCCCGGTGATGGGGTAGGGATGGAGAGCAGGCGGGTTACAGGGCCTGGCGAGGTGCAGGGTCGCGGGGGCAGCGCTGTGCCACACGGCACGGTGGTACTCACTCAGCCCAATGATGAGGACACAGTTCTCAGTAAAACAAACGGCTGGATGGACGGGTCCCTCAGACGGCTGCGGTGTTGTTGCTCCCGGCAGGTTGGTGGTGACTGCCTTTCCCTGCACCTAAGTTGTTTGTACGGTTCCAATGGGTTCCCACCGGTAACCCGCTCCCCGGCTTGGATATGGGCCGGAGGAGCCCCTTTTGCCCGCAGGCGCTGGCTCTGAGAAACGGTTGCCTTGGCGGTGGCGGTGTCTCCCTCACTTGGTTGGACTGTTGCCTTCTGTCGGGACTTGACTGTTTGGAAACCCAGGAGGTCCCCTTCACTAACGGATTCGGCAAATTCACGGCGACTCCTAGCCTTGCCGGGGTCCGAAAAGCCCCTGCCAGATGGTGCTGGCTTCTCTTTGTGTACCGGTCCGGTACCGCCAGGCCACCGCCCGTCCACGGTCCTTATGGTAACTCGGATAGGCCACTCCTGCAGACGGTCACCACCGTCTGCCAACCTTGCTGTTCCGCCCGGGCCACACACCCGGACGCTGTCAGTCAGTTGCTCCACTACCACACTTTCCTCCTTCCACTTTCACTGTCAAAACTAGACTGTCTGTTTTCCCACCTCCAGGACTGTGAACTCCTCGGTGGGCGGGGCCAACCGCCTGGCCCACCCGCTGGTGTGAACATCAGCCCCTGGAGGAAGGCAACAAGGGTTTTGTGTCTGACTTCGGTGTGCCTGCTGGGAGTGTGGGGTGTTGTGGTGTTGTTCTCTGTGGCCCCTGGCTTGTCCAGGGTGCCACACAGACACACAGACAGCTTTATATATTAGATATATGCATATGGCTGGCGATTCTGTCTTGGGCTTGTCATTTTGATGTCCTGAAAAGCGGTGTATGCAGCTTTTTTTGGGCTGTCAGAATGATGACTAGCGGTTAATGTGTGATTGGTGAGGACTGTCTGCAGAATTGAAGATTTTCCAGTGATGGTGGACTGTGGAAGGTTGGAGATAAGGATACAGAGGAGGATCTCAGCTCACCCTGTAAATGCATCACGTGGGTCCTTTCATTGGGGGACGGTGCAGGGAGGGCAGCTCCATGTTCAAAGAGGCAAAGTCCGGCAATAGAAAAAAGTGGTTTCCAGCATCACGTCCAAGAAATAAGGGTAAAAACCAATATTATTCCATAACTTACTTGTGAAAATCTAGCAGGATATGTCTAAGACTAAGAATCTCTTTGAGGTGTGAAACGCGTAAGACATCGTTTTATACTTCGTGGACGTCCATCCAACCTAGTGCCAGTTTTACCCTTATGGAATAAAATTTATTTTTTACCCTTATTTCTTGGACGTGATGCTTGAAACAACTTTTTTCTATTGTCGAAGTTTCGAGGGGTAGAGGCGGAGTTGTGGTGGAGGCGGAGTCTGAAGGGGCCCGGAAAATGTTGGCAGTATGGGGCTCTAAAATTCCTGGTGGCAGCCCTGGGCAGGACATACTAGCAACATACAGGGTGCGGCGCGGCTGAGGGAGTCCTGCCCACCTGTCTGCCGAAGAGGAGCGTCCTCTGTAATGGTGATGGTGTCGCGGGCGGGGTAGGACACCGCTGCTCGCGCTGCACGCTCGGGTCCGGCGCTGCTGCGATGGCTGCGCGGTGGCTCGAGCGGTGGGCCGGATCCGGGGACTCGAGCGGCACTCCTCGCCCGTGAGTGAAAGGGGTAGTTTGGTTTGGGGATTTGGTCCGTGACGCCACTCACGGTTTGTGGTGAAGGTGGGCACCACCGCTGCTGGTGACGGGGACCCCGGGAGCGTTGTTAGGGAGCAGCTGAGATGTTTTCCCCCTCCGTGGGTAGGGGTTGGTGGTCCCGGGGCCCGGTGAGGTGACGGGGAAGCAGGGCTGGCGAGGTGCAGGGTCGCGGGGACAGCGCGGCGCGGTGCCGGATGGCACTGGTGTACTCACTCAGCAACAGATACACGCAAAGTCTCTGGTAAACCAAACGGCTGGATGGACGGGTCCCGCAGCCGGCTGCTGTGGCTTCTCCCGGACAGTTGATGGCGGCTGTCTTTCCCTGCACCTGTTTAAGTGTTCGGCTCCAATGGCTTCCCACCGGTAACCCACTCCCCAGCGTATAGGTGCCGGAGGAGCCCCTTTTACCCGCAGGCTCTGGCCCTTGGAACTCTAGCTGTGGCGGTAGCTGTATTTCCTTTCTCTGGTCGGACGGTTGCCTTCTATCGGGTCTTGGCTGCTAGGAAACCCCTGGGGTTCCGGTCATTGACGGATTTGACCTTTAACGGCGGCAACAAGCCTGGTCGGGGTCCGCAGGCCCTGCCTGTGTGTGCTGGCTTCACTTCGCTCCCCAGTTCGGTACCGGTGGGCCACCGCCCGTCCCCGGTCCTACAGTTCCGCGTTGATTTGCCTCTCCTGCAGACGGCCACCACCGTCTGCCAACCTTGCTGTATGTGTCCGGGCCACGTACCCGGACACGGTCAGTTTTGCTCCTCCACTACCACCTCTCTAACTGATCTGCCTTCCTTTTCCCGCCTCCAGGACTGTGAACTCCTCAGTGGGTGGGGCCAACCGCCTGGCTCCACCCCACCTGGTGGGGACATCAGCCCCTGGAGGGAGGCAACAAGGATTTTGTGTCTGGCTGATGTGCCTGTCTTAGGGTGGGGGTGTGTGTTGCAGTACCTGTGACGACCTGGCTTGCCCAGGGCACCACAATGGCAGATGGCGTTGTTGCAGGCCACGCTGGAGTCCAGCAGCCTGAAGAATGGAGACAGATCGGTGTCCTGTTCTGTGGAGGTGCCTGCCGACCTGTTCAATAGTAGCAGGCAACGGCGGCACACTATGTGAAAGGGGGGCAATGGCGGCATACTATGTGAAAGGAGGGGGGACGAGGGTGTCTTCTATCAAAGTGTTCTGGGGCATCCGATCTATGTAGTTTCAAGTCTCCATTCCCAATACATCCACTATGTATGTATAGATTGGGAATTGAGGATTGAAACTGCATGGGTGACACACCCCAGCACACTGTGCCCCACTGGTCCACCCTCCATCTTGGATATTTCCAATGTCTGCCTCCACATACTGTGTGTGCCCCTCCATCAGGATATTCTGCATGTATCATGATGTACGTAGTGGATATAATGGAGGGGCGCACACATTGAGTGCAGGGCAGGGTCATCAGCGCACACCAATCCCATACCCCATATATGTTTTCACTACTACAATAAGGCCATGTGCACACTGAGTATTTGGTGAGTTTTTTTACCTCAGTATTTTTTTTACAAATACGAAAAGGTAGAAAAGTCACTAAATGCTGAACGTGCAGACAATGCATTACCAATAATGAGGTAATAAACTCACGAAATACTCAGCGTGTGCACGTGCCCCAAGGCCACATGCAGATGTTCAGTATTAGAGTTTTTGTTACCGTATTTGTTAAGCTATGTTCACATAGGGCGGTTTCGCAGTTTCTTTTCCATTGGTTTAATGTAAATACATGCTAATAACAACCTGTAGCTTTTGCTCAGATTTTGCTGCAGAAAAAAAAAAAAACACCCTGTGTGAACATAGACTAAGGTCATGAGCACATGTTCAGTATTGGTGAGTTTTTACCTCAGTATCTGTAAAGCCTCGTGTACATGTTCAGTATTGGTGGTGAGTTTTTACCTCAGTATCTGTAAAGCCTCGTGTACATGTTCAGTATTGGTGGTGAGTTTTTACCTCAGTATCTGTAAAGCCTCGTGTACACAAGTATTTGGTGAGTATTTTACTTCAGTATTTGTTAAACTATGTTCTCACAGGATCTTTTTGCTCACTTTTTAGTTTTTGGTTTTTTTTTGGGCAGTAGCCTTGTTTAAAGTTGGACTGTTCAATACTCTGCCTTATTGTTTGGTGGTTTTTTTTTTATAAACTGAAGGGTATATTTACTAGATTAGTGGATGTATTTAAGGTTATAGTTTCAGCAACTATTTCTCAGAAATTATCTGTTTCAGGTGTATGATGATGGACCCATCACAGGACCCGTGTGTAGGGATGGGGGGGGCACAGATCCTGAACAGCCCGGGGCCTTGGTTACCCTTAAGGCTGCTTTCACACATCCGGTTTCTGCAATGCGGCACAATCCGGCACTTTGCAGGAAAATCGCAACCATTTTTTTTTTGCCGCCGGTTGCGTTTTTCCTGCATAGACTTTAATTAGTGCCGCATTGTGCCGCATGGGCTTGCGTTCCGTCCGGTTTTTGCTGCATGCAGCATATTTAGCGGATGCGGCGGCTGGATGGAACGTTCCCTGGCACGTTTTTTTGTGCGGCAAAAAAACCTGCATCGCGCCGCATCCGACCGATGCGGTGCATTTTCCAATGCATCCCTATGGATGCCGGATGCGGCACGATGCGGCAAAAACCGCATCCAGCCGCCGCATGCGGTTATTGCCACTGCGCATGCCCAGTAGCATGCCGCAAGCGGCAAAAACCGGACGGGCCGCATTTAAAAAACGTATGCAAAGGATGCAGTGTTTTCACCGCATCCGTTGCATAGGTTGCACAGCCGGATTGAGCCGCACAGCTCAAACCGGATGTGTGAAAGCAGCCTAATCCGCCCCCGATTACAATAGAGACACAGGCTCTGCTGCAGGACAATGTTAATCAATAGGGTGTGGTGCTTGCAGGTAGAAGTGCAGATAGACTGCAAAAGACTGGTCTGATTTTTGGATCGGATCGATGTATGTAAATAGCAGGTGCATCAGTCTTTTTTGGAGTTTCCTCTTCACTTCTCCCTGCCAGCACCACACCCTATTGATGGCAGTTTCCTGCAGCATAGCCACTATCTCTGTTGCAGTTCTAAAGAGAAGTGAAGAGACTGCAAAAAGACTGATACGCCTGCTATTTATGTGACGCCCTGGCCTATCAGGTCGTCACAGGGTATTGTGCAATCTGCCCTTCTGCACAGTATTCAATCCTCCTTGGTTACGGATCCCTGTTCTTTGGTGTTGCTAAGATGAGAGCCAGTCAAAACTCTAGGAACACCTTGCACCACACCCACCAGACACACCATTGGGGGGCCTGAAGGGAATAGGGCCACCCACTTGGGGGGTTGGTAGGGGAAAGTGAAAAAGTGAAGAGGAGTGTTGTGTTGCAGGTGAAAGTGTGAGGAGGTCAGGAGCAGGGCTCCTTGAGACTACTAGGTGGCAGACGTTGGTCTGAGCCTGGTAGGAGCTGGAACCCCGGTCACAGGGGATCGTGTCAAGGGGTGCCGAGGAGGGCAGCCGGTGGTCTTGAGCCAACTCTGGGCAGGGGCCAGGGCACGACAGGGGTACGTGGATCCTAGGCTGGGAAGTAGCTTCAAGCGTCCTGGTAATTTACCCGATGGGGGTGAAGTCTTCAAGATTCATCCCTCACCCACTCCAAAATCGGGGTACTAGCGCAACGATGGGATAGAACTTTTCCCAAGACACAGTCCATCAAATCTCAAGCGTGAACCCTGAGAGCAAGCTCACTCCGTTAGCCATACGGGTGAGCGGGACCCGACTAGTTCCACACTACAGGGTCCAAACAGTGAAGAAGGTGCCACGGAAAAGGTCACAGGCTAACAAGCAACACCAAGGACACGGATCCAAGCGTGCTCCCTCCTTGCTGCAGCGGTGCTCAGAATTCTGGTTTACAAGTTGTCAGTGTCAGTATTCTTGGACTGAGGGAGTACAAAAAATCCCTTTCCTTCCCAACGGCAGCCCTTCGCTACAATCACAACCCCCTACCCACGGAGGGGTTAAACACCTTGCTGCCATATCACCGCCACCGGGCTCCCCAACAGCAGCGGTGGTACTCCACCTTACCACGCACCGTGGGTGGCGTCACGAACTTCCAAATCCCCTGTACATATCCCCCTTTTCACTTCGAGTGTCCGCACAACCCCCATCTCAGGTCCGGAGATCCCTCGAGCCACCGCGGTTCCGGATCTGTGGCGCCCCTGACCTGGTCAGGCATCACTGAGTACTGCACCCATGCTGGGGGCAGTGCAATACAGGTAATCCAGAAGGCTGACCGAGGTGTGACTACACAGGCGCATAGTAATCAGGTCTCACACATGTACCTTTGGGAGGGACTCCTGAGATCTTCCAGGAGGGGGCGTGGCCTCCATGTCCACTCAAGGGGTGTGGTGGAGAGCCTGGTTGCTAGGTGGCGCAGGCAAGCACAAGGGGGAAAGAGGAAGACGGAGGAACGAGGAGTCAGTTAGTGAGAGGAGAGCAAACAGAGCAGAAGTGCAGGACCCACGAGTGAGCCGGTTTAGTGTGCAGCTCAGGGAGAGCAGAAGCAGATCCTGGAGCTGTTGCAATCTAACAGCGTCCGTGCAGTGACTACTGACGGGGGAGATCGGTCACCTAGTAGTGCCACCCGAAATCCACCCAAGGCTAAAGAGAGAGCAAATGGGTGGCAGAGTAAGGGGACTGCTGGGGAGGTACCAGGCCCGCAAAGGGTAACAGGTCCCGGTGCAGAGATAGATTCATCTTTCTTCTGTCAAACCTGCCTGAGGGGGACATTTCAGACCCTCAAGACGACACCACAGAGTCCGCAGCCACGTAGCAAAGAGAGAGCCCATAGCTCACAGGAGGCAAGCAGCCGGAGTGACCTGGTCCAGGCTACAAGCAAACGGGCCGAAATGACGGGAGCAGCAACTTCCCTGGGTGACCCCCGTAGGGACTTCAAGTCGGGGTCATCACAAACAACAGAAGGGCTAGAGAAGGCGAGTCAGTAGCCACCCTCACAAGTCAGCCTGAAGGACGCCTGGTTCCAGCCTGGTTCATCCCAGCTACGCCCGGGTTACTCACCCTGCCACCATCAGTGAGTAAAATCCCTGAAAGACTGTTTGGACTGTGCCTGAGTCATTCTGCGCCTTGTGGTGCCACACAATTACACAGGGCCCTGGGGCTTGCCTCACTCTCGGGAGGCCACTACAACTGACTGCACCCACCATCAGCCCCAGGCACCCCTTAATCTACAGTGGCGGTCACCCTGACCGCAATACCGAGAGTGGTGTCACGACAATCCTAAGAAGATTCCCTACCTGTGACCAGACTGTTCATCCACGTGGAGTCCCTGAAGGTAATGCACCTGCACCGACAAAACAACACCTGCGGGGCTTCACAGATCCGTGCGGCTCAGCCGCTGACAAGGGGGTGGTACATTTACATACATCAATCTGATCCATAATTCAGACCAGACTTTGCTGTGTTCTTTTTTTTTTTCACAGGTACCAGAAGTACTTTTCAAAAAAGTAGCCAGTGTGCATTAGCACAAAGGCTAACATTGGTTCGGATTACATGCGTTTTTTGATGAGTTTCTATTGCGGAAACACACTAAGGCCCCTTTCACACGTCAGTGATTCTGGGACGTTTGTGCTTTTTTTTAAACGTACCAGAATCACTGACATACGCAGACCCATTATAATGAATGGGTCTGCTCACACGTCAGTGATTTGTCACTGCACGTGTCTCCGTGCAGCGTACCCGCGTGTGCGTGATTGCTGCACGGAGACATGTCCATTTTTTTCTGGCATCACTGACGTCCCACGGACCACGCAGTGGTGTGGTCCGTGAAACACGTGCCAGAAAAAAACGTGCATTTAAAATAATAAACATTTTAACTCACCCGGCGTCCAGCGATATCCTCTGCAGCCCGTTCTCCCTGCTGTTTCTAAGCCGGCTGATTACTGTCGCGCATATTTATTATGCGCGACACAGCCGACCCGGAAGCAGCTCCTGCAGGGGTCACCGCCGGCCGGATGCTGCATCGCGGGAGCGATCAGCACCATGGAGAGGGCGCAGGTGAGTTGTTTTCTAAGTGCAATTACGGGCCACGGAGAACGGAGCCCGGATTGCACTTAGACAACCCACGTGTGCCGTGATTCACGGCACACGCAGGGACATGTGCGTGTTTTACACGCCAGTGAAAAACGTCTGTTTTTCACTGACGTGTGAAACGGGCCTAACACACTAAAGCTATGTGCGCACGTTGCGTAAATACATGCAGTTACGCAGCGCTTTGTAGCGCAGCGTAACTGCATGCGTCCTGCGTCCCCTGCACAGTCTATGGAGATTGTGCAGGGGCCGTGCGCACGTGGCGTTTAAGAGCGCAGCGCTTCGGCTACTGCCGAAGCGCTGCGCAAAAAGAAGTGACATGTCACTTCTTTCCTGCGCTTTGCCGGCAGCTCCTGCTCTGTCTATGGCAGGAGCTGCAGGCAGAGCGCATGGAATCGGCTTTTTTTTTTTTTCACTACGGACATTTCTGCAGCGATTTAAAGAGCACATGTGCTTTTCAGATCGCTGCAGAAATTTCTGCAGTGAAGTACGCAACGTGCGCACATAGCCTAAAAAGGCATGTTCGTTTTTTAACTTTGAATTTTCGGCATCTAATGCAAGTCTATGAGGATAATCTGCACAGAAAACAGCGTACCCACAAGAGAAATTGACAAGCTGCAGATTGGAAACCCGCACCCCAGGTCAGTTTACTTGGAGTAAAAAAAGAAACGCAGTGAGCAAGAGATTTCTATAAATCCATCCACTTTGCTGGAGCTGTAAGATGCTGCGTTTTGGACACACAGTGAAAATAAGCTGCGTCAAAAACTCACCAAAAGCTTTTGTTGATGGTTTTTTCTGCACCATTATTGCATCTATTAAGTAAATTATGTTCAAAAAATGGTAAACCTACACTGTATAAAAAAACAAAACAAAAACAAACACTCATTGTGGGAATGTAGTCTAAGGGTGCGTGCCCACGATCAGTATTTGCAGCGTTTTGGACCCAGCATGCTTCAGCGGCGTCCAAAACGCTGCATTGTATAGTACAAGCGCAGTGGAGGGATTTCTAGGAATCCCATCCACTATGCTTGTTTTTTCCGCAGCAAACACTGACCTACGGTACGTCTCTCCAGACCGCAGCATGTCAATTGTTTGCTGTGGATTCTCATGCGTCCTCCGTAGGGAGAACAGAAGCAAGAGACCACAGCGCACTGATCCCTGATCGTGGGTACGGGCAGCTGCGGTCTCCTGCGGAGGAGACTTGCGGTCCCGCAGGTCAGGACCCGCTGCATCCAGGACGCAGTGAATCCTGATCGTGGGCACATATCCTACGGCTGCGTACCCACAATCAGTTTTTGGTAACTTTTTGATGCTACATATTTCTCCTGTGTCAAAAACGCAGCGCCTAAAGCTATGTTCACACAGGGTATTTTTGCTGCTTTTATATTTTAGCATGGTTTTTGCCTTGGTTTTATGCAAAGCCATACTAACAAAACTCTGCCTTCACCGTCCCAGAAATCTCATGCACACACACAAAACACTTGTGTTTTTCCCTAACTGTTTTAAAATCAACCTCCCTGTTTTTTGCTGCATTTTTGAAAGAATGAGCATGTCAATTGTATTCAATGTTTTTTGGCTAATTTTTTCACCCTACAAGTCACTGGGGAAGTGCAAAAAACGCAGCCAAAATAAATGCAGCAAAAATGTGATAAAAACCCACACCAAAAAAGCAGAAAACCACCAGGAGACTTCCTGCCACAAGATAAGGTTTTGCTGCAGAAAAAAAAAAAAAAAGCACCAAAAACGCACTGTGTGAACATAGCCTTACATTTCCAGCAAAGTAAATGTATTTATAGAAATTTCCTGACCACTGTGCTTTTTGTTTTACTCAGTATATACTGACCTGCGGTGCCCGTTTTATACTTGCAGCATGGCAATTTCTCTTGCGGCTATGCTGAGTATTCTGTGCAGATTGTATTTTTATCGTGTTTTTGAGGCTGCAGTTTTTGTCTCTTTTTGGTTTGGGTACTTACTGGTACCAAATGGATCTGTGACACCCTGGCGCCGCCATGTGGTCACACACCAAATAGGCCCCCGCTCAACACCTTCCCTCACAGGGTTACACCAAGCCAACCAAACCCTAGTCACCCCCCTCAGGGTAGGAAAGACACACCAGTAGGCGGGACCAGGCGGATGGAGAACGCCCACCTAGGGGTGTAGAGAACCCGGGGCGGGAAAAGAGTCAGTTGTTGAACAGCAGAGTGTGTTTTTAAGGAGGAGTGAGAGGAGTTGTAGGAGAAAGCAAAGTGAAGTCAGAAAGAAAAGGCGTCGGGGTTGGAGCCCCGGCGTGCTGGCTAGGTGGCAGACGGTGGTCAGTGTCTGTCAGGAGACGGGAAGACGGCTGCCGGAGATCCAAGGTGGACTTGGGTAGGGTTGGAGCCCGCCGGTACCGACACCGGAGAACCGACCCGGAAACCGTGCACAGGGGGGGTACCTGGATCCTGAAGCAGAGACCGGAACCACCGGCTTTGTTAATTTGCCAGTTGAGGACAGGATTATAGGTCCTGTCCCACCCAAAGTCCCAAAAGCAGACAACAGCCCACCGCGGGGAATAGGGAATCCGCCAGGGCCCGTAGATCCCAAGGGTCAGCATCAGCGGGCAAGGCTCCCATCCGTAGTTTTGGGAGCGGACTCGCGAATTCCACATCGAGAAGTCCAAAAGAGAACTAAAGTAGTGCAGAGGAAAGTGACACAGACCATCACCCCGGGTAAGGGACCAGAATACACCCGGCCGCGGCGGCCGGCCACCGACACCTTGGTTTACCATTGGACTCGTGTGATTCATTTTACTGTGCGTAAACTAACATCCCCCGGTCTGACCGGGCGCGCCGGCCCCTGCAAGCCACCAACCTCAGCACAGAGACACTGGGCCCCGTGGCATCCATATCTACCCACGGAGGGGTTAACATCCAGCTGCTATCCCATCGCCCCCGGGTGCTCCCAAACAGCAGCGGCGGTGCCACATCTCACCACACACCGGTGGCATCACGAAGTACCTACGGCAATCCCCATATATAAACGTCCCCTTTTTATTCAAAGTGTCCGCGCGACCCCCGGGTCCGGAAAATCCCTCGAGCCACACTGCGGGTCCGGATCCGAGCAGCCCGGCTGCTGGCGTGGGTGCGGCACAGATCCACTATCCCAATCAGTATAGTAACATGAAATGCATAATAGTGATTCCTGAAAATAAAGTGCACAATGAAAATAAGATGCTCCTGTGCGTACGCCCCCTGAAGAAAGCGAATTGAAACGTACGTCAGGGTGGAGAGACGATACAGCACACTACAGCAGGTAAAACAATTAAAGAAGCACAGGAGCATCTTATTTTCATTGTGCACTTTATTTTTTATGAATCTCTATTATGCATTTCATGTTATTGTACTGATTGGGATAGTGGCTCCATTGCAATATTCAATCCACTTTAGGTCTTTATGTCCATTCATTAGCACTTAGATGGATTGCTATTTAATATGCCAGATTGATAGAAAATAGATTTTTTTAGTGAATGCTATATGTATAGGATAGGTTTATTTTAGACCATACATTTTTAGCAAAAATATTTTTGAAAGCCATTTATACATTGATCTATGCATTAATACTTGTGCATTTATATTTTAAATTTACATGGAATTATAGACTGTCGAAGCACCACTATATACTATTTTATTCTGTATGTTAATATTTTTCAGTAAAAAAAATATTTTTAAACTGTGTTGTTGTTGGAGTTACAGTTAGGTCCAGAAATATTTGGACAGTGACACAAGTTTTGTTATTTTAGCTGTTTACAAAAACATGTTCAGAAATACAATTATATATATAATATGGGCTGAAAGTGCACACTCCCAGCTGCAATATGAGAGTTTTCACATCCAAATCGGAGAAAGGGTTTAGGAATCATAGCTCTGTAATGCATAGCCTCCTCTTTTTCAAGGGACCAAAAGTAATTGGACAAGGGACTCTAAGGGCTGCAATTAACTCTGAAGGCGTCTCACTCGTTAACCTGTAATCAATGAAGTAGTTAAAAAGTCTGGGGTTGATTACAGGTGTGTGGTTTTGCATTTGGAAGCTGTTGCTGTGACCAGACAACATGCGGTCTAAGGAACTCTCAATTGAGGTGAAGCAGAACATCCTGAGGCTGAAAAAAAAGAAAAAATCCATCAGAGAGATAGCAGACATGCTTGGAGTAGCAAAATCAACAGTCGGGTACATTCTGAGAAAAAAGGAATTGACTGGTGAGCTTGGGAACTCAAAAAGGCCTGGGCGTCCACGGATGACAACAGTGGTGGATGATCGCCGCATACTTTCTTTGGTGAAGAAGAACCCGTTCACAACATCAACTGAAGTCCAGAACACTCTCAGTGAAGTAGGTGTATCTGTCTCTAAGTCAACAGTAAAGAGAAGACTCCATGAAAGTAAATACAAAGGGTTCACATCTAGATGCAAACCATTCATCAATTCCAAAAATAGACAGGCCAGAGTTAAATTTGCTGAAAAACACCTCATGAAGCCAGCTCAGTTCTGGAAAAGTATTCTATGGACAGGTGAGACAAAGATCAACCTGTACCAGAATGATGGGAAGAAAAAAGTTTGGAGAAGAAAGGGAACGGCACATGATCCAAGGCACACCACATCCTCTGTAAAACATGGTGGAGGCAACGTGATGGCATGGGCATGCATGGCTTTCACTGGCACTGGGTCACTTGTGTTTATTGATGACATAACAGCAGACAAGAGTAGCCGGATGAATTCTGAAGTGTACCGGGATATACTTTCAGCCCAGATTCAGCCAAATGCCGCAAAGTTGATCGGACGGCGCTTCATAGTACAGATGGACAATGACCCCAAGCATACAGCCAAAGCTACCCAGGAGTTCATGAGTGCAAAAAAGTGGAACATTCTGCAATGGCCAAGTCAATCACCAGATCTTAACCCAATTGAGCATGCATTTCACTTGCTCAAATCCAGACTTAAGACGGAAAGACCCACAAACAAGCAAGACCTGAAGGCTGCGGCTGTAAAGGCCTGGCAAAGCATTAAGAAGGAGGAAACCCAGCGTTTGGTGATGTCCATGGGTTCCAGACTTAAGGCAGTGATTGCCTCCAAAGGATTCGCAACAAAATATTGAAAATAAAAATATTTTGTTTGGGTTTGGTTTATTTGTCCAATTACTTTTGACCTCCTAAAATGTGGAGTGTTTGTAAAGAAATGTGTACAATTCCTACAATTTCTATCAGATATTTTTGTTCAAACCTTCAAATTAAACGTTACAATCTGCACTTGAATTCTGTTGTAGAGGTTTCATTTCAAATCCAATGTGGTGGCATGCAGAGCCCAACTCGCGAAAATTGTGTCACTGTCCAAATATTTCTGGACCTAACTATTTATACTCTAACTCACAGGTGATGTCTAAATAGTAAAAATGAAGCACAGTGTACAGATTTCTATAAATCCCTTCCACTTCCCTGGAACTGTAAGACGCTGCTTTTTTTAAAACCGAAAAAATATGCAGCATCAAAAGCTCATCGTAGGAACGTAGTCTTAGAAAAGTACATGCGATCTCAGGGTGATTTTGCTGCAGAAATGCATCAATAGCGCATGTAGTCCACCCAGGTACAGTGTATCAATACAGTTTAGCGATAGCCAAAATACCAGGAAGTATCAAAAACAAAAGCCTGTTTATTGCATACCAACAAGAAGCAAAAAAACACAGCATTAAAAAGGCAATAAAAACACGTTAAAGCCTACTCAAAAAAGCAAGGAAAAAATGCAAACCACCTAATTTACTTAATAGGCGCAGAAAATCTAGAACATCAAAAACTCACCAAAAGCTCATCGTGGGAACGTAATCCTTCTTCCCATAGGAGATAAGCATTTGTAGAAATCTCTGGTAGCTGCGTATGTCCCAATAACTACTAAATTGGACAGCTTTATCATTCATATATCAGCTTAGAAGACTTCAGGATAAAAGAGTCTATCAAAAAAACCTGAATGATGGGTTTAACTGGTAATTCTGGGCGGCACGGTGGCTCAGTGGTTAGCACTGTAGTCTTGCAGCACTGGGATCCTGGGTTCAAATCCCACCAAGGACACCATCTGCAAGAAGTTTGTATGTTCTCCCCGTGTTTGCGTGGGTTTCCTCCGGGTACTCCGGTTTCCTCCCACACTCCAAAGACATACAGATAGGGACTGGATTGTGAGCCCCAATGGGGACAGTGCTCCTGATGCATGTAAAGCGCTGCGGAATATGTTAGCGCTATATAAAAATAAAGATTTTTTTGATTTTTTTTTTTTTTTTAATTCTGCAGTCCTATGTATTATGATTAGGCATGGGCGGACCCGGACTTTAAAAGTCCGGATCCGCGCGGTTTCAAAGGTGCTCGGCTGCCGGACCTGGGCCCTGGATTCCAGGTGTTTGATCCGGATCTGACATTTGAGAAATTAAAAAAATAAAAATAAAATAAAGAAAATAAGAATGAAGCGAGCACTTCATATTTACCAAATGTTCCGGCGCAGCCGTAAACTGCTTCCGCTCAGCTGTACGCTGCTTCTGCAGCCTCCCTATGCCGCTAACCATTGCTCATACATATGCACTGCTTTCCCCACCCACCCTGGCATCTGTGGTTGGTTGCAGTCAGACATGTTCCCAGCCTGTGTGACAGCATCTGCTTGAGCAGAGGAGGACATCATCGCGGGCGCAGCTCATCCTGGGCCTTCTGCTGCATGCAGGAGGTTCAGAATGAGCAGAGGGGGACACATCATGGGCGCAGAGGTCTGCTGATCTCTCCTCCCCCCATCTAGGGGTCTTACCTCCAGACCCCCGATTCTATTTCTCCATGACCAAGTGGACTTAGAAAAAGAAAGTTTATTCTAAACCGGGCTGCATTTTGAAACCCCCCCCCCATCACGTGACAAATTACGTCATACCTGGAAGGAACCTGATCAAAAACTCCATATATTGTCACTATAGTGAAAGATGCAAATCTACTAATCACCCTACAGAGTGCAGGCAAAGACCATGAGGGAGAAATAGTGACAATAAAGTATTATAATTGTACATATATTGATTAAGTTAATTATAAAAACACAATAAAAAGATAAATATTTCCAAAATAGCAGCAGGACAAGGCAAAAAGACAGTGCTAGAAAGGACCAGACTTCATAATCAAACGGATAGGTTTAGGGATGATCGAATACCACAAATATCCGACTTCGCAAATATCTGACGAATAGGTCGCCGCTCTGCGAATATTTGATCCGCAATGTAAGTCTATGGGAAGCCCAAATAATTGTTATTCAGGTTTCCCATAGACTTACATTGCACATCGAATATTTGCGAATAGTGGCAACCTATTCGGCGAATATTCGCGAAGTCGGATATTTGTGGGATTCGATCAACCCTAGTAAGTATTCATTATAAGGCATGCCAATAAAGTGATGAACAATAAGGACTACTGCAAAAACAGTATTCCATATAATCCATAGTCTTTATGCCTGCACTCTGTAGGGTGATTATTAGATTTGCATTTGTCGCGGGCGGAGGAGGGGACGCTGCGCTCTCCCACTGCTCGGATCCCGGGGACTCGAGCGCCGTTCCTCGCCCGTGAGTAAAAGGGGGGGGGGGGAGTTGATTGTGGGGATTTGATATTGTCCGTGACGCCACCCACGTTTGTGGTGAGATTGGTGACACCACCGCTGCTCTGGACGGGGCTCCCGGGAGCGATGACAGGGAGCAGCCTGGATGTTAGTTCTCCCCTCCGTGGTAGGGGGTTTGGTTGTCCCGGGGCCCGGTGATGGGGTAGGGATGGATGGCAGGCGGGTTACGGGGCCTGGTGAGGTGCAGGGTCGCGGGGGCAGCGCTGTGCCGCACGGCATGGTGGTACTCACTCAGCCAATGATGTACACAGAGTCTCCGGTAAAACAAACAGCTGGATGGACGGGTCCCACAGACGGCTGCGGTGTTTCTCCTCCCGGCAGGTTGATGGTGACTGCCTTTCCCTGCACCTATGTAGTGTGTACGGTTCCAATGGGTTCCCACCGGTAACCCGCTCCCCAGCTTGGATATGGGCTGAAGGAGCCCCTTTTGCCCGCAGGCTCTGGCCCTGGGAACTTTAGCCTTGGCGGTGACTGTGTTTCCCTCTCTCGGTTGGACGGTTGCCTTCTGTCGGGACTTGGCTGCTGGGAAACCCAGGAGGTTCCCTTCGCTAACGGATTTGGCAAATACACGGCGACTCCTAGCCTTGCCAGGGTCCGTAAGCCCCTGCCGGATGGTGCTGGTTTCTCTTTGCGTACCGGTCCGGTACCGCCGGGCCACCGCCCGTCCACGGTCCTTACGGTTAGCTCCAATAGGCCACTCCTGCAGACGGTCACCACCGTCTGCCAACCTTGCTGATCCGTCCGGGCCACACACCCGGACCAACTTCAGTCTGCTCTACTGCCACTTTTCTTCCTTCCACTTTCAACTCTCAAACTCATCTGTCTGCTTTTCCCGCCTCCAGGACTGTGAACTCCTCGGTGGGCGGGACCAACCGCCTGGCTCACCCCCTGGTGTGGACATCAGCCCCTGGAGGAGGGCAACAAGGGTTTTTGTCTGACTTTGGTGTGCCTGACCGGGAGTGTGGGGTGTGTTGGTGTAGTTACCTGTGGCCCCTGGCTTGTCCAGGGCGCCACACATTCATGGAAGGAGCCTGTACATTCTAGCATCTACCTTTATTTTTAGCGCACGATCTAGACACATACAGCTCCGGAAAAGAATACATGACCTGAAAGCAGCTTGCTGCCATGGCACGGAGCTTTGGAGAGTATACAACGCGCGCTCCTATCCCCCCATCCCTTACACCAACATTTTTAATCGCCGGATCCTGGTTCCCATAGACTTATATGGGTACCGGATTCTGGGCCGGAATCGGATTTAAAAAATAAATCAGCAGGGACCCACTGGTCCCGGTTCTCTATGAGCCCACTCATTATGATGCCAAGATAATGTAGAAACTAAATGATCCAACATTTTTCACCAAGCTTTTGCAAAAGTGCCTTTTTTCTTTAGCCAAAATAAAATAACTGTAATAAAAGAACAGTGCCCAACAATTTGTAATTCATTGTTACCATTTAATTTGCAACAAAGTACTGGTGTCTTACCTGAAGCCTTCAAATCTTGTTGGCTCTTGAAGGTAGTTTGACTTAGATCAAGTCTTGGTTTATTTACTATTAAAAATCCTCCATCCACTTCCTTTTCCTGAATGCTTGGTTGAGACTTTTTGAAAAACCTTATGCTTGATTTTTTGGGCGATTTATTTGTCCTATTTTCTTCTGGAGTTTTGCCAGCCTGTCCATTTGTCATGAGAGCCGCCTTTGGAAGACGGTCTAAATCAACAATTTCTGGAACCTCCTGCTCTGTAGTTAGTAGGTCGTCAAAGAATTTTGCCATTCTTTTCTCCCCTTCACTTTCCTCATCGTCTCCAGATGCTGGTGGATTTGGCGTTCCAAATCTAAGCATTTCTCCTGGCGCTAGGCTTCTTCCCACTACTAACGAATACTTAGGATTGATGAGTTTGCGAGCAATAGTGGAAGAACGTGATCTTGCTCCTAACATGGGACTAGGTCGAATATCAGGGAGGCCCAGCTCTTTGAGAAGATTAATTTCCTCTGATATTGCGTAAAGTTCACGAAATTCAGTATCAAAAGGTTCCACATGTTGCCCGGACAGCAGTGTCATAATGTTGCGATCCACTCTTAGAGATGACCATGTTAACCTACAATGGAGGATGAAAGATTAAAACATAAGCCAATAGAATAATGCAATAAAAAAAAAAAAAGAAAGGAATACCCTCATCCTCTTTTCTTCAAGAGCACATTGCAGGAGGTGGTGCATTCCTGTAGACTGACAGTTGGAACCAACAACATGGTCATGCCCCTATTCCAAACTGTTCATTGTCCCATAGAGGTAGCGTTGCGTCAGCAGCATGGGAGACATACGTTGGCTGATACAACCCAGATCCGACCATCCTCGGTCTGAGTGCCATGAGATGTTAATGGAAAGGATATGCTAGCAGCGCGCTCTAGTTACCTGCGATCTCAAGGTGGCCACTAACTTAGGCAACAACCTGCATACTAACAAATTAAAAATCCCTCCATTCATCTTTAGTATAAAATGGGTCAGTGCTGAGAGGAAACTAAAAAATATATATAGAAAATTACCTGAATGTTCCAAAGGCTACTTTATCACCATCCACCATTATGTACTTATGAGAGATGGAGCCTCGGATCTTCCCAGGCGTCAAGCAGAATCCCACCCCAGTAACATACCTGACTCGCAAATTCTAAACAATGAAGAACAAAAAATAATTATGATTACTTTGTTGTTTTTTTATGACATTATTGTGAAGACACTACATAATTCTATTGTAGGGTTATATTGGCTCTAAAAATAAAATACCCATTGCTATCTTCTACAGTTTCCAGCGCTGCTTCAGTCCTCTCCTGCATCATGTGACCGCAACTATGACTAGCTAGCTCATATATCTTCTTTGTGGACTAGAAGTCCCTTTCTCAATTTAAATCTATAAGATTCAGAATGAGGCTATCAAACTTAAATTAT
Organism: Anomaloglossus baeobatrachus; assembly: GCF_048569485.1. Taxonomy (NCBI): domain Eukaryota; kingdom Metazoa; phylum Chordata; class Amphibia; order Anura; family Aromobatidae; genus Anomaloglossus; species Anomaloglossus baeobatrachus. The sequence goes on from NC_134360.1 coordinate 70,310,108, forward strand.
AAGGGGTTAGCCGACACATTCCTCATGTCTCTTTAAGGGGCTAAGAACTTACAGGCAAGTAGTTGCTACCTGCTTGGCGCTGATCTCTGCCGGTGGTCAAAGACTGCTCCTGCCGATGATTCTACTGCTGCACGCGACCTCATATCAAAAGGACAGCTCTTCCTCTTCCGATCTGCTCTATCAACGAGATGTCACTGCAGACGTCATGACGTTTGACAACCAGCTTCCCGCAGTAAAGGCCCAGTTACACGCAATGACGCATCTAACGATATAATTGCCGGGGTCACGGATTCCGTGACGCACATCCGGCATCGTTAGCAACGTCGTTGAGTGTGTCACGCACGAGCGACCGTTAACGATGGAAAATACTCACCAAATCGTCCATCGTTGACACGTTGTTCATTTTCATAAAATCGTTGATTGTAGAGGACATAGGTTGTTCGTCGTTCCCGAGTCAGCACACATCGCTATGTGTGACACCTCGGGAACAACGAACTACAGCTTACCTGCGGCCGCCAGCAATGAGGAAGGAAGGAGGTGGGCGGGATGTTACATCCGCTCGTATCCGCCCCTCCGCTTCTATTGGGCGTCCGCTTAGTGACGCCGCATGAATCGCCCCCCTTAGAAAGGAGGCGGTTCGCCGGCAACAGCGCGTTGCTAGGAAGGTAAGTATGTGTGACAGCTCCTAACGATTTTGTGCGCCACAGGCAGCGATTTGCCCGTGACGCACAAACGACGGGGCGGGTGCTTTCACCAGCGACATCGCTAGCAATATCGCTGCGTGTAACACCCCCTTTAGGCAGCAGGGAGCTGGCTGTCAGACAGTATGACATTTTACGCTATATGCATATGCTGGATCTTTGTGGTGATGACAAAAGATGCACTTCTTTTGGCCCCCAAAAAAACGCACCCATGGCAAAAATGCATCCAAAAAAATGCATGCGCTTTTTGCGCAATGCATTTTTTAAAAGTCAAACCTATTGAGTGGAAGGGCTCAAAAACACTGGCAAAAACGCTGAAAGAATTGACATTCTGCATCTTTGTGGTCACCACAAAGATGCAGCCAAAAAAAGCTGCAACGTGCGCACAGCAAAACTGAAAGACTTTGCTGGGGAAGGAAATGCAGGCAGTTTTGTTACCAAAACTGCACCCAAAAAACGTGACAAAAGATGCACCGTGCACATGAGGCTTTAGACTGCAAGAGAAGTCACAGAATTGCCGGCAGGAGTGATTCGTGACTGCTCTGAGGCTGCAGAGGTAGGTGCCGGGGAGAACAGGTATTTAGTTGGCAATTACTGGCAGGCGAAGTTCTTAGCTCCATAGGGAAAAATATACAAAGTGCCTTCTTCCAGATGGACCCAATGGTCGGCTGTGTGATGCAGGAGAGGTCAGGTGCAGCGCTAAAAACAGCACAAGACAACAATTGGTAAATATCTTAATGCACTCATTCAAACACATTACTGATGTCTAACAGAGTGGGCAATACTTTTTAATGTGTACATTTTATATACCATGTATGCTTGTTAGATAGAACAGCATATGAAATCTAAATTACAATAAAACGATTAGTGATAATAAGATTGTTTATCTATTCATTGTTTTTGTTACATTTAACTTTTGAAATTTACAAAATCTTTGCGGTTATTACTTTGCAAGTCACAAAAAGTACGCATGTATCATGCAGTAATATGTCAAAAGTGTACAATAAATGAGTCCTTTCTTCTCGCTCTGTCCAGTGGCACACTATAAATGGGGCCAGCTACCTGATTCAGTTCAATAACTAGGCCAGCCCCCTTCTCTGTCTCTGCGTCAGTTATGGCTAGGGATGAATGAACCCATACAGTAACGTGTGAGATGAATTTCAAACTGCCGCTGACCGGCAGAGACTTATGGAGCCTCGTTCTCAGAACAAGGCTCTATAGCAGGGGTGGGGAACCTTTTTACTGCCGGGGGCCATTTGGAATTTCCTACTAACCTTTGGGGGCCGCACAACATTATCAACCTGAAAAATAACCCTGCTATATTTGGTCAAACGATTAATTAACTCACCCCTATTGTGGTGGCCGGAGCTGCTTCTCTTTGGTGCGATTGTGATGTTCGGTGATATTGATCATCTTGTTTCTCACAGCTGCTTTTCCAGGTTTGTCTCTGTCTGGAGATGCTGGGGGCATACACATCACAGGAGGGGCCAGGGCGCATAAATTACAGGAGACACTGGGAGTACACATCACAGGAGGGGCTGGGGCATATACATCGCAGGAGGGGCTGGGGCATATACATCACAGGAGGGGCTGGGGCATATACATCACAGGAGGGGCTGGGGCATATACATCACAGGAGGGGCTGGGGCATATACATCACAGGAGGGGCTGGGGCATATACATCACAGGAGGGGCTGGGGCATATACATCAGTAAGGGGCATGGACAGCCCTGGCGGTGGCACAGACATGACACTGGGGACACGCACAGCGCTGGGTGGCAGCACGCACTGCACTGGGTGGCAGCACACACTGCACTGGGTGGCAGCACGCACTGCACTGGGTGGCAGCGCGCACTGCACTGGGTGGCAGCGCGCACTGCACTGGGTGGCAGCACTAGGGAGACAGACAGGTCTGGGGGAACATAGACATCAACAGGAGAGCACGGACTGGGGAGCATAGAAAGCAGTGGGAGGGTACAGACAGCAGTAGCGAGTTAAGAGCACTGAGGGGTGGCACACAGCACTGGGGAGCATGGACAGCATAAGGGGGGCACAGGCAGCACTCACCGTGGCATGGACAACACTGGTGGCAGCATGGACAGCATTAGGTGGTGCGGACAGCACTGCTGTGGGGGCATAGACATCACCCAGGGGGTACAGACAGCACTAGGGGGGGCACGGACAGCAGTGAAGGGTTACACCGCGCTGAGGGGGTACACAGCATTGGGGTGTACACAGCACTAGGGGGTACACACAGCACTAGGGGGTACACACAGCACCTGGGGGTACACAGCACTGGGGGGTACACACTGTACTAGGAGGTACACAGCATGAGGGGGTACACACAGCACGAGGGGGTACACACAGCACGAGGGGGTACACACAGCACTAGGGGTTACACAGCACGAGGGGGTACACAGCACGAGGGGGTACACACAGCATTAAGGGGTACACAGCATTAGGGGGTACTCACTGTACTAGGGGGTACACACTGCACTAGGGGGTACACACTCCACTAGGGGGTACACACTGCACTAGGGGGTACACACAGCATTGGGGGGTACACACAGCATTGGGGGGTACATACAGCACGAGGGGGTACACAGCACGAGGGGGTACACACAGCACTGGGGGGTACACACTGTACTAGGAGGTACACAGCATGCGGGGGTACACACAGCACGAGGGGGTACACACAGCACGAGGGGGTACACACAGCACGAGGGGGTACACACAGCACGAGGGGGTACACAGCACGAGGGGGTACACAGCACGAGGGGGTACACACAGCATTAAGGGGTACACACAGCATTAAGGGGTACACACAACATTAAGGGGTACACACAGCATTAGGGGTACACACAGCATTAGGGGTACCCACTGTACTAGGGGGTACTCACTGTACTAGGGGGTACACACTGCACTAGGGGGTACACACAGCATTGGGGGGTACATACAGCACGAGAGGGTACACAGCACGAGGGGGTACACAGCACGAGGGGGTACACACAGCATTTGGGGGTACATACAGCATTGGGGGGTACACACAGTACGAGGGGGTACACAGCACTGAGCGGGGGGGGGGGCAGCGATGGGTTGAGTACTCGCAGTGAGGGGGAGGGAGAGTCACACACACACACAGCAGGTCCGGGAGGCTGGTAAACCTGCTGCAGCTCTTCTGTGTGACTTTATCGCAGCGTGCTGCTTACCCGCCCACCAGAGCACACAGGCCGGGGATAAGCCTAGAATGTATGGGCTGCAGTCAGGTCCTGGAAGTCAGGATCTGGAGAGAGCCCGTACATTCTAGCATCTACCCACAAGGCATAAGGCAGTGGGATTTAAAGGGCCGGCAGCCAGGAAAAGCGCGGCTGCCACCAAAGCACAATGGTCCCCGGGAATGTGCCCGGGGGCCGCATAAAAAGTCGTCACGGGCCGTATACGGCCCGCGGGCCGGAGGTTCCCCACCCCTGCTCTATAGGAATAGATGGACGTCGTGGGAAATTACTCTTTGGATTATGTCGGAACTTCCAAAAATTTTTTTTTAATTAATAAATTAACGAGAGCATCTGGGGGAATGTTTATTCAAATAATAAAACACACACAGGGAAAGATAGTTTAACTCTATACTTACCAGGTTAGTAATAAGGATGTCTGATAGACGCCTCTCCATTACTTACCCCTGAGCTTGAGGTCAGCTGTCAATTCACAGCTGACTTCATCCCCAAAATAAGTATCCCAATTGCCACTGGCGCCCTGGCCTATCAGGTCGTCACTGGGTATTGTGCAATCTGCCCTTCTGCACAGTATCCACTCCTCCTTGGTTACGGATCCTGGTCTTTTGGTGTTGCTAACAGCTTAGCCAGTCAAAATCCTAGGAACACTTTGCACCATACCCACCAGACACACCATTGGGGAGTCTGAAGGGAATAGGGCCGCCCACATGGGGGGTTGGTAGGGGAAAGTGACAGGAGAAGTGAAAGGAGAAGGAGGTGGAAGGTGACTCTCAGAGAGAGAGGTCACCGGCCTGGAGCAGGGCTCCTGAAGTTTACTAGGTGGCAGACGTTGGTCTGGGCCTGGTAGGAGCTGGAACCCCGGTCGCAGGGGATCGCGTCAAGGAGCACGGACTGCCGAGGAGGGCAGCTGGCGGCCTTGAGCCATCACTGGGCAGGGGCCAGGGCACGACGGGGTACGTGGACTCTAGACTGGGAAGTAGCATCACGCGTCCTGGTAATTTACCCGACGGGAGTGAAGACTTCAAGATTCATCCCCAACCCGCTCCAAAATCGGGGTACTAGCGCATCGATGGGATAGGACTCTCCCAAATTACAGTCCAAAGAAATCCTATGCGTGAACCCTGAGAGCAAGCTCGCTCTGTTAGCCATACGGGTGAGCGGGACCCAAATAGTTCCAAACTTGAGAGTCCAATAGTGAGAAGGTGCCATGGAAAAGGCCACAGGCTAACAGCAACACCAAGGACACGGATCTACGTGGGCTCCCTCCGTGCTGCAGTGGTGCTCAGAATTCTGGTTTACAAGCGGTTGGTGTTATTATTCTCGAACTGAGTGAGTATGCTGAAAAACCCTTTTCCTCTACCCACGGAGGAGTTAAAACATCCTGCTGCTACACCATCGCCACCGGGCTCCCCCCTCCCCAACAGCAGCGGTGGTATTCCAAATTACCACGCACCGTGGGTGGCGTCATGAACTTTTAACTCCCCTGTATATACCCCCTCTTTCAAATTCGAATATCCGCACGAACCCCCCGGGTCCGGAGACCCCTCGAGCCACCACGGCTCCGGATCAGAGCGGCTCGGCCGTTGGCACGGGGGAGGTACACCACCACACCAGGGCAATCAAAAAGAACTGGGCAAAAATGTCAGGATGCGCCATTTCTGGGGTGGCTTTGAGCTGGTATTTTTAGGCTGGGAAAGGCCAAACAATCATGAGCCTTCCCATCCTGATATTATCAGCCCTCAGCTGTCTACTTTACCTTGGTTAGTTATCTAAGATAGGGTGGACCCCATGACATTTTTTTAAAATTATTTATTTAATTTTAAAAAGACATGGGATCCTCTCTACCAGCCAAGGTAAAGCTGACAGTTGGAGGTTGCAGCCTGCAGCTGCTAGTTTACCTGCGCTGGTTATCAAATATTTCCTTTCCACATTGTTTGTAGGGCAATTGCCCCCATTTTGCTTACTTTTGCAGCCCCTTAGCCCTTACTATGACCATTTTACAGTCCACAAGTTTGGGTCTGCATAATAAATATATTATCCATCTATCACATATTTATACACACAGGATACGGGGTCAAGTGTCGGTCCAGAACTGAACTTTTAACTGAAGTTCAACCGACCCCGAACTTCCATGGATCCGCTCATCCCTAATTATGACGGAAAAGCACCCAATTCGAAATGGATATATTGTTTTAAGTTTCCAGTAAATCTCAAGGGGCAGGGCATGACTGCTTAGTTTTCTTAAATCCCTGTATCGTGCACCGCTCCCCTTAGGACACATACTAGGTTTTAAAACGGGAACACGTATCAGACAATTAGTCCATTTTTTTCTGGTTTCTTTTTTCCCAGCTCTGCCCATATTTTTATTACCCGGAGCATAGGTCCAGACAGTTGCATAGCTTCACACATCTCCAAGAAATGCTTGAATCCAGACTCTCCTAGAATCATATAAACCGGGACCCTCCTTCTGTCCGCTGCATCCAACACATCTTTAAACACTTCCCTGTCGGTAAAATAGTCCATTACGATGGCAATTACCTGTGACAGAGAAAACAGACATTGTGTGTGAGAACAGTTCTTTTGTTATCAAGAAATTACTTCTCCATTAAGAGCCAATATAGCTTTATCTTTACACACTCATCCTCATTATCAGTCAGTGGACTTTGCAATGATGGATGCAATACCGGGATCGAGTGTTTATTGCAGTTTCACTTTATTACAGGGATTTTCGGAGCTGCTCTGAAATCTATTGTCCTTTTTCAGCAAATCTAAAGCAATTACATTTTTTTTCTTCTTGTCTGTTCTGATGGTCTCTTTTGATAATATTTTATTTAACCCCTTCACCCTCAGCCGATTTTCCTTTTTCTTTCTTTTGCTCCCCTTCTTCCGAGAGCCGCAACTTTTTTATTTTTCCGTCACTCTTGCCATTCAAGGTCTTGTTTTTTTGTGGGACAAGTTGTACTTGAAAACCTTGAAACCATACGTTTTACCACATTGTTTATTGGAAAACGAAAAAAAAAAATTCCAAGTATGGAAAACTTGAGAAAAAAAATGCGATTGCATGATTGTTTTTTGTATATTTTATTCACAGTGTTCAATATATGGTAAAACTGATGTGTTGGTGCGTTGCCTCACGTTGGTATGAGTTCGTAGACACCAAACATATACAGCTTAACCTTTATCTAAGGGGTCAAAAAAAGTCCAGAAGTTTGTCGAAAAAAAGTGGTGGACTTTTTGCGCCATTTTCCGCAACCCATAGCTTTCTCATCTTTCGGGATCTATGGCTCAGCAAATGCTCAAGCTGACATTGTTGCGCAGATGCTACGTTTTGATCGCTTGTTTGCATTTTGCACAAAAGTAGGAATTATATTTCCAAAACACCATTTACTTATCAGATTAATTGATTTTATATTTTGATAGATCAGGCATTTCTGAATGCAATACCAAATGTTTGTATATTTTTTATTTTTTCAACCCTTTAAATTTCAATGGGGCGAATGGGGGATGATTTGAACATTTAGATTTTTTTTTTTACTTTTTTGTTTTTTATTTTACTAGTTACCTTAGGGGACGATAAGGATCAGCAATCTGATCGCTCATTCAGTTCTGTTGACTAATGGTACACAGCTGTGATCACCAGAAACACTCACCTCTTGTTACTGGCAGCACTTGGCCGGGTGAAACAGGAAGGGAGTCATGCTACAGGAGTCATTACATGACCCTGTGCTACCAATGGTAACCATCGCCTCACAGTGATCAAGTCACAGCACCACTGATGCGGCAGGGTAAGTAAAGATTTACCGAGGCAGGGATTTAAAATCGCTCCATCACATTTTGACAGTGCGATTTAAGAGGTTTACAGGCGCAAGTGAGGCACACTTGTCAACTGTTCAAATCAGCTGACATGTGCAGGAATCGCCATTGTCTGCCTGCAGCAGCCGCTGATGATTACAACTATATGGCTTAGAACGTACCAATACGGCCCAATGTCGCTAAGGAGTTAACGGGATGCACAGTTATTTGGGTTGTTACCTTTGAATAAAGCTATGTTGACCTTTACATTTTTATTTACATTATTTCTGATCTGTTTAAAGAGCAGAAAAACAAAAATAAAACATTCACTTACAGGAATTCCCCCATTCCACCTAAAACATCTTCAGTTTTTCATCTATTCCATCTTCTGTACATACAAAAAAAATTACACTTGCCCGATGCCCGTCTGGTCCCCAGACTCACTTAAGCCCGTCATGAGGTGAACCGTAGGCTCCGTACTGTTGGAGGATACCTCCTGGTTCCACGACAGACGCTGGTACAGAGCTCGTCCTTAAGGCCATTTTACACACAGAGATAAATCTTTAGCAGATCTGTGGTTGCAGTGAAATCATGGACATATTGTTCCATTTGTACACAGCCACAAACCTGGCACTGATTGTCCACAATTTCACTGCAACCACAGATCTGCCACAGATTTATCTCTGTGTGTAAAGTGGCCTTTACTCCAGCAACTATTCTGTAGAACTACTCTCTTCCTGGCCTGTCTCGCTAACCAACCCTCTGCTCTCACACTGCTCTCATCCTGGCTCTTGTTCCCTCAGCAACCAGGATGTATCTTCTACATTACACATACTAAAATCCTTCATGCTAATGTGGCGCCCTGGCCTAGCCAGGTCGTCACAGAACACACAAACACCCCCACCCCCATTAGACGGGGACACCAGCCAAACAAAAATCCTTGTTGCCTCCCTCCAGGGTCTGATGTCCACACCAGGTGGGGCGGAGCCAAGCGGTTGGCCCCACCCACCGAGGAGTTCCCAGGCCTGGAGGCGGGAAAAGTGACAGAACAGTGTTGGAGTTTGAAGTGAGAGGAGTGAGCACTTGGGTGTCTGGGTTTGTGGCCCAGGCACTGACAGCAAGCTTGGCAGACGGTGGTGGCCGTCTGCAGGAGTGGTGGAGCAACGCGGAACCGTAGGACCGGGGTTGGGCGACGGCCCGCCGGTACCGACCGGGGAGCGAAGTGAAGCCAGCACACACAGGCAGGGCCATCGGACCCCGACCAGGCTTGGAGCCGCCGTCAATAGTCAGATCCGAATGTGACTGGAACCCCAGGGGTTTCATAACAGCAAAAGTCCCGATTGAAGGCAACCGCCCACACCGTGAGGGTATACAGCTACCGCCTAAGGCTAGAGACCCAAGGGCCAGCGCCTGCGGGCAAACTGGTTCTTCCGGTACCCATACACCGGGGAGCGGACTACCGTTGGGAATCCATAGTAGTCAGAAGGAGAACATCAAGGTGCAGGGAAAGACAGCCGCCATCACCTGTCTGGGGAGAGACACTGCAGCCGGCTGCGGGACCCATCCATCCAGCCGTTTGGTTTACCGAGGACTTTGTACCTTTCTTGCTGAGTGAGTACACCCGTGCCATCCGGCACCGCGCCTCGCTGTCCCTGCACCTCACCAACCCTGCCTCCCCGACACATCATCGGGCCCCGGGACCACCGACCCCTACCCACGGAGGGGGAAAACAACATCCCAGCTGCTCCTTACCATCGCTCCCGGGATCCCAGTCATCAGCAGCGGTGGTACCCATCGTCACCACGACCCGTGGGTGGCGTCACGGACTAAATTCCCCAAACCAACCACCCCTTTCACTCACGGGTGAGGAGCGCCGCTCGAGTCCCCGTATCCGGCCCACCGCTCAAGCCACCGAGCAGCAGCCGCAGCAGCGCCGGACCCGAGCGTGACACTAACATCATTACTTAGCATTTCACAATTAACGCATTGGACAGATTATGCTATAAGATACATATTATACAGTAAAACACTTAACACCGTCGGTCGCTAGAGGGCACCAACTGCTTCACTACTCCGGCTCTGCATCATTGCCAGCCGTACTCTCCAACAGCTGCACTTAGACATTTAAACAACATATGTACCTTGTAGGAGTGGGGTGATCTGACCACCTCCTACATTATTACTTGGCAAAATGCTGTCTCAACTGTGATTTCCACCTTTAACCTTGGTTCCTATGACTGCCTTATTTGCAAAAGAAAGAAAAAAACAAAAACAAACAAAAAAAAAACATGTAATACTGAACATGTAAAGAGGCACTATAGAAAAAGAAAAAAAAAAGTAAAAAAAACCCCAAAAAACAAAACACAGTAAAATTTGTCTTGGAAACCCAAAGCTGTTAATAGGCATTGAAAACCCTGACCATGTGAAGAGCAAGTCATTTTTTACACGGAAATGCATATGTTCATTGTTTCTGACAGTTATTTAGTGCGTGTTCAGGTGTGAAGGAGAGTACAAAACGTATGTGCACATAGCCAAAATAATTATTTTTTAAGCACTACAGGAGTATGGACTTTCCATCCGAAATTCCCTCATTAAGCCACATGTACACGTTGAGTATCTGGTGAGTTTTAACCTCAGTATTTGTGCCACTCCTGGTTTTGGCTTACAATGAGAGGAAAAGTATAATAGAAACACGGGCACCACTTCTGTATTTATTACCCACTCCAGGCTTTGGCTTACAAATACTGAGGTAAAAAAACCCTCAAAAACCTCACCATAAGCTCATCATGGGAAAGTAGCGCAAGGCTAATTGCTCCAAGAGATTGAGGGGCATATGGACAAATCTCTTGGAGCAATTGCGGACAAGCAGTGGCGTAGTGCCAATAGCGGCAGGCCATGCAACTGCTATGGGGCCTGTGAGTCAGGGTGGCCCGGTGCCAGAGCTGGCATCGGACTCCCTGACAAGGATCGCACTTTCAATTGTATCGGCATCGCAGTTGCCGATATATTTGAAAGCACTGCTGAGAGGGAGCGGAGCACTGCCTCTCTCATCATTCTCCTGCTGTGTTTGTGCTTGGACAGTTCAGCACAGGAGAACATGATGACGTCGCTTCTGTGCGCTGAGATGTGCAGAGCGGCAGAACAGTGGACACGCTGAGGAGGAGACAGGAGCAGAGCGGGATCGAGGAGGATTATGGGATTGCATTAAACAATATGGGGGCTGCATAAAACTATCTGAAGGCACATGGGGGCTGCATGCTGCTATATTAGGAGTAGGACTACATAATACTATATGGGGGCTGCATAATACTGTATGGTGCAATACGAGGCTGCATAATACTATATGGAGAAACATAGGCGTTGCATACTACTATATGGAGTAATATGAGGCTGCATTATATTATGTGGAGCAATATGGAGTGCATTATATTATATGAAGGAATAATGGGTGCCTTATACAATATGGAGGAATGCATTATAAACATATGGGAAACTATGGAGAGAACATTATAATTAAACACAGAAGGAGGTAGGCCATACCAAAATTAGGTAATACACCAGGGTATCTTTAAATAGTGATCCCTAGGTGGGTATATTCTTCAACGAGCATAATGATAAACAGGAGGAAAAGAAGAACAAAACCAAAGAATATATAAAGTGAAATATTAAATACTTTATTTTGATACAAAAATTCGTGACACAGAAAAACATTTAAGATCAAATGCAATGAAAATGGAGGTAGAATTGCATGACTGAACTGCACAGATCGTGACAGGAAAAGGAGAAAAGGACCCCTCTCCCAAGTAAGGCGACCAACCGTGGTTATTTGTATAAGAAAACAGAGAAAACTGAGGGCAATCAGGTGAGCCTATTTTTAAACAGAAGAAAACACTGTAAAAACAATAATTTGCGCACTAAGTGATTAATGTGGTGGCGTAGTGTATGGATGGGGAATTAATGTACCGCAATTAAAAGATAATTGTATATTCATATGGCGGTTAAATAGCCAATCCATACACTAGGGCATATGTGTCGCCCGGGGACAAGGGGTACTCAGATCCGGGCCACTTCTGTGGGTATCACGGTGGTGTGACCCGGTCTGTGATCCCAGGCTCCACAGTAAGAAGGGGATTAGGTAAGGGAGATTGTCCGTGACGCCACCCGTGGTGTGCGGTGAGGTAACGGAGCACCGCCGCTGCCGTTAAATGGATCCCGGGGATGGTGGTGGGCAGCAAGGTGGTGATTTCCCTCCACGGGTAGGGTGTTGGTATCCCGGGACCCCGGTGAAGTGGTGCAGGGAGGAGATGGAGACGGTCTGAGAGCCGTGCGTCCGGTTGGACCAGGGGATGTTGTTACTCACAGTTCGCTTTACAAAAAAATTCACACAGAGTCAGGAATTAACCAAAAACTGCCGGAGTCCGCAGCTTTCGGTACGGAGGGTGTTAGTGTCCCACACACTGTGCAGCAGCCCCTGTTCTTTCCCTGCAGCCAGGTGCCTCTTTCTCCACTCTCTCTCTCTCTCTCTTTCTCCTCAGCAGGGAACGGGGGAGTCCACTCCCCTGCAGTGATCCGGGTCACCCTTGCTACCGGCGGGCCGCTACCCTGCCCAGGCTACCTCTGGCCCCTTCCTCACGAACAGCCTGTCCCGGCCCTTTTGGAGCACGCTTCTGTAGCAGCCCGGGAGCTACAACTCTGGGCTCCTCTCCTGTCTCTCTCTCCACACACTCTGCTCCAGCTCCTCCCCTCCCCTCCTGCTCTGTTTTGTTCTTACACCGGGGGAGGTGGTTTGTCCTGCTGCACTGGTGTGGGATCAGGTTACCAAGGAGGATTAACTCTTTCTGTGACAACCTGGCTTTGCCAGGGCGTCACACATACATATAGAAAAAAGAAGTAAATCACAGTAGGGGTAGTTTTACCAGGAGATTTGAAGGCTAATAGAGAAAAGGGTAATGAGTGCATTGAATGTGCACTATCGCCTCAGATGTATGGGTTTGAATAAGGCATAACATAACTAGTAAATAGTGGAATTAATGAAATCTGTATTAAAAAAGGGCCATCAAAGGGATGTGAAGAAATCCCAATAGTTACCTGTTAATAATATGGGGTCGCAAAAAGCGGGAGAGGGGTCCACCCAACGATAGTTTCGCAGGAGCGCTTTTTCCAGGGGCAGTGTAAGGGTATAGGGAGAAAGTGCCTCTTTAAATAGTCATGGCACATTTGTAGTAGATCAGATAATTGCAAACTGGTGCAGCGCACGCGCAGATCGCGGAGGGACGGGAAGCGGGGAAACCACAAGCACAGTCATTCAGGCGCATACCCAGGAGGCAGGGACACGTCACCTTGGCTCCCGGGCATGCGCACACGGTGACGCAGGACATATATTATATGAAGGAATAATGGGTGCCTTATACAATATGGAGGAATGCATTATAAACATATGGGAAACTATGGAGAGTACATTATAATGTATGAAGGACTATAGGGGTTGCGTATTAATATATGGAGGACTATGAAGTGCATTATAAGGCTATGTGCCCACGTTGCGTTCTGTCCCTGCAGAAATTTGTGCAGCGATTTGAACAGCACACGTGCGCTTCAAAACGCTGCAGAAAGAGTCCGTAATGAAAAAAAAAAAAAGCTGGATTCCATGCGCTCTGAGTGCAGCCCCTCCCATAGACAGAGCGGGGACTGCATTCAGAGCGCAGGAAAGAAGTGACATGTCACTTCTTAGAACGCGCGCTTCGGGCAGCAGCCGAAGCGCTGCGCTCTAATACGCCACGTGCGCACGTCTCCTGCATAATCTTCATAGATTGTGCTGGGGACGCAGGACGCATGCAGTTACGCTGCGGTGCAGATCGCAGCGTAACTGCATGCAAATACGCAACGTGCGCATATAGCCTAATACACAGAGGACTATGGGCTGCATTAGACAATATGGAGGACTATGTGGGGCCCATTAAAATTATGGAGGACTATGGGGGACTATTATACTATATGGAGTAATATATGGGGCCCATTACTATATAGTAGACTATGTGTGGGCTGGGCCATTAAACTATATGGAAGGCTTTGTGGGGCCATTATATTATTTGGAGGTCTATGAGGGAGCCTTTTTACTTTATCTACAGTTATGTGAGGGTCATTATACTGTATGCAAGCAATTATACAGTGTGAAGGTTTGTGTGGGGTGTATCATACTGTGTGGAGGTCTATGTGGGAGCAATTATACTATTTGGAGGGATAGTAGGGGCCATTATACTATATGTAGACCCATTATACTGCATGAAGGGATGTGTGGGGGTCACAGTTGGGCTCTTACTGTGTCGACCGGGGTTACCATACGGTGCATGTGGAGGATTCTGTGGAGGTATCATACAGTACTAAGTAAGGAAAGTTACCCAATGGAATTGGATATGTGGCCTCGGGGGTACAATGTTAGGGCCTTCATGCTGTTTGTATTGCTAGCTAGGCGTGACAATGAAGCATTACGCTATGTGCGCACGTGTGCGTAATTCATGCAGTTACGCTGCGCTTTGTAGCGCAGCGTAACTGCATGCGTCCTGCGTCCCCTGCACAATCTATGGAGATTGTGCAGGGGCCGTGCGCACGTGGAGTCTTAGAGCGCAGCGCTTCGGCTGCTGCCCGAAGCGCGCGTTCTAAGAAGTGACATGTCACTTCTTCCGTGCGCTTTGCCGGCAGCTCCTGCTCTGTCTATGGCAGGAGCTGCAGGCAGAGCGCACGTTCTCTGCCGGCACCATGCGCTTCAGAACGGAGCTTTCAGCTGCGCTCTGAAGCGCACCTTTTAGGTGCGGTGCAGAGAGCACACGTGCGCACATAGCCTTACTGACGAGGAGACTAGACAGATAACATTATTGATACTCGTTATTCAGTAGTAGTAAAAGTGATAAAGTGTAATTTACATTGTATCCATATTTTGTGCCTCTGCATAACTTAATTTCTCATTGTAAAATACCTTTTGCAATAGTCATCAACTGCGCCGTGCCTTAATGGAATATTTTAGGCACTATCACTTTGTGTTTAATAAATTCTTGTTGTTTACGTTCCACTGAGTCATCCTTTTCTGTGCCGTTGCATCCCTGGAATCTGTTACCAGGTTAAACATTGTTACCATACAAACCCTACTTTTTAGAAGAATTCCTTGAAAATATGCCAGTCATAACAAAGCCCCCCTAGTATTCAGGTGTAATCCTTAGGGAAAATGTCACGCTAGGTACGGAGAAGTACCAATCGAACGGAGAAAAGGAAGGGAAACCCTGAGTCTAGGGAAAGGGAAGATGGTAACTCCTGACCAAACCTACTGCTGGTGCCTGAGGTCCCTCACCACCCTAGATAGATATACCTAGGGTCAGGTATCCTCCTCGGTGCATAGGTGCGTAACCTAATGCTGGGTCCTAAATAGGGAATGGATGGGATGCGCGTCGTCAACCCCAGTAAACACTATAGATGACACAAGAAGGACACACAGGGGGAAAGGCATGAACTACTTATTTATAGATGACCCCGGTAGAAGTTCAGCAAAGTTTTCAGCAACGATACTACAGAGATGTACATGTGACGCCCCTGGACTAGTCAGGTCGTCACAGAGCACTGCACGCTCTTTATCTCTTAGTGCAGGACTCAACCCCCATGGTTCTGGGTTCCCAACCTATGATACTGCCTCCATCAGCATCCAAATCCCAACCACACCTCACACCACACCCTGTCAGACACACCAGTGGGCTGCTGAGCTGGAATAGGGCCGCCCACCTAGGGGTCAAGCAGCCTGGTGGGAGGGAAGTAGAGGAGTGTAGTGTTAGCCCTCGAGTAGTGAGGAGCTCGGGAGTGTGTGGCTCCCTGGGAGCGAGAGGTTGGGTTGCAGACGGTGGTCGGGGACCGGAGGAGTCGGAGACCCGGTCGCAGGGTATGGAGGCTGGGTGCCTGGACCCGGTCTTGGAGGACGGGAGGCATCTAAGTCTAATAACTGGTCCGGGACCAAAAGCACGGCAGGGTACTGGACCCTAGGTCGGGGAGTAGCTTCAGGCAACCCGGCCATTAACCTGCGGAGGAGAGTGAGTTTATGGACTGTCCCCAAGAAGCTCAGATCAGGGGCACTAGCGCAACAAGGGTGATAGGGCTTTCCAACCCAAGCAGCCCACAGAAATCCCAAGCGTGGGCCTTTGGCCCTTGAGAGCACAGCTCCACTACCAATAAGAAGGGAGCGAGGCCCAGACAACTTTATGCCAACGGGCCACCAGAACACGTCTAATTTGTGCACGGAGGCAGGCTCCGGACCACCTGGCACTACTATAGGGGACGGATACCCGGACGGGCTCCCCCAAGAGGGCAGCAGCACCCAGAGACTTGGTTTACCTTGTTGTCAGAGTCTGCTTAGCGGTCGCATCATCACCAACACTGCCTGAGTGAGTACATGATCCTCCCCTGCTTCCAATCCGCACCCCGCTCCCCAACACCACCATCCAGAGTCCGGGAGCCTCCCCTACCCGTGGAGGGAAACGTCATCTGGCTGCCCCCACTCCATCTCCCCGGGTATTCCCATAGTCAGCGGCAGTACTCCCCTTACCCCAAACCATGGGTGGCATCACAAACTCTTATCCCCTGTAAATACCTTCCCCACTTTACATTCGAGTGGCCACGACCCCCTGGGTCCGGAGACCCTCGAGCCACAGCAGACCCCCCCCCCAGATCCGAGTGGTTGGACCGTTGCAGGGGCGGTACATACAAGCCACCTGTTTGCAACCAGAGCTTGAATGAACTGTAAATATCACCATCACCACTTCAAGGAAGGAAGGAAGGAAGGAAGGAAGGAAGGGGTACTTAAGCACCAATATAATGCTGATGATCAGCAGCTGAGTGAAGGCGAGCTCCTGCTGGGTTTAAAAGGGGGAGAGATGAGTCCAGCATGAAAGCTATCTATACCAATGAATACTGACAGTAGGAACAATAGAAAGTCAGGGAGCATTCTGTGCACCCAAACGCTGTGACCTTCTATGGCCAGAAACCACATGACTGTGTCACCCATGACAAACTCAAAATTTTGAATTTTCTTGCTCATCACAGCGGAAATAATTAAATGGTGGCAATTCAAATCAATAGGTTAAATATATAATGCATGACTATTCAGATCGTTCAGAAAGAAAGACTCTTGTTAATTGATCTCCATGTATACTATACACAGCCTGCATGCATTTAAGTTCTTCTCAGTGTAGCATGTACGAAACATTATTTTACATCTTTAATTGTTGACCTAGTAGCCTAATTTATGCATTTTACGGCAAGTGCTCATTTTGGAGATACACACCTCATTTGAAATATCAAATTAGCAATCAAGCACTCATGATGGGACACCTAGGGGAATTACACAAATTATGATGATTTACCAGTATGACAAGCTGTACATGGCAGCTGTTTAAGCATGAGTAAAACAATCTTTATTAAATATGAACCTGATAATCATTAAACTGAATACATTAGGACGGGGAAGTTTCTTATCCATCAGCAGATGGACAAATGACAGTTCTAGGTGATCATGCAAAATGTGTAATAGGGTTCTAGTATACCTTGTGAGGTTTTTTGAAACTCAGCTGCTCCCCATTCTCAGCCTTTGGTGGTGCCAGTTTCCTTGAATGCTGCCAATTCCTTTCCAAGTTCCCTGCTGCTCTTCTGCTACATTGTTTGGCTATTTCTGCTGCCCAGCGGCTCTTTCTGCTGTCTATTAGATGCATGGCCAAGAGACTTCCTGCCTCCCCAATGCTCTAAGAAGTAAGGTTCTTCTAAACATTTCTGTACTGAGCAAATGTGTTTTCTTCTACTCTAGTTTAGTTTTGACCCATCTTGTTCCTGACAGTCTTAATATCTGGTACCTCTCTTGACCACTTTTTCATAAGTGTTTAAGGGGTACTTCTCACATAGCGAGATCGCTAGTGAGATCGCTGCTGAGTCACGGTTTTTGTGACGCACCAGTGACCTCATAGCGATCTCGCTGTGTGTGACACTGAGCAGCGATCTGGCCCCTGCTGTGAAATCGCTGCTCGTTACACACAGTGCTGGTTCATTTTTTGGACGTTGCTCTCCCGCTGTGAAGCACACATCGCTGTGTTTGACAGCGAGAGAGCAACGATCTGAATGTGCAGGGAGCCGGCGTCTGGCAGCCTGCGGCAAGCTGTAACCAAGGTAAACATCGGGTAACCAAGCGAAGCCCTTTGCTTGGTTACCCGATATTTACCATAGTTACCAAGCGCAGCATCGCTTCCACGCGTCGCTGCTGGCTGGGGGCTGGTCACTGGTGAGATCTGCCTGATTGACAGCTCACCAGCTACCACGTAGCGACGCAACAGCCATCCTGACCAGGTGGGATCGCTGGAGCGTCGCTAAAGTGTGACGGTACCCTAAGATTGAACTTTGCCAACCTTGACCTCTGCATATCTACTAACTGCAATTAAACGTCCCGTGACTGGTGCCTGTCTGACTACTTTTTTTTTTTTTTCTTTCTACAATCCGGTGAATTTGAGATTCTGCTCATCATCCCATTACCTGCGACTACACAGTGGAAAAAAGACCTGGAGATAAGAAGTCTACTTTTCTGTAGCACGGTTAAACACGTGGGTCACTGCTCAGCATTAGTGACCACATCACTGTAAAACTCATAGGGAAGGCTTTTCTCAAGTACCTTGTGAAGTATGCATTCTGCCTCTGAGCAGTGCTATTGCGGTCCACTCTTCTCCGTTAAGTGACCCCCGAGCTCTGTGTCCTCTGAGATCTGGTGATGTCACATCAACTTCCAGTTGACCTGACATCACCGAAGCAGCCCCAGTCTCACTGAGTGAGGTGTAGTTTCTCCGCTCCTCACAACCGAGGCTCTCTCGTGCGTGCTCTCTCCTTTGGTACCGAGCAACGCAAGTAGGGAGATGCTTGGCTGTGACAAGCGGTGAAACTCCACCCACAGCCCAGTCACTCAGGAAGACTGGGTCTGCCTTGGTGATGTCAGGTGAACTGGAAGTTGACATGACATCACCGGATCTCAGAGGTCACAGAGCCCGGGGGGTATCACTTGCAGTCCGTGCATCCCATCAATAGCGCCGCTCAGAGGCAGAATGTTCTACACAAGGTATGTGAGAAAAGTCTTCCCTATGAGTTTTACAGCGATGTGGCCACTAATGCTGAGTAATGAACCATCCCTTTAAGGCTATGTACCAGTACCGCACCCGTGCAGTGGCCGAGCCGCTCGGATCCGGAACCGCGGTGGCTCGAGTAGTCTCCGGACCCAGGGGTTCGTGCGCACACTTGAGTTTGAAAAGGGGAGTATGTATAGGGGAGTTAGAAGTTTGTGACGCCACCCACGGTGCGTGGTAAGGTGGGATACCACTGCTGCTGTTAGGGGAAGGGGGAGCCCGGTGGCGATGGTGCGGCAGCAAGGTGTTTAACCCCTCCGTGGGTAGGGGGTTTGTGCCCCAGGGCCCGGTGTTGATAGTGCAGGAGTGGGGTGCCGTTGGGAAAAGGAAGGGTTTCTGCGTACTGAGTCAGTCCAAGAACACTGACACCGACAGCTTGTAAACCAGAATTCTGAGCACTGCTGCAGCAAGGAGGAAGCACGCTTGGGTCCGTGCCCTTGGTGTTGCTGTTAGCCTGTGGACTTTTCCGTGGCACCTTGTTCACTGTTTGGACCCTGTAGTGTGGAACTAGTCGGGTCCCGCTCACCCGTAGGGCTAACGGAGTGAGCTTTCTCCAGGGTTCACTCTTGCGATTTGGTGGACTGTGTCAGGGAAATTCCTATCCCATTGATGCGCTAGTACCTCGATTTTGGAGTGGGTGAGGGATGAATCTTGAAGGCTTCACCCCCGTCAAGTAAATTACCAGGACGTTTGAAGCTACTTCCCGGCCTAGGGTCCGCGTACCCAGTCGTGCCCTGGCCCCTGCCCGGAGATGGCTCAAGGCCGCCGGCTGCCCTCCTCAGCAATCCGTGCCCCTTGACACGATCCCCTGCGACCGGGGTTCCAGCTCCTACCAGGCCCAGACCAACGTCTGCCACCTAGTACTCAAGGAGCCCTGCTCCAACCCGATGACCTCTCCCTCTCAGAGAGTCACCACTCTACCTCCTACTCCTTTCTCAGTTCTCCTTTTCACTTTTTCACCTTCCCCCTACCAACCCCCCCATCTGGGCGGCCCTATTCCCTTCAGGCCCCCCAATAGTGTGTCTGGTGGGTATGATGTAAAGTGTTTCTAGGGTTTTGACTGGCTAAGCTCTTAGCAAAACCAAAGGACCAGGACCCGTAAACAAGGAGGATTAGATACTGTGCAGAAGGGCAGATTGCACAATACCCTGTGACGACTTGATAGGCCAGGGCGTCACATACCCACAATGAGCTTTTGGTGACTTTTTGATGCTTCGTCAAAATTGCAGCGTCTTACAGTTCCAGCAAAGTCGTTGCTATTTATATAAATGTCATGCCCTCTACACTTTTTTACTCAGTGTAAACTCCATACGTCAATTTCTCTTGCGCGTATGCTGACTTTTCTGTGCAGATTTTCCCCATAGACTTGCATTAGATGTAGAAAATCTGCAGGTAAATAAAAGCAAATGCGTTTAGTGTGTTTCCATGACAGAAATGCATAAACAACAAATGTAAATCACATATAAAAATATCAATAAAAGGTTTGTCAAAGCCAAATACCAGGACGTTTCGAAAACAAAGCAAAGCATGACACACCATACAGACGAAAAAACGCAGCATCAAAAATCATATAAATGCATTGAGAAAAAAAATAAAATAAAATAAAGCACACCAAGAAAAAATGAAAAGCGCCAGTAACCTAATTTACATAAGTGCAGAAATTCTGCAAGATCAAACATTCACCAAAAGCTCATCGTGGGAACGTAGTCTTAAAGATCGAGTATGTTAACATTGTGTCTTTCTGACTTTTTTTGACTAGCTCCGAAACAGCAATAACAAGACACTAGAAAGAATTTTCTTGATTGTTTATATAGGAAAATGACTCTAGATATGTTCAGGCTTTCACAAGATGCCAAGACTTTAAAAGAAGTGATCTAACCACTCTATGGCATTTCCACAAGGAAGACACTAAATACAAATCAATGGGAAGGTTAAAAAAACAGTCCCAAAAGACGCAAAGACGTCTCTTTAAGCAGTATTTTTTCGTCCACCATAAAAAATGCAAGTATTTTCTTCATTGCTTTATTAGTTTGATAAAATGTGCCAAAAATAATAATAAAATAAAATGACAAAGTTGAAGGAAGTTGGATGCCGGGTTCTCAACCCAAATTCGGAGAGTCACTTAAGGCCTCGTCACAGGCAGAGATAAATCTTTGGCAGATCTGTGGTTGCAGTGAAATCATGGACATATTGTTCCATTTGTACACAGCCACAAACCTGTCACTGATTGTCCACAATTTCACTGCAACCACAGATCTGCCGCAGATTTATCACTGTATGTGACAGGGCCTTTGGAGGAAGAGGCAGACGCTAGCTGTCTATTAGGATTTTTTGAGATTGGTAAACCAGATATTGCCAAAATGTTGCCTATGCTCTAGTTGATGCGGTTGGTTTGGAGACAGGCGAAATGAATGTCAAACTTTTCTTATTTTAGAAAACATGCATCTATGGCCGAACCCTTATTTTCCCATCCCCGATAGCTCACCCAACATATCGGTTTTGGAGAACTCAAAATGTTCTTTTACTTGGCGAACTTTATGACCAGAATATAGGGTTATCTTTCCATCAGTTGAGAAATAAGTATGATGTGTCGAGATACAATTTTTTGGATATTTTCAATTGAGGTCCGCTGTCTAATCACAATTGGTGACCAGATCTACCTACCCATTGATAAAATTACCTATGTCACAAGGCCAGCAAGGTCTAATATCAATAGGTATTGGTTCTACTTCACTAAAGCTGAAAGACAAGTGGGAGCTGCTTACTCCCACTATTAGTGGTGAGGACTTCGGGGAAATCTTGGAATCCCACTTTGTCTCCCTTTCAGTGAACAATAAAATATATCTTAATTATACATTATTCACCAAGCCTTCCTACCCAATCAAGGTTGCACCGAATGGTTAGATTACCCTCTTCGGAATGTTTGCGGTGCCACACCTTAAATGCAGATTTCTGCTACATTGTTTGGGCTTGTCCAATTATTCTCTCCTTCTAGCTAAGTATAGTCACCTTCCTAACCTCCTTAATATCCATTCTTGTTCAACTAGATCCTAAAATATGTTTATTTGGGGTACTGGAGGAGTTATACCAAAATCTTTTTTTAGAGAAATTTTATTAGTTGCAAGGAATTTGATAGCTACAAGATGGATGGTAATTTTTCTCCAGTTTTAATGAGGATGTAAACTACTTGGACAACCCCTACTCATTCCCCTTGTTCACCCCAGTAAAAATAAATAAGCCTATACTCACCTCCGGTGCAGTTGTCGTTCCAGTGATGTCTAAAGCCAGGTTGCCAGAGACCACGTAACATTGTTATGATAGGCAAGCCCCACAACCAATCAGCACCCGGCGTCTGTCTCCCTGAACTTTGGACATTTTAGCACTGACTTCCTGCTCAAATGTCCAAAGGCGGGGTGAAGGAAGGCCGATTGGTCATGATGCCAGAATGTCATAATGACTCATGGGCCCCGGGAATGTGGCTTTAGAAATTGCTGGAACCGCAACGGAGGGGAGTATAGGCTTATTTATTTTTATGGGGGCGAACAAGGGGAATGAGAAGGGGTTAACCAAGTAGTGGACAACCCTTTTAAAAAGGGCCTGGGTTGATTCCGTAAACATGATAAAAAAGTGTATCATAATGGATGCCCTCAGAAATTTGATAGGTTATGGGACATATGGAGCTCATTGGCACAAATTGTCTTTTACAATTGAGGTATCATTTATATTACCTGTTAAAGGCTATATATGGTTTTGCATTGTAGGTGGGAATCTTACATGGGGCAGGAAGAGGATTTATGGTTTTATTATAGTTAGATCTGAACAGTTTAGAGTCTGAGCTTGTACTTTGGGGTTTGATGATAGAAGAGTGACATGTATATTATTTCTATGCTTCTTCAACACAACATGGGTTTTAATGGACACGCTAATATCAAAACTATGCAATAATACGTGTACCTGAGCAGCTCCTTTATATAGAACTTTTGAAGAACAATGCATTGTTGTACTTTTGTTTCCCACTTTTGGAATTCATGTATTTATTGTTGTATTACAGTTTTCAATAAAACATTTAAAAAAAACCTCAGCAATAAAGCAACTTCCTGTAACAATTCCCCCCCCCCATCAGCTGTATGCAAATTAAAAGCTGCTTTTTACATTACAGGTTTACATTACCAGTAAAATCTAGGAGATTCCAGAAATCACACACACACTTGCTTTTTTTCCCAGACTGAAATGGAAAATTGCTATGTTTTGTGTTTTTTTTTAAAAGGGAACCTGTCATCAGAAATTTAGCTTGAAACCTAAAAGTCTCCCCCTCTGCAGCTCCTAGGCTGCATTCTAACAAGGTTCCTGTACTTTTTGTGGCCCCTTTTAAACCAAATTAAATACTTTATAAACTTGTACCTTTTGCTATGTAAATTTTGTAAATCGTCCATGGGGGCGGGCTCTCTGCTGACCGTTGCTGTCCCTCCTGCACATTGACGCCATCCCCCTACGCTCCATTTCATCCATCAGGACGCCGCCCACTGCGCCCGAGGTGCCGCCCACGCCAGGATCGCTGGTGACGTGTGTCACAAGCACGAGATTATGGGTGGTGCTGTGATTGCATCGCAAGTGCCCGCCCATAATCTCGTGGACGCGCTTTCCCCCACTGCCTCCAGCGTTCTGCGCAAGCGCTCGCCGGCCAAATGACCCGACGTCACCTCCTTCCCATCTTACCCAGCAGCAGGGCAAGATGGGAAAGAGGTGACATCGGGTCATCTGGCCAGCAAGCGCTTGCGCAGAACGCTGGAGGAAGAGGGGAAAGTGCGGTCACGAGGTTATGGGCAGCACTTGGTGATGACACTCAAAGCGCCGCCCATAACCCCGTGCCTGCGAAAAACGTCACCAGCGGTCACACGTGCACACAGTACACAGTCCCGCTACAGTCGAACAGCGCATGCGCGGGACCACGGGCGCCCAGGGGCGGCGTCCTGAGATATGAAATTCAGCGTTGGGGGACGGCGTCAATGTGCTGGAGGAACAGCAACGGTCAACAGAGAGCCCGCCCCAATGGACGATTTACAAAATTTACAAGTTTATAAAGTATTTAATTTGGTTTAAAAGGGGCCACAAAAAGTACAGGAACCTTGCTAGAATGCAGCCCAGGAGCTGCAGAGGGGGAAACTTTTAGGTTTCAAGCTAAATTTCTGATGACAGGTTCCCTTTAAAAGAAGCAGCATGCCAATTCTTTCAACGTTTATGCAGCTTTTTTCATCATTGAAAGCAACGAGTGCTCAAAAACGCAACAGCGGTCTTTTTTGTTTTTTTTTGCAACATATGGTTTTTCAACGGTTTTTGGAAAGTTTTTTTACCGGAAGCGTTTCTTTTGCACCCTTCTGATTGGGAATGCCTAGTTTTTTGTGGATTCTGTCAGGAGACCTTTCAAAGAAGTGATATGCACTCTTTTCTCTTACAAGGTGTTCTTCAAAATTTGAAGCTTAAAAAACCCTTCAAAAACACAACATACGAATAGCAAAATGGTGTTACAATAAAACTGAATAGAAAAAGCCTTTTTTTGAGTGATTTTTTTTAGGTGTTTTCTTGGTACAGACCTGTTTGAAAAGACTTGTTAAAAATTTTTACATGTACCTTTAGGGCTCATGGAGATGTTCGTGGATTTCAGTCTAATCACAGATCTAAGGTTTCTTGACCCGAGTATATATTTCTTTTAACCCTATCATGCTTGGGTCGAAAGACCTGCAGTCAGTCCGTGCATTGTGGTCCGTAATTGGATCCATGAATGTCTGCACAAGCCCTTACACCCATTTTTTTCAACAAATCTATTGTCACCCCAGAGGGCCCACTTCTCTCCAGGTTGGCTTTGTGTCATTAGCTAAACGTGCACACCTCTTAGCTGTGAGGCCAGGTGCTTTAACAGACCTCTTTGTTAATGAAAGGGATGCAATAGACTTCTGATAAGTGTGCAATAGAGTATTTCTTGCAGGTGTAACTGTGTAGCACAGACATTGATAATGAATAGAACCTTTAAACTGAAACATATCATGATGAATGCTCTAAAATGCAATGTCCGTGCTTTGTATTGTCAGCTGGAAAATCCAAAATCAGCCATAACAAACCAGTTTTTCATATCTCTGTCTTTGTCAGATTAAGCCTAAGGTTCAGAATTTCCTTTTTCTTTGCAAGATCGTGGATTCTATGGGGATTTCTCATCGCTGTACAACCTTTAAAAGGAAATGATTAACTACAATCCACCTCCACCAGTATTTAAAAAAAATAAAACCAACAATTATATTGTTAAAGCCATGATCATTCTAAATCATATCACACCACACACTGTGGTTTCCCATCAGAACTTGGGTGCTGGGTTTGGTTTCCCATTCTCAGACGCACAAAACGGTATTGCCTGCACCAGCACAATTTCTGATTCCATGGTGCCACCAGGTAAAATAATAAAGCCTATACTCACCTCCCGTACCGGTGCCCTTCCAGCGGTGCTGGGGCTCATGTGACGCTGTGATGTCACATGAGCTCCACGTCCAATTAATGGAGGCTTCTCTCTCCCAGCCTTTGGACCAACAAGCAATCAACAGGAAGTGAGTGCAGCTGCAGTGCTCACTTCCTGTTAACTTGTTTGGTCCTAAGGGCAGTAGACAGATGCCAATACTGATTGGACGCGGGGCTTGCATAACGTCAAAACCCCCGAACCGCGAGTCACAGCACTTCTGGAAGGGCACCAGTACAGGAGGAGAGGATAAGTTTTATTATTTTACCTGAAGAAACATGTGGGATCAGAAGTGGGTTGTCCTAGTGTAGCACCCAGGGATATGGGGTACTCTGTTCCAGGCAGAGTCTTTATTGGGAAGGGTAGCCATTACCCGGTTCTGTGCCCTGGGCCCTCTTTTGTAATGGGGATATTTACAGGGAGGAATAAAATAATGTTCACTTGTGAAGCTAAGTGTAAGGAGCCGCCTCTGCAGAATGTCTCTACTGTGGCTGGTAGTATTGGCAGCTAGAATGGTAGACCCTTCGCAAGTAGGGTTTTGCCCCAGAGGGTGTATGGTGCAGTGGGCGTCGGAAGAAGGTAGTCCACACAGATGTTCAGTGCAACTGGTTTACACACTGCTGAAGATGTTAACTGCTTGCCCGAGGCTGGCTGGTTTTGCCTCCAGGTCCCCTTCATTCCAGTGCCAATCTGGTTCTCTGGTACCTTCTTCCCCTCCACCTGTCTCTGGTAAGTGAGTCCCCGTGGTATAGAAAAACTGGGGTCCCCGTTCTGTGGTTTGTCCACTTCTGTCCGCTTGACGGTAGTGTGAACCCTGTAGGGTTGGAGTCTCTGGTCCTGTCCCCGGTCCTCCCTTTGCTACCAAGTCTTTTGATTCTTTAGGATCAGCAAGGTCCTTGATGGTCCCCTTGCTGTGCAGGTGTTAACAGGTTGGCTTGAAGCTATTTCCTGTCCTAGGTTCCTGTAACCAGTCAGTGCGCAGTTCCGGGAGTACTCCACCAGAAACCACTTCACCTGGGTACCAGGTCACCGTTAACCTGAGTCAGGATGTCACTTTGCCTCCACCTTCACACTCCTACAGTCACTTCAGTTCTGTACTATCCACAGACACTACAGTTCTCCCTACTGACTTCCTGTGTTCTCTCTGTCCACAGTCTGCCCCTCCCACCTGGTCAACTAGTAGACTGGATTGGCTCCACCTCTAGGCGGACATTCATTGGTCACACCCTAGCTGGGTACCATTGTATGGGGGATTGTCGGGGAAAACGTGGATTACCTGGGTTTTTGTTGGAACCAGCACCGGGGTTCTGGGTCCTGAAGGGGGTAGGACCTGCATCCTTTTGGGGATGCAGAACCTTGTAGGACCCTGATGGTCTCGGGGGCGCTACACTAGTAGTGGACAACCCCTTTAAAAAGGCACAGACAGACGAGGCCGCTGTGCAAGAAAAATATTAGGGCCCTTTGCAGTCCAATGGCTCATCATACTTCACATTTCCACCTGCTTTGGAGGTGCTAGTGGTCCCATTTACCTTTTAGGGGGCTGTACAGGTTGCACCAATTGTATGTCAAAACGTGGACAAAAAAAAAATAAATTGATGGTTGTGCATGTGCAGGACACCACAAAAGGACCCCAATGAGTATAAAGTCACATGCACACATTGAGTATTTGGTGATTTTTTTACCTCAGGATTTGTAAGACAAAACCAGAAGTGAACAATCAGATGAAAAGTATCATAGAAATACAGGCGCCACTGCTGTATTTCTCACCCACTCCTGGTTTTGTCTACAAATACTGAGGCAAAAAACTCACCAAATACTCACGTGGCCTAGTTGGATCTATCAAGTTTCAGTCATGGTGCCGGTCACTTCAGAAAAAAAATAGAGCAGTATGGTTTGATATTTTTTTTCTAGTAAATACAGTCCCTGACAGAAGTTCTGTCGCTTATCCATGTTATGTAAATAAAAGCTTATAACCTGACTTTAAATTTATCCATTAGTTTTATAAATTACTCTTTTGAAAGCGGAAACCCTCCCAAATTTGGTTTAGGTTATGAAAATAAAGTTGTTGCAAAGCTGAAATATTGATCATTTAATGAACACAGAAAGTTCAGATTTTGGCAAGACAAACGTTTTGGTCGCCTTGTCATATAATGCACCCATTCCTAGGTTTACATCCTCACCTGTGCTCACTAAATGATCGGTTAATTAGTGGGTGTCTAAAAAAAGAAACCCAGCACCCAAGACCTTCACTTGAACTGCAACTTGACCTCTGATAACATGCCAAAAATCCACCCTGCAACCAAAGCCTTGATTCTCTAGAGCAGGGGTGGGCAATTAATTTTCCCATGGGGCCGCATGAGAAATTGGGATTGGTTTAGAGGGCCGGACTAATATAATTACCTCAGTTCTACCCAATATACTACATCACTACACCCCCTCCATATACTACACCTGTAATAAACTACACCACTACACCCCTATATACTATACCTGTATTATACTACACTCCCTCCATATACCTGTAATATACTACACCCCCATATACACCTGTATTATACTACACCACTATATAATACACCTCCGATATACTACATCATTACACCCCATATACTACACCTGTAATATACTACAACTCCATATAGTACACCTGTAATATTCTACATCACTACACCCCTATATACACCTGTAATATACTACATCACTACACCCCTATATACACCTGTAATATACTACATCACTACACCCCTATATACACCTGTAATATACTACATCACTACACCCCTATATACACCTGTAATATACTACATCACTACACCCCATATACTACACCTGTAATATACTACACCTCAATATAGCACACCTGTAATATACTACATCACTACACCCCATATACTACACCTGTAATATACTACACCTCAATATAGCACACCTGTAATATACTACACCTCCATATAGTACACCTGTAATATACTACACCTCAATATAGCACACCTGTAATATACTACACCTCCATATAGCACACCTGTAATATACTACATCACTACACCCCTATATAGCACACCTGTAATATACTACACCTCCATATAGCACACCTGTAATATACTACATCACTACACCCCTATATAGCACACCTGTAATATACTACACCTCAATATAGCACACCTGTAATATACTACACCTCCATATAGCACACCTGTAATATACTACATCACTACACCCCTATATAGCACACCTGTAATATACTACACCTCCATATAGCACACCTGTAATATACACCTCCATATAGCACACCTGTAATATACTACACCTCCATATAGCACACCTGTAATATACTACAACTCCATATAGTACACCTGTAATATACTACATCACTACACCCCTATATACACCTGTAATATACTACATCACTACACCCCTATATACACCTGTAATATACTACATCACTACACCCCTATATACACCTGTAATATACTACACCTCAATATAGCACACCTGTAATATACTACACCTCCATATAGTACACCTGTAATATACTACACCTCAATATAGCACACCTGTAATATACTACACCTCCATATAGCACACCTGTAATATACTACATCACTACACCCCTATATAGCACACCTGTAATATACTACACCTCCATATAGCACACCTGTAATATACTACACCTCAATATAGCACACCTGTAATATACTACACCTCCATATAGCACACCTGTAATATACTACACCTCCATATAGCACACCTGTAATATACTACATCACTACACCCCTATATAGCACACCTGTAATATACTACACCTCCATATAGCACACCTGTAATATACTACATCACTACACCCCTATATAGCACACCTGTAATATACTACACCTCCATATAGCACACCTGTAATATACTACACCTCCATAGAGCACACCTGTAATATACACCTCCATATAGTACACCTGTAATATACTACACCTCCATATAGTACACCTGTAATATACTACACCTCCATATAGCACACCTGTAATATACTACACCTCCATATAGCACACCTGTAATATACTACACCTCCATATAGCACACCTGTAATATACTACACCTCCATATAGCACACCTGTAATATACTACATCACTATACCCCCATATACTACACCACTATATACACCTCCATATAGCACACCTGTAATATACTACACCTGCACCCCCATATCACACACACTACACCCCATACAGCCTGCACCCCCATATCACACACACTACACCCCCATATGTCACACACCCTGCCCACATATCTCACCCTGCCTGTACCCCCAACTTACCCCTCTCAAACACTCTGCACCCCTTCACATCCTTTTGTCAGTCTGCAGCCCTCATATGCCACTCACCCTGTAGCTCCATCTTCCCTCATATGCACTCACCCTGCAGCCCCCTCCCCCTCATGTCCCCTCTTTTCTTATTACCAGTCATCATGTGTCCACATCTCCTTCAGCATTCAGCATGTCTTGCTTTCTCCCCGGCAATCCTGTCTCCTCCCACACAGTCACATGGGCGTGACATCATCGCAGGTCCTGGAAGATGAATTATTCCGTCTGCTCTGCTGTGCTGCTCCTTCTCCTGCACTGACTGTGCGGACCTGCACAGGATCTCTCCCTACTCGGCATGCTGCAGCCCGGCTCCACTGCACCGGCTGAAGACGGGCGGGCCGGTCACAAAGAGCAGGCGGGCCGGATGTGGCCCGCGGGCCGCCCGTTGCCCAGGTCTGCTCTAGAGGCTGAAGACCAGATCCACTGAAGAGGTAGCTGGCACCTTTAATGTGTCTCAGCGTCATGTACAAGAATTAAAAAACTGAAAAAAAAACCTACTGGAGCCCATATGGATCCAGAAAACAGTTAAGTTTGGTGGTGGAAAGATCATGGTCTGGGGTTACAGTCAGTATGGGGGTGTGCGAAACAGTTGCAAGATGGAGGGCAATATCAATAGCCTAAAATATCAAGAAGTATTCGCTACCTCTTACATTCCCAATCATAAAAGGGGTCAAATTCTGCAGCAGGATGGTGCTCCATCTCATACATCCATCTCATCCATCAAAGTTCCTCCTGGCAGAGAAGATCAAGGTGCTCAAGGACTGGCCAGCCCAGTCACCAGACATGAACATCATTGAGCATGTTTGGAGTAGAATGAAAGAGGAAGCTTGGAAGACAAAACCAAACAATCTAGATGAACTCTGGGAGGCATGTAAGACTGCATTCTTTACTATTCCTGATGACTTCATCAATAAATTGTATGAATCATTCTTCAACCGCATGGATGCAGTCCTTCAGGCTCATGGAAGGCACACAAAATATTAAATATGGCTCTAATAGCACCACAACTTCATTCACCAATGTTATGCAACATATCTTTGTAATAAAAGTTAATTAGTTGTTTGAATTTCACATTGCATTCGGTGGGCGACAAAACTTGTCTTGATAAAATATAGCCTTTCTGTATTCATTAAATGATCAATATTTCAGATTTGCAGCAACTTTATTTTCATAACCTAAACCAAATTTGGGCGGGTTTCAGCTTTCAAAAGAGTAATTTATGAAACCAATGGATGAATTTAAAGTCAGGTTATAAGATTTTATTTACATAACATGGATAAGTGACAGAACTTCTGTCAGGGACTGTATCACAAATGAAGCCTCCAACCTAGGTGTGAACATTGAGCAATTTTCCCATTATTTACAGCAGAAGCTGTTTTCACTATTGCATTATTTTATATGTAGCCGTGCTTGTAAAAAACAAAACCTGGTGTGCAGTAGATATTGGCAATTTATACCTTGAGTCCCATAACAAAATCCTGATACTTTCGTGAAAATCAAGGTAGAGTGGGATTTACTGACAAAAATATAACTAAAACAATGATACACAGCAGGGCTTGTCACGGCATTACCAACCATTAACAGTTCCCGACAGGATGCCTAGCCCCCAGGCTGAATACTATATGTTTCATTGTTGCGCCCTCCTTTCCCAGCTTCTTAAGAAGTAAATTTTGTGTTTGGCACCACTTCCTTACAAAACAGTGTTAGACATGAAGGGATTAGGAGTGTACTGCGTCATGTTTTTTTTTTTTTTTTTTTTCCCACATCTACTTCTTATGTGGGAAGAGAAAAAAAAACCCACTTGTTTTTTTTTTTAAAAAAAGGGATGGTCCACCATTGGCCAAAGGAGGTGGAGAAAAAAAAAAAAAAAAAATTGTACACGCTCCTTTCAGACCAGCGCCGCTCCTCCATATTCCTTCCCCAACTGAAAACTTTCAGTGCTTCTTCTGCTGGATCAAAATGAACGCTGCGATTAATCAGTGGCTGTTCATCTACAGCAATGCTCACTTGATGGCCAATCAGACGTTGATCCCATCAAACCTGAGGGGAGATGCAGTAGTGAGTATGGATAGGACGCACTGCTACCGGAAGGGATTAGCAATTTCTTTCTTCATGAGGGGCTTTGTAGTAGTGGATGTAGCCTTTGCATATTGTAAGTGATGTACAGGGTCTGTCTAACGAAGAATAGTGGAGCTGTAGATATGGTCAAATTGATTGGCTTTACAGATCTGAGCTAATTCCACCATTTTTCTTCAGAGCTCCTAGCCACGGAGATAGCTGTCCGGATTG
Source organism: Anomaloglossus baeobatrachus (assembly GCF_048569485.1). Lineage (NCBI taxonomy): Eukaryota > Metazoa > Chordata > Amphibia > Anura > Aromobatidae > Anomaloglossus > Anomaloglossus baeobatrachus. Next base: position 70,342,166 of record NC_134360.1, read on the forward strand.
GCTCAACCACCATTAGAGTTTTTAATAAGATTACAAACATATTAGTTGCTTTCTTGGAGAAGACTGATCACATTTATCCATGTGTGGCATGGCATGTGAATGGGACTTAACTTTAGCTTTGCATGCAGCCCATTGACAAATGAGAAGATAATTCTGGTGGAAGACAACCATGGCAGACTTTGCCTATGTGCAACCTGTGCTGATGTGCCAACTGGAAGTGGGGGCAACAGCAACTCAGGTTCAAGATAATCCCTCTTCCTCCATACATCTGATGCCAATGAGATGCCTGTGACGACATGGACTTTGTCAGTGCCTAGCAAGGGTTAAAGTTTAACATTCAGCCGGACATGAAGATATTTTGTTTATAAACGGGGGATAAGCCCTCATTGTTTCGTTTCATTGAGTCTAGTGTTAAGCTGGGTTCACACATAGCGACAGCGACGTCGTTGTTACGTCACCATTTTCTGTGACGCAACAGCGACCTTGTAAGTCGCTGTTATGATCGCTGCTTAGCTGTCAAACACAGCAGAAGCAGCAGCGATCATAATGACACGCGTCGCTGTGCTACATGTGCAGAGAGCAGGGAGCCGCGCACACTGCTTAGCGCTGGCTCCCTGCACTCCTAGCTACAGTACACATCGGGTTAATTACCCGATGTGTACTGCAGCTACATGTGCAGTGAGCAGGGAGCCGCGCACACCGCTTAGGGCTGGCTCCCTGCACTCCTAGCTACAGTACACATTGGGTTAATTACCCGATGCGTACTGCAGCTACATGTGCAGAGAGCAGGGAGCCGGCACTGGCAGCGAGAGCGGCGGACGCTGGTAACGAAGGTAAATATAGGGTAACCAGGGAAAGGTCTTCCCTTGGTTACCCGATGTTTACCCTGGTTACAGCTTAAGTATCAGCAGTGAGAAAGGGAATAATACATAACTTTTATTAGAATTATTAGAAAAATTGCGTAGTGCTGCAATTTATAAATTAATTTTTTGTGCAAAAAAATGAAACAATACTCATGTCCAAGAGGACCAACAAAGATAGCGTTGGAGCCCCCCCGGTGGTGTCCGTCAATGATAGACCATAATCACCAGATGGACATTGAGGGGCTTCGACGCCAAATCAGTGTCCAAGATTCATAGACACTGTGAATTGATGACTACTATGAGCCGGATAAATGGGGCAACAACCTATAATCCTATTAGTCAGGTTAGGGTCATGGGAGGATATATTCCAGTGGGAACCAAGCCCCCCAATAGGACTCACCAATGTAATATACAGTATGGGGTTACTAAATCCCCCAAAAAACAAGCTTTTCATACATGTAAACACCAATTACCAACCATAACCTAACAGAAATCTAACAAAAATCCATCCAAGATCACAGTAGTGTTTCTTGGATTTAATTCAGAGTATAATCACGGCAGTAAACATATAGGTATAATTATTGCCTCTTGCTTATAATGACCGGCTCATTTATACATCATGCAATTATAAATAGAGAAATGGAATGGTCTCACCCAGTTGTAGGTGCAGGTCAGTAGTTAGAAGGGGGTCATCAGGATAGATGAATCGGGTGGCTGTCCATGGCCGGGCAGGAGCTCTCTCCCTGGCAGGAACTAGCTGAACCCTCAAGCCCCATTAGCTCCAGCCCTTACAAGGACCGTCCCAAACTGACCCTGATTAAATTAGCCCTAAAGATTCATCACCATGGAACCTCCCGACGCGTTTCCTCCGCCAGGATTCATCAGGGGAGATACTGTAGGTGAAGGGCTCAAGATGCAGGTATAGCGACCCCAACATACAAGTGGTCAGACTCTAGGGTCTGGCGGAGGAAACGCGTCGGGAGGTTCCATGGTGATGAATCTTTAGGGCTAATTTAATCAGGGTCAGTTTGGGACGGTCCTTGTAAGGGCTGGAGCTAATGGGGCTTGAGGGTTCAGCTAGTTCCTGCCAGGGAGAGAGCTCCTGCCCGGCCATGGACAGCCACCCGATTCATCTATCCTGATGACCCCCTTCTAACTACTGACCTGCACCTACAACTGGGTGAGACCATTCCATTTCTCTATTTATAATTGCATGATGTATAAATGAGCCGGTCATTATAAGCAAGAGGCAATAATTATACCTATATGTTTACTGCCGTGATTATACTCTGAATTAAATCCAAGAAACACTACTGTGATCTTGGATGGATTTTTGTTAGATTTCTGTTAGGTTATGGTTGGTAATTGGTGTTTACATGTATGAAAAGCTTGTTTTTTGGGGGATTTAGTAACCCCATACTGTATATTACATTGGTGAGTCCTATTGGGGGGCTTGGTTCCCACTGGAATATATCCTCCCATGACCCTAACCTGACTAATAGGATTATAGGTTGTTGCCCCATTTATCCGGCTCATAGTAGTCATCAATTCACAGTGTCTATGAATCTTGGACACTGATTTGGCGTCGAAGCCCCTCAATGTCCATCTGGTGATTATGGTCTATCATTGACGGACACCACCGGGGGGGCTCCAACGCTATCTTTGTTGGTCCTCTTGGACATGAGTATTGTTTCATTTTTTTGCACAAAAAATTAATTTATAAATTGCAGCACTACGCAATTTTTCTAATAATTCTAATAAAAGTTATGTATTATTCCCTTTCTCACTGCTGATACTTATCTTAATTTTGAGAGGTAATTTGGGAACGGCTTCTCATCACCTGTTTCTATACTGCTGGTATTGGTTACAGCTTACCGCAGCTGCCAGATGCCGGCTCCTGCTCCCTGCTCGCTTCATTTCGTCGCTCTCTCGCTGTCACACACAGCGATGTGTGCGTCACAGTGGGAGAGCGACGACCAAAAAATGAAGCTGGACATTCAGCAATGAGCGGAGACCTCACAGCAGGGGCCAGGTCGTTGCTGGATGTCACACACAGCGACAGCGACGGGACGTCGCTGCAACGTCACAGAAAATGGTGACGTAGCAGCGACGTCATTGTCGCTGTGTGTGACACCACCCTAAAGAGTTAGAGTTCTTGTTGACTCATGTAATTACCTTGACCAGGGAGGATCAGGTACCCAGACAAATAAATTGTGTGAACCTCCATTGTATTGTTGGATGCATTGTGGCTGGGCTGTCTCCCTTGTTCCTGTCAGAGACCATTACTAATAGGGATATTTTATATGCGGCTTGAGATCTAGCCAATAAGAGCCTAGTCTTATCCACCAATCGTGAAGACCCCAATGGTCTGAATGGAGAGCTCAGGGGTATAAGAAGGAGGACTGTCCATTGCTCGGGTAGACTCTTGCTACATGATACCAATCTAGGACCTGCGGATCAGATTGGCAAGCCATAGCTGAACCTGGATTATAACAGTACATGAACTTCAGCCTCGAATGCAAGGATTTGACTGAGATATCAAGGACTACCTAAAGAAGAAATTCAGCTTGGGACAATACAGTCACCGGACTACAGACTTTGTGGACCTCAGCCAGCTTCCGAAATCTGGCGTTATTCCATTCTTGGTGGGTGCCCGCCGAAAGCGGGGTGCTGCTGGTTTGGAGTAAGTAGCCCTTGAAGCTTTGAGGTATGGACATTGTAAATCCCTGGTGAGCCAGCGGAAGGGTGAGAAACTGTTGCCGGTTATATTCTGCGGTTTTGCTGGTTATGTGCTATGTGCCGTTAATTGTTTGGGGATCCAATAAAGTCTTAATATTGTGATTCCCTCACCCTGTGTTGTCTGAGTAGTGTTCCGCCCACGGTTAAGGAGGTCGGGCGTTCAGTTGGGATGAGCCCTTGATCATGCTGTCTTTCTAAAGGCGGCCGGGCCAGCGGACGAGAGCACCCACTGACCCCCGTGTCTCCACAATGCCTATCCTCTTTAGTCCCACTTATCCCCACCTTATCAACACCAGTCTTGCATCATCCTGCATAGACGCAAACCACTAACATCATTATGCTGCAAGCATGGGTTGACGCCCCATGGAGAGGCTCTTTATCCTCTTCCTCTGTGAATCCCCTGCTGAAGGGACCCAGCAAATTCCTTCAGGCAGCACAAATGGGTATTTATTTTTTTAAGTAAAAATCCCATTAGATGGCAGCTAAATAAATAAATGTTGGCATCTGAACAGTAAAGGGAATGACACCCACATGACAAATTGGTGCCTTTCTATTTAGTGCTCCTATTGTGCACAATATAAATTCATTGCCTCTTTAGCATCTTTCAGTTCAGTGCCCCTTATTTGTTTGGTTGTCATTTAAATAATAACGCTCCATCACATATTATATATGCACCCTGTTTCCCCAAAAATAAGACCTACACCCTAAAATGAGCCCCAGTAGGATTTTTGGGAGTATGCCTAAAATATAAGCCCTAGTAGGATTTTTGGGACTTTTTTTGATTATGATTAAAATATAAGCCCTAATTGGTACAAAATATATAGAACTGTGAGAGTTCGGGTCCTGTAACCCCCACTAGTCCCCAAGTAAAAAACCCCATAGAGGTGTACAACTCAAGCAACTGGAGCACAGTCGAGTGATCAGTGGTGCTCTCAGGAATCGGTCCCCATTGATCTTCTTGCACTGAAGAGGGAATATATTTTACTTGCTCTCTAAAAATTTCAGAGCTTCAGTGCCAGATGGGTACTAAACAGACAGAATGAAAATTGAGCATTGGTATTAAAATTATCCCTAGATGCTACTGATTTTCCGATGTACCACATTTGTCCGAATTTTCAGTGTAAATTTCACATGAAATCTCCATTAAAATGTGCATGTACCGGCTGCACAGTGTAAACCATGGAACATGTGAATCCAGCCTGAGGCAGGTTAGGCTGTGCCAATACTACAACCAATATGTGCATCTGACCCAGTTATTGCACTGTGTTTCCTGAAAGGTTTGTCATGTCCTCCCCCAAAATAAACAATTCTATTACAGAAAACCAAATTTCACGTCATTCTTCTTCATTGTTCTCTTCTGACACGTGTAAATGGAAGTCTGCCAAGGAGTCGTGTACACTCCGCCAGCCGTTTCAAGGCAAGCAATGACTGACAACATGAAACTTTGATGAAAAGTGGAATCCAAATCACTCAAACTGAGACACAAAAGGTAACATGTTCAGACAATAGTTATGTGCAGTTCTGCCTGTGTATGTATTAAAATTACTGGGGGAGATTTATCAAGAGACATTTTGAAGTCAATTTTGTTAAGACTTTTTTTGCTTCAGATTTATAAAAGCGTTGCAAAATGTTCTATAAATTTGACCCATCTCGTTGTTCATGCCTACTTAAGAAAACAAAACCTTTTCACACACACACACACACACACATTATATATATATATATATATATATATATATATATATATATATATATATATATATATATATATATATATATATCCTAGTAACCAGATACCCTTTTAAGTAATGGGTGGGAATCTCCCCACTTCTCCTTCCCCTATCCTCCCCTTACAATCCTACTCCTATGTCCTCTACCTTATACCACCCTTCTGTCCCCCTCTCCCCTTTTTTCCTTTCATTTGTAAAATACATGTTTAAACTTGTTTGTTGTTACTATCATTTCTGTAATATTAATAATAATATTATTATTAAGAAACATCTTAAATAAAGAATTTACAAAAAAAAAAAATAAATAATAATAATTACGGTACACTTCTGTCTAGAACTGTTTTTTTTTCAGTTTTTACACCCCATGAACTCAAGTGAGATTGAAATTTGTGACTTTTTATAAAGTTACAATTAATAAAATCTGTCTTCAATGTATTTGCTAATATAACAACTAATGCTAAATTCCCATGTTGAGCTTTTGAAGCTGCATATTTTTGCTGTGATTTTTGCTCAAAGTTCTAGCAAAGTAGATGGGATTTATAAAAAATCTCCTGCCCACTGTGCTTTATTTTACACAATGTAAACTGATCTGCAGTGCAATTTGTAAATCCGCAACATGATAATTTCTTGTGGGTACGCTAACTTTTTATGTGCAGAAAATCTGCAGTGTAAAAAACTCATATGCATTTTTAGTGCATTTCCACTGGGGAAATAAACATATTGGAAAGGACAGAAAGGTAAAATTTTACTTTCCCCAAAATTGAACAACTACATAAAAATGACCGACTCCATCATACACAGGAACACTCAGCCAACCAATGTTACCTGTGTTCTCCATGAAAGAGCATTACTTCCCAGAGAACAAAAGGATTGACCATTGGAAATCCAACAGTCCAGATATTTCTGACCCCAGACATCTGTTGGATCGAGACTTGGGTGACCCCATAGTCTGGGCTGGGGACAGGCAAAACAGATTCAGAGACACAGGCAGGAGTCTGTACTGGCAATATGTGAGACGGAGTCAGAGCCACTGGCTGGAGTATGGACTGGCAACAGTTGAGACGGAGTTGCAGCCTCAGGCTGGAATCTGACAGGACAGGTTCAGACTGGATGGCTATAGATTCAGAAACAGGCAGGATGGTACAGGTTCGTGTACATACAGGAGTATGGCTACTGGTATACAGGACTGGTTCAGGTATGCTAGACTGGTCCAATTACAGGGTCACAACACGATTGAGTAACAAGGACCTGACAACACAACTAGCAGGTACAAGACTAACTATAGTGAAAGTTGCTTAGGCACCTCCTTACAGGGGAGGGTGCCTTAAATAGCCAGTGCCTCCCTGTTATAGGCTGGGGACACTTTTGTAGTTTGCATGCGGCCCCTTTGAGAAGCGGTAAGCGTGCACCGTAAGTGCATTCCCAGGAGTCCTGCAGGCTGTGTACAGACCTTGGGAGTCAGAATAGACTGGACACATGTGCGGCTGCAAGTGCGTCAACACCCCTGCCAGGATAGAGAAACAGGGCAGTGCAGGGATGCTGGCATTACAGTACCCCCATCCTTACGCCCCCTCTTTTAGAGGCCCAAGGAAATCTCTGCAGGAGAAATAAGGCATGAATATTGTCCCTAGACTCCAATGATCTCCCTTCATGACCAAACCCCTTCCAGTCAACCAGGAATAAATTCCTCCTTATTATTTTCCTTATTATTGAAGACATCAGCGTCTGACCAACAGGCAGAAAGCAAGGCTGGAAGACAGGGTGGTACCTCAGAAGAGAGGGGAAGAATGAACTGACCAGGCACACCTCGTGGCAATACTACCCACAACAGAAAGCACTTCTCTGGATTTCCAATTAAGAACGGGTTCTTGAAAATGGATCCAAGGCAGTCCCAGGAAGAGTGAGCAAGATCGGTTTTGAAGCACCAGAAAGGAGGAGATCTTCTCCATATGCGAAGTTCCTAACCAAAGTTAGTCCTGCTCAGAAACAAAAAGTGTATGGGTTCAGATAAAGGTTTTCCATTAATGGACGACACCAAAAGGAATTTGGAGGGGTTGAATGGTAACCTGATATTGATCCATCACTGTTTGCTGCAGGAAACTTTCTGCTGACCTGGAATGGACAAGAGCCATTTTACAGAATAGGGTATCCCCACACAATATGGACACAGGCAGAGTCAGTGTTGAAGAGGAATTAAACTTCGTCTAGGGCAACTTCTCCAACCAGACCTAGCCTAGAAAGTCCCAATCCTCAAGGGACATCAAAGGATGAAGTGTTGCATCTGCAGTAAAAAGGACTGTCCCTCGACACAATGATGTTCTTGTCGTTGCTGGGTCAGCTTGACAAAATCAACCTGCATCGGTTCAGAAGTGGTATCGGGAACTAGAGACTGGAAAGTCAGCTGGTTCTGTAGAGGAGGAGCCAGGCACATTGGTTTCATTTCAAGATTCAACTCTCTGGAGAGTTCCTGGAACCTTTCATCAATCTGGGTTACCAAGGAAATTAGATCAACCAGCAACCAGGAGTAGCAGGGATATCACAACCAACCAGTTTATCCTTGAACGGCCCAGACAGACCATCTCAAAAGGCGGCTACCTGCACCTCATTATTCCATCCTAGTTCAGAAAAAAGGGTGCGATATTTAATCCAATATTTGTCCACAGTCAATACACAGCTGCAGAAGGGAGGATGCTGCAGAGGCAACGTTACTCAACTTATTGTTAAAGACCTTATAGAAGGCTGCCAGGAAGACCGGGATGTCCGAGGTGACAGGGTGTCCCCTCTCCCATAAAGGTGTTGACCCAGATGAAGGCCTCTGCAGCATGGTGGAACATTAGAAATGACACTTTGGTCCAGTCTGAAGAAAAGTTAGTGGGCTAGCAATTAAAAGTGTAGTATTCACCGTTTGATGAACCCTAGTTATTGCATTGAAACACCGTAGAAGCAGACAGACGAGGTCCAGATATGGTTGGTGCAGGCGCATTCAGATGGATATTCACCACAGATGAAGTTGGTCAGGATTTGACCTTGCTGTTCCCTTATGCGAGACATGTCACAGTGAAGTTCGGACAGGGGTGGAGTTTTGGAGTCAGATCCATGGCCTGAGCAAACTGTTATGGCCACAGGGGCAGGTGTGTAACCGAAGTGCAGGAATAATCTCATTGTGCCACCGAGCCTGGGCTTAACCTGGAGGGCATGACTAAGTGGCTACCTAGTCTTGTCTAGAGCCTCTGGTGGGGAGGTTAGGCTTCTGCTGCAAGTAGCCACTGGGCACCACTACAAGGCAGTCTCCAAATTCGCAACAACTGTCCTGAATGGCAGCAGACAGGGGAGAGTCAGAAATATGGACTAGAGTCTGAACTGGGAACAGGCAGACTGTCAGAACCATAGGTTGGATTCTGAACTGGCAACAGATGAGACAGAGTCGGAGCCACAGGCTGTAGTGTGACAGGATAGGTTCAGGCTCAGACTGGATGGGTACTGGTTCAGGTTTATATAGGAGTAAGAATACAGGTACACAGTACGGAGTTCTGGGTCACAAGTCAGGTACTAGTTCACAGGATGGGTTCAAGGATGCTGGACAGGTTCAAATTCAGGGTCTGAAGACAAGTTCAAAAACAGGACCAGGACAACAAAACTAGCAGGTGTAAAACTAACTAGAACTAAAATTGCTCAGGCACCTTCATACTGGGTAGGGTGCCATAAATTAAATAGCCAGTGCCTCCCAGCCATAGGCTGGGGATACTTCAAGTGCGTACGCCCTAATCGCGTTGCCAGGACACATATGGAACATGTGTAGGCCATGGGAGCTGGAGCAGACGGGACACGTGTGTGGTTGCAGCAGTAAGCACATTATTATGCCTGCCAGGATGGAGAAGCAGGGCAGTGTAGGGCCGCCAGCGTTACATTAGGGTCTTTTCTCAGACTGACACTCAGTGAGAGTGTCAGTGTGTAGATACACAATATGTCTTCACATGGAGATTAGTTATGTCCAGTTATCAATTTGTTTGTATGTTTACAGGTAGAACAATAGAGAAACAACACAGCTCAGTGAAGATGTATAACCATTTTGAATTCCAGTTTGAAACATATTTAGTGAAACATGTCAAGAGTGCAGAGTTATAAAGTACAAAAGAAATTAAGAACAACAATTCTCTTTGTTCTCAAAAGCGTATGAAAAGTGAAGAGCAACTAATATTGTCACTAATATAAAAATGGCTTAAAACGTTAACATTAATGGATGAGGAAATCACTGAAGAAAATCAGTTTCAGGAAATGCAAAACAAAAAAAAAATAATATGCTAATCATAGCCATTACTTTCATCCTTTAGGCTATGACACATCCATATAGATATATAATCACACGCCCTGATGTCTATTTAGTACTTGCACTTTTGTTTTCTAAGTATTGCTGTTTCGCTGATACTGCAATGTGTTAAAGAGACACACTGAAAGGCTGTAATTAATTAAATGGATTTTGATAAAATTCTGGCAGAAAGCTGTTTGAAGTAATGCAAAATAGTTGTGCAATTTGTAGCTATACAAAAATGTGTAAATTTTGTGTTTTCACACCAGTCAGTGCCAGCTCTAAAAAGGATTTTATTTATTTATTTATTTTTTTTCAGTTAGGTAAAGCTTAACCGGAATCAGTGTTACCTAGCACGGATGACAAATTATTATCTTTTTTTTTTTAAACAGAAAACAGGTGATAAAACACTGATGGTCAAAACGGACACTGATCAAACACTGACAAAGCTTTTATCCAAAGGTCTGAATTTTTATGTAGGAAGAAAATCACTGATGGTTGAATAAAGTCGTATAGTTTGGATAAATAATTTTCTAAGTCTGTTGCCAATATGTGTAATTAGTTGTCACATGGATATTTTTACAAACGTAGTCAACTGTCATGGCGTTGTCGGGCTCTGTTCGGGCCAGAGCTTGACACGCCGCCCGATAATGTCTCAGGGTGTCTGATTAACACAAGCAGACTCGTGGTTTGACCTGCTGAGTGGTGATTCTTAAGGCCGCTTTACACGCTACGACATCGCTTTAGCGATGTCGTTGAGGTTACGGAATTTGTGACGCACATCCGGCCGCGTTAGCGATGTCGTTGCGTGTGACACCTATGAGCGATTTTGAATCATCGCAAAAACATGCAAAATCACTAATCGGTGACATCCCCCCATTCCATCGTTACTGCTGCAGGTACGATGTTGTTCGTCGTTCCTGCGGCAGCACACATCGCTATGTGTGACACCGCAGGAACGAGGAACCTCACCTTACCTGCGGCCACCCGCAATGAGGAAGGAAGGAGGTGGGCGGGATGTTCGTCCCGCTCATCTCCGCCCCTCCACTTTGATTGGGTGGCCGCTTAGTGACGTTGCTGTGACGCCGAACAAACTGCCCCCTTAGAAAGGAGGCGGTTCGCTGGTCACAGTGACGTCGCTAGGCAGGTAAGTCCGTGTGACTGGTCTGCGCGATTTCGTGCGCCACGGGCAGCGATTTACCCGTGATGCACAAACGATGGGGGCGGGTACGCACGCTAGCGATCTCGCTAGTGAGATCGCAGCATGTAAAGCGACCTTTAGGCAGGCTAACAAGGGTTTCTCTCTGCTGGCCTGCTTGTTAGTCTCCTTTGATCACATGTTGTGGGGAAGCCAATCACATCTGCTCTCCTCCTATATATGCTGGCTAGATACTGACACCTACAGTTCATCTTAGTTATTCTGGTGTGTTTATCCTGACCTATCTGATGGTTGTTATACTTGTTGCTGAGTGCAATTGTGGAGTTAACCCTTGTTGCCTTTTTTGTTGTTACCTTCCCACTCTTGCTTTACTCCTGAGTCTCTCTTTCACACACTATGGCATAGACAGTTTTGGTTTCCTATTGGCTGTCTTTATCTGTTTTCCATTATACTCTTGCCCAGTCTTGGAGGGGGAATATTTGAGTAGGACTGGTCAAGAGAATAATACACCAGCAGGAGTAACCCTGAGGTTAGGGATAGCCCAAAGTCCCCTAGCAGGAGGGACAGCGTAGAAGCCCCTGTCTCCTGCTATTTTGTTGTCGCGGGCGGAGGAGGGGACGCCGCGCTCTCCCTCCGCTCGGGTCCGGCTGCCGCTGCGGCCTCTGCTGCTCGGTGGCTCGAGCGTTGTGCCGGATCCCGGGGACTCGAGCAGCGTTCCTCGCCCGTGAGTGAAAAGGGGATTGGTTTTGGGGATTTATTGTCCGTGACGCCACCCACGGTTGTGGTGACTGTGTGGACACCACCGCTGCTCTGTATGGGGATCCCGGGAGCGGTGACAGGTAGCAGCAGAGTTGTTAGTTCTCCCCTCCGTGGGTAGGGGTTGGTTGTCCCGGGGCCCAGTAATGGGGTGCAGGATGAGGGATGACAGGCCAGGTGCGGGGCCTGGTGAGGTGCAGGGTCGCGGGGGCAGCGCTGTGCCGCACGGCACGGTGGTACTCACTCAGCCTGAGACGTTGACACAGTTCTCGGTAAAACACACGGCTGGAAAGACGGTTCCCACGGACGGCTGCTGTTGCTTTTCCCCGGTAGTTGACGGTGACGGTCCCTGTTCCTGCACCTAATGAAATGTTGGTAGCGATGGGTTCCCACCGGTAACCCGATCCCCGGCTTGGATATGAGCCGTAGGAGCCCCTCTTTGCCCGCAGGCGCTGGCCCTGAGAAACTGGTGCCTTGGCGGTGGCGGTGTCTCTCTCCTACGGTTGGACTATTGCCTTCAATCAGGACTTAGTTGTTGGGAGACCCAGAGGTCCCCTTCACTGACGGATTTGGCAAATTCACGGCGACTCCTAGCCTTGCCGGGATCCGAAAGGCCCCTGCCAATGGTGCTGGCTTCACTTCGTATACCGCTCCGGTACCGCCGGGCCACCACCCGTCCACGGTCCTTTCGGCAACCTCCGATCAGCCTCTCCTGCAGACCGTCACCGCCGTCTGCTAACCTTGCTGTTCTCAGTCCGGGGCACACACCCGGACCAACTTCAAGCTTCCTCAACTGTCACTTTCTCTTCCACCTTAACTCCTCTCTCTTGCTCCTCTACCACTTCACTTCCACTTCACTCCCTGTCCTCACTCAAACTCTAACTGAACTGCCTGGTTTTCCCGCCTCCAGGGCTGTGAACTCCTCGGTGGGCGGAGCCAACCGCCTGGCCCACCCCCTGGTGTGGACATCAGCCCCTGGAGGAAGGCAACAAGGATTTTTGTGTAGCTTCGGTGTACCTATCCGGGGTGTAGGGTGTGGTGGTGTCATGACCTGTGACCCCTGGCTTGCCCAGGGCGTCACATTCCCCCTTAGCAAAATGCAGACCGTCCGCGGGCTGCCCGTCCAACACCGGTTTTATTTTTCTGAAAAAGTTAAAAAAAAACCACAAGACAAGTATAGTAACATCATCCCACAGCGGGAGGCACTTTTTCTTAAACGTTACGGTAACATTTTAATGGTTGCTACTGCCGCTCTCTCCCACCCAAGTAACCTGGCCCTGATGCTGCCTCTAAGAAACAGGCAGCACCCCTTGACCCCAGTCCTGAACCAGTTACCCGAGCGGGATTTGTCCTTCCCCTCCAGAGGGTAGCCACCGGTTCCGGTGGTGGCTGGGCCCCAGCTTGCTCCACTGTGGCCCCCTCCCTCCAACCTGCCTCTCTGGAGGCGGTAACGGTAGCTGCAACAAACATACTTTATTTACATGCCACTAATGTTTGTGGTTGCCCTGCAAGTTCTCGGGCCTGTTCATAGGAGTTCCTATGCAAAACACTGTGGATGGTCCCCACGGGGACAACAATGCCGGCAACGGCCGGTTCCAATCACGGTTGCAGACAATCAGGTTAACCTTCAGTAATCCTTTTCATTTTCTTCAAAAACTTTTCAACTTTTAAACACACACACAGATGGTCTCAACGGGGACGGTGCAACGGTGCTCCGCTGCCATCACTCTGATTCTTCAGCATCTGTTGGATCCTCTGCCACCAGCATATCAAACATGCTGTGACATGGGCGCCCGGTATCCATTCCCACCATTATGCGCGATGTAATAAACTACCGGTTCCCCCACATAGCGGAGACGCTCACTTGCCTCCTCACCTTCAGGGGCGGGCTCGGCACCAAAGCTGAAGTCGCTGGAGTCACCATCACTCGTATCTGCGTCAGGCGGTTTGCCGCAAGCTGCCACAGCCTCCTGGCCTCCAGCATCCAGCACATCAGATCCTTCTGCAGTAGCACGGGGCAGCAGGTCAGGCGAAACACTGAGGCGCCCCATAAGTAACGGCAAGGGTGATGCATAGGTTGAGACTAGACGAGCCCCTCAGCCGCAGCGGCCGGTCCTGGTAGGACATAGGGACGTGGGTCACTAGTCGACTCTGCTACATCTGTTCCCCTCCCGTACATCGGGGCAGTGGCAATCAGCATCTCCACCTCGTTGGTCCACTGCTCCATCATCCGGAAGATCTGATCCTGTTGACGTTGGTGGAACGCAATCACCCGGGCCTTCATCCATGCTACGGTCCCGGGCTCGGGGTCTGACGCAATCACTGCCGAGACTTCTGGCACATTTTTTTTAAGGGGCCGCGGTCCTAGCGGTTCCCCCGGGAGGGATTCAGGGACGCCCTGAGCGTCTACAGCCGGTTGGTCCGCCGGGACGGATTGGCAGGGTATCGCTACCGGTTGGGCAGGTAGCGGGCCTAGTGGCGGGGCGGCAGCAGCTAACACGGGTAGCGGGGAGAGAGGCAGGGTGAGCGGATACAGGCCGGGCTCCTCAGCCTCAACGGCTGATCCCTCGGGAATACAGGGGCGTGGGTCTCTTACCCGCTCCTCCAAATCCTCTTCCACCTCGCGTCTCCGCATAGCAGCTACTACGTCCGCCATTATCGGTCTCCCACTCCTCTAGGAGGAGCTGCATATGGGCTTGCAGACGGTTATTCAACGGGGCAGTCCGGTCTCTCAGCCACATCGCTGTGCCGGGTGCGGGAGCTTCCTCGTTGGCGGTCGGACTGTACATCTTGGCAATCGTGCCTTCCAGGAACCTAGTATTCCTGCAGAGTCCTGGCGTCTCTGCCTTTATAGCCGCGGCTACATGCGACCAGTCGCCATTTCGTCCCCCTTAGCCTCTTTCCGGCCCCTCCTCTATCGGGGCGGGGTTTTGGCCTTCGCGCCTCCACTACTCGAGAAGACGCTCGAGCGGGATCTTTTCGCGCCAAAGATGGCAATTTCCGAAATTTTTCGGCCGGACACCTCCGGCGGTCACAAGGCGCACCTCTACCCAACGGCAGAGCGGTAAGATCCTGTTCGTGACGCCAAGTTGTCGCAGGCGGAGGAGGGGACGCCGTGCTCTCCCTCCGCTCGGGTCCGGCTGCCGCTGCTGCTGCGGCCTCTGCTGCTCGGTGGCTCGAGCGTTGTGCCGGATCCCGGTGACTCGAGCGGCGCACCTCGCCCGTGAGTGAAAAGGGGATTGGTTTTGGGGATTTATTGTCCGTCACGCCACCCACGGTTGTGGTGATTGTGTGGACACCACCGCTGTTCTGTATGGGGATCCCGGGAGCGGTGACAGGGAGCAGCAGAGTTGTTAGTTCTCCCCTCCGTGGGTAGGGGTTGGTTGTCCCGGGGCCCAGTGATGGGGTGGAGGATGAGGGATGACAGGCCAGGTGCGGGGCCTGGTGAGGTGCAGGGTCGCGGTGGCAGCGCTGTGCCGCATGGCACAGTGGTACTCACTCAGCCTGAGACGTTGACACAGTTTTCGGTAAAACACTCGGCTGGAAAGACGGTTCCCACAGATGGCTGCTGTTGCTTTTCCCCGGTAGTTGACGGTGACGGTCCCTGTCCCTGCACCTAATGAAATGTTGGTAGCGATGGGTTCCCACCGGTAACCCGCTCCCCGACTTGGATATGAGCCGGAGGAGCCCCTCTTTGCCCGCAGGCGCTGGCCCTGAGAAACTGGTGCCTTGGCGGTGGCAGTGTCTCTCTCCTACGGTTGGACTATTGCCTTCAATCGGGACTTAGTTGTTGGGAGACCCAGAGGTCCCCTTCACTGACGGATTTGGCAAATTCACGGCGACTCCTAGCCTTGCCAGGATCCGAAAGGCCCCTGCCAATGGTGCTGGCTTCACTTCGTATACCGCTCCGGTACCGCCGGGCCACCACCCGTCCACGGTCCTTTCGGCAACCTCCGATCAGCCTCTCCTGCAGACCGTCACCGCCGTCTGCTAACATTGCTGTTCTCAGTCCGGGGCACACACCCGGACCAACTTCAGGCTTCCTCAACTGTCACTTTCTCTTCCACCTTAACTCCTCTCTCTTGCTCCTCTACCACTTCACTTCCACTTCACTCCCTGTCTTCACTCAAACTCTAACTGAACTGCCTGGTTTTCCCGCCTCCAGGGCTGTGAACTCCTCGGTGGGCGGAGCCAACCGCCTGGCCCACCCCCTGGTGTGGACATCAGCCCCTGGAGGAAGGCAACAAGGATTTTTGGGTAGCTTCGGTGTACCTATCCGGGGTGTAGGGTGTGGTGGTGTCATGACCTGTGACCCCTGGCTTGCCCAGGGCGTCACACTAACAGTACTTGCATTCTCTAAAATCACAAACATTTTAAAAGGTACTCTTATCAGCAAAGAATAACTTCAAACCAAGTACAGGCACTTGTTGCATTATAGCAGGGCCAAACATTTAAGTGCACCTCCCCACTTGCTTGTTCTCCCTCCAACTCTGCCTCCTTCTTGACAGTTCTGGCTTCCTAGGAGGCAGAAAAGGGTGGTGATTGAGGGAAAACAAGCAGGTGGGAGGGTGCACTTAAAATGTTTACCCAAGGGTGTCCTGAGTGATTGTACTTGGTTTGAACAGTCATCCTGTGCTGACACAATCCATTTAAGAGTCATTGAGGAAGGGCTGATTGACTGAATAGTAATGGAGACTAGACCCTCCCCCCCAAGAAAATAAAAAATGTAAATTCAAAGTCTGGCTTGTATATGTTTAAGCAAGGCATATGTCATCACAGTCTGTTCATAGTTGAGCAGAAAGATTCCAGAGAGAAAATAAATAAATAAATGCATGGTGTGCAGATTATGGTGGGAGCAAAAGTGGAGCCTGCTCTGGTCCAGCTTCCTTCAAGGAATGGAATTCAAGTCAGATCAGGACTGCATGAATCGTTTTGCTCTAAGCGGTTACAAATAATTAATTATATTCCTGTCACGCTAGGTATAGGGAAGTACCAAGCATATGACTCGCCCACCCCAGGGCTTTGGGACACCCGGTGTCGGGTCGGCCTAGTCCGGGAGTAGTCAGTGGTGGCGGGGCTCTACTCCGTGACCCTGGCGGGGTCAACTAATATGGCGGTTGTGGGGGTGATGATTACAAATAAAGTTTGTGGAAATATTCGTGACGCCACCTGTGAATTGCGGCTAAAGAGCCGCCGCTGCTGGATGGGACCTCCGGGGCTGATGGATTAGCAGCTGGGATGGTTCTGCTCCCCACAGGTGGAGCGGAGCCCCGGGGCAACCGTTGGTGCTTATTAAAGTCTATGGTGCTTTTGTGGATGGTGCAGTGCAGGGCGGAATAAAGGAGGCAACACCAGAGGGTGCAGTTTCAAGGTTTTACTCACTGTTTCATGGCTGCAGCGAACTGGTCGCCCACCGGTGTGCTGGGATCTCCTGTCAGGGACCTCCGCCGATCCCGGGTGGTTCTGAAAGTAAATGCCGGTGCACCCTGTTGTTGTGTCTCTTTCCTCAGCGGTCTTCAAGCCTTGACCTCTTTGGATAAACCTGTCTCTGCCTCCACTGTAGATTCTGGACAAGAAGGCTTGCCTGGATGGAATCTTGCCCTCTTCCCAGGGGAGCTACGGTGGGATGTGGCCCTGGGCGCTTGCAACCACCCTGGGCCTTCAGTGTTTACCTTTGGAAATGTGTCTCTCTTTCCTTGGTTTCTAGGGACCGTCCCTGTATGCAGCCTGATCCCTCCACCCGATGTTCTAGTGGAACAGGCCACGAGCTTGAAAACCTTCTGTGGCCCTGGAATCCGTTCTTTTCAGTCTGTGGTGTCACCTGGGCCTAGCTGGGCCCCAGGGTCTCCACCAGGAAGCTTCACTTTCTGTTGCTTTTCTGAGGTATCAACCTCTCTCTCTCTCTAACTCCTCACTTCTCACTCCTCTCAACTCACTCCGTCTTACTGCCTTCACAAACTCCTTTCAACTGCCCTTGAACTTCCTTTATCTGCTCTCTGTTGGCTCCTCCCACTTTCCCAATTGCTAGGCCTCACCCTATGGGAGAAGAGATGGGTCTTACGGCCCCCCAGAATGCAGCATGGGGGTAGCTGCCACTATCCCTGGTCCCAAAATATGCCTAACAATGGGTGTAGTGTGAATTTGCCTGTGAACTGGCGTTTACTCCGGTCCTTACCCAGGATGGGACATCACACCTCTGGATGGGGTGCAATGTCTCTGTGGTGACGGAAGCCTCAAGGGTGCCACACATATGGTGACAGGGAAGGGAAACCATTTATGTAGGGAAGGGTGAAGATTGTGACCCCTGATCAAACCTTCCGCTGGCCCCTGGCTCCCCTGCCACCTTAGATGGGTATCCTGCTTGGAGCATTGGTGCCGATCCTATCTCTAACTGACCTTAGAACTTGGCCACAGGTAAGGAATGGATGAGATGAGCGCTTAGTCAACCCCACTAACCTAAAGAAGACACAGAGAGCAGCACACACAGTGGAAAGCACATGACCAACTTATCTCCAGGAAGACTCCGGGAGAGATGCAGCAATGAACCGCAAAATGTCTTCTACAGCCGGACACCACAGAACTGTCTATCAAGAGTGACAATACCCTGGTGAAGCTGTATGCACAACACACATCAGGTGCATTTCTTCTAGGTGAGCACAATTTTCAATGTGTGTATACATTATGTTGATTACTAGTTACTTCATCTCTTGTATAAAAAAATTCTTGACACCAGTCATCTTCTATGTAGAGTATCTCATATTTCAGAGTTTCTCCCCGAACAATTTACATTCTTTCTTCTGATTTTTTAATCCTTATAATCATGTAACAATATATATTAAATCTTTATTACATACATACATACATACATACATACATACACAGTACAGACCAAAAGTTTCGACACACCATCTCATTCAAAGAGTTTTCTTTATTTTCAAGACTCTGGAAATTGTAGATTCACATTGAAGGCATCAAAGCTATGAATTAACACATTTGGAATGAAATACTTAAAGTGTGAAACAACTGAAAATATGTCTTATATTCTAGGCTCTTCAAAGTAGCCACCTTTTGCTTTGATTACTGCTTTGCACACTCTTGGCATTCTCTTGATGAGCTTCAAGAGGTAGTCACCGGAAATGGTCTTCCAGCAGTCTTGAAGGAGTTCCCAGAGATGCTTAGCACTTGTTGGCCCTTTTGCCTTCACTCTGTGGTCCAGCTCACCCCAAACCATCTGGATTGGGTTCAGGTCTGTTGACTGTGGAGGCCAGGCCATCTGTGGTAGCACCCCATCACTCTCCTTGTCAAATAGCCCTTACACAGCCTGGAGGTGTGTTTGGGGTCATTGTCCTGTTGAAAAATAAATGATGGTCCAACTAAACGCAAACCGGATGCAATAGCATGCCGCTACAAGATGCTGTGGTAGCCATGCTGGTTCAGTATGCCTTCAAGCTTCAATAAATCCCCAACAGTGTCACCGGCAAAGCACCCCCACACCATCACACCTCCTCCTCATGCTTTACAGTGGGAACCAGGCATGCAGAGTCTATCCGTTCACCTTTTCGGCATTGCACAAAGACACGGTGGTTGGATCTAAAGATCTCAAATTTGGACTCATCAGACCAAAGCACAGATTTCCACTGGTCTAATGTCCATTTCATGTGTTCTTTAGCCCAAACAAGTCTCTTCTGCTTGTTGCCTGTCCTTACCAGTGGTTTCCTAGCAGCTATTTTACCATGAAGGCCTGCTGCACAAAGTCTCCTCTTAACAGTTGTTCTAGAGATGTGTCTGCTGCTAGAACTCTGTGTGGCATTGACCTGGTTTCTAATTTGAGCTGCTGTTAACCTGCGATTTCTGAGGCTGGTGACTTGGATAAACTTATCCTCTGCAGCAGATGAGACTCTTGGTCTTCCTTTCCTGGGGCGGTCCTCATGTGAGTCAGTTTCTTTGTAGCGTTTGATGGTTTTTGCCACTGCACTTGGGGACACTTTCAAAGTTTTCCCAATTTTTCGGACTGACTGACCTTCATTTCTTAAAGTAATGATGGCCACTCATTTTTATTTACTTAGAATTTGTATTAAGGCAAGAAAAAAAAGCAGCTAACAGTCTATTCAGTAGGACTATCAGCTGTGTATCCACCAGACTTCTGCACAACACAACTCATGGTCCCAACCCTATTTATAAGGGAAGAAATCCCACTTATTAAACCTGACAGGGCACACCTGTGAAGTGAAAACCATTTCCGGTGACTACCTCTTGAAGCTCATCAAAAGAATGCCAAGAGTGTGCAAAGCAGTAATCAAAGCCAAAAAGGTGGCTACTTTGAAGAACCTAGAATATAAGGCTATGTGCGCACTGGAAAATGGAATTTTCTCAAGAAAATTCCGCAGGTATTCAAAGATTACCGCACCCGCGGTAAAAAACCGCGGCAAACCGCACCCGAAAACCGCATGCGGTTTGCCGCGGTTTGCTGCGGTTTTACCGCGGTATTGTTCGCGGTATTGCCGCGTGCGGGTTGGTATGTGCTTTATTGCATTCAATGCAATAAAGCACATTGAAAAAAAAAAAAAAAAGAGAAAAAAAAAAGTCATTTCATCCTGAGATGATAGATAGATAGAGAAATAGACAGAAGAATAGATAGATAGACAGAGGGATAGATAGAGGGATAGATAGAGTCCCTGTGAGCACTCTCTGCATTTCTCACGGTCGGCAGTGAGTTCACATTACCGGCCATGGGAAATGCCCTGTGGTTACCTCTGGTGTCTCGCTGCGAGGCTGCATTCATTCAGTTGTGTCTGTGTCAGTCGCGGCTGGATGTAAGCCTCGCAGGATGCCGGAGCTGTGGATTATGCTGGAGCTTTGTTTCGGGAGGGGTTAATAAAAGGGTGAATGAGGCTTGTTTGTGTTTTTTTTTAAAATAAAGGATTTTTCGGTGTCTGTGTTTTTTCACTTTACTTACGGGTTGATCATGTCAGCTGTCACATAGACGCTGCCATGATCAACCCTGGAGTTAATGGCGGTGATCCGCCACCACTAACTCCTTGTATTACCCTGACTGCCACTGCTACACGGCGGCAGGAAGAGCCGGGGACACGCCGGTACTGCCGCATAATGCACGCGACAGTGCCGGGGCAGCTGCGGCTGATATTCTCGGCTGCGGGAGGGGGAGTGAGGCGGGGGACATTAACCCTGCCCCTCTCCCTCCCCAGCCTGAGAATACCGGGCCGCCGCTGTGTGCTTATCTCGGCTGGACGGTAAATATACAGCGGAGCCCACGTGTTTTGTTTTCTATATTTCCGTTTGTTTTCTATGTGTGTTCTATGTGTCTGTGTCTATGTGTTCTATGTCTGTGATGTCTGTGTGTGTCTGTGATGTATGTGTTTACTCTCTGCACGGCTTCCTCTTCCTGTAATGACATCACTTCCCTGCAAAACCGCAGGCAAGCGATGTACATTACCGGAGGTAAACCGCGAAATACCGCAGGGAATAACGCAGGAAAACGCAGTGAACCGCATAGAATTTGCTGCCTGCGTTCCCTGTGGGATTTCACGATTACATTGGAGTCAATGGAGTGAAATCCCGCAGCAAAAACATGCAGCTGTCAAAATCCGCCTAGTGCGCACAGGATTTTTTTTCCCCATAGGTTTTGCTGGCGATTCACTGCAGAGATGTTATGAACATTTTCTGCAGCGAAACATGCAGCAAATCCGCGGCAAAATCCGGTAAGTGCGCACATAGCCTAAGACATATTTTCAGTTGTTTCACACTTTTTTGTTAAGTATTTCATTTCACATGTGTTAAATTCATAGTTTTGATGCCTTCAATTTGAACCTACAATTTTTAGAGTCATGAAAATAAAGAAAACTCTGAATGAGAAGGTGTCTCCAAACTTTTTCTGTAATATATATTATATACACACACACACACACACACACACACACACACACACACACACGAGTTCTGCACTTTTAATCATACTGCTCTTCTCTAGCTGTAAATATGTGGCGCCCTGGCCTAGCCAGGTCGTCACAGATAACACACAAACACACCACCCCATTAGACAGGGACGCCAGCCAAACACAAAATCCTTGTTGCCTCCCTCCAGGTTCTGATATCCACACCAGGTGAAGCGGAGCTAAGCAGTTGGCCCCACCCACCGAGGAGTTCACAGGCCTGGAGGCGGGAAAAGTGACAGATACAGTTTGGAGGTTGAAGTGAGAGGAGTGAACACTTGGGTGTCTGAGTTTGTGGCCCAGGCACTGACAGCAAGGTTGGTAGACGGTGGTGGCCGTCTGCAGGAGTGGTGGAGCAACGCGAAACCGTAGGACCGGGGACGGGCGACGGCCCGCCAGTACCGACCGGGGAGCGAAGTCAAGCCAGCACACACAGGCAGGGCCATCGGACCCCGACCAGGCTTGGAGCCGCCAACAATAGTCAGATCCGAATGTGACTGGAACCCCAGGGGTTTCACAACAGCAAAAGTCCCGATTGAAGGCAACAGCCCACACCGTGAGGGTATACAGCTACCGCCTAAGGCTAGAGACCCAAGGGCCAGTGTCTGCGGGCAAACGGGCTCCTCCGGTACCCATACACCGGGGAGCGGACTACCGTTGGGAATCCATAGTAGTCAGAAAGAGAACATTAAGGTGCAGGGAAAGACAGCCGCCATCACCTGTCCGGGGGAGAGACACTGCAGCTGGCTGCGGGACCCGTCCATCCAGCCGTTTGGTTTACCGAGGACTTTGTACCTTTCTTGCTGAGTGAGTACACCCGTGCCATCCGGCACCGCGCAGCACTGTCCCTGCAACCCTGCACCTCACCGACCCTGCCTCCCCGCAATATCACCGGGCCCCGGGACCACCGACCCCTACCCACGGAGGGGGAAAACAACATCCCAGCTGCTCCCTACCATCGCTCCCGGGATCCCAGTCACCAGCAGCGGTGGTGCCCATCGTCACCACGACCCGTGGGTGGCGTCACGGACTAAATCCTCCAAACCAACCACCCCTTTCACTCACGGGCGAGGAGCGCCGCTCGAGTCCCCGGATCCGGCCCACCGAGCAGCCATCGCAGCAGCGTCGGACCCAAGCGTTAGCGAGAGCGCAGCAGCGACGGCGTCCTCCCCGCCCGCGACAAATACATTTGTTTACATGGACTTTGAATGACTTGTGATGACTTATCCGTGCCTCAGGTATGTCAATTAATTCTGCAGCTGTGACTATTCATCTAAATGGCTCCACCTTCCTGACTCAGAAGCTAATTTTCATACAGTACATGGGGTGCTAAAAATTCAGGTAGACCCTCATGTTCTATGAGTGTATTCCCCCGGCCCATGTTTGTTAACATTTTAGGGTCTGTGGAGAGGGAATCATGACACAGGTTAACATACATGCTCCTTTGCCACCAAAATGTCTTAATATTTGAGCCTGTGCGATAAAAGTGGCTCTTTATATACTTAAAAAGTATCTAAGTGCTTTTACCATTTTTTAAATTATCACAGTAATTTTTGTAGTGCAGAATACAAAGTAAGGCCTCGGTTCCACTTGTATTTTTCATGGACGAGTGAAATATGATAAAATATCGGCTTGCTCTCACTCTAGTGCAAAACTATGGGCAGTGTCCATCTGTGATTGATTTTTCATGCCATAGTGACATGTGGAATGAATCTCAGCATGTTGCATTTGCCAGCAAGTCTCGGCTCATGCACCCCCATACAAGTCTATGGGAGCGTGTGAATCATTGTACTGCACTCGCATGTCATTCGACTGCGTTGCTATGTACGCAGAGAGAGGCCGGGGAGGAGATGGCGAGAAAGTTCTTCTTCCCTCTCCTCTGTAACCCGACTGCGACCCGATCGCATCACAGTCGCATGACCCTCAGCTCAGCAGAGGGTCATTAAAATATCACTTCCAATGCTCTCACATCTGAAGCTATGCGCAAGTGGAACCGTACACTAATCAGTAGTTTGATGATAATGGTCACAACATACATAAGGTCTGAAGGCAAGGGGGTATATATTCCTAGACAGACACTATTTCTAACTCTAACCGTATCCTAATGACGTGGATACAGTTAAAAACCTGTATTGAAGCTATAGACACTCGTCTTTAGGGCTTGGGGTCTGCCAGGTGTCGGAAGAGCAGGGAGCATGTCAAGTCGTGAGATAATATCACGTGCTACCTGCACCAGGCTGACTGCAGGTAGAGCCACATTGCTCATTATTATGAAAGTACAGTTAAATTGGGCACAAAATGGGCAGCTTTGTGTCTCACTCAACTTTCCTGGTTCCCATGCTGGTCTGCATGTCTCCCCTCTTCAGTCGCCAGATTCCTTTGCAGTAATAATAGAGGTTAGGTTCCCAGGCCTTTTAAAGTTTGCTGAGGCAGCTGCATGCCGCCTGAGTATTTAGGTATAGTGGAATCCATGCTGAATATCTTTATTAGACTGCTCCAAAACAACCCAAACACTGAATTGCTGGTCTCTGCTACAGTTTTCCTACTGTGTATCTCCACACATGCTTAGCTCTGATGCAACAAGGCTCCTCTCCGGTAATATGCTCTGCTGTTGTGACGCCCCTGGACTATCAGGTCGTCACAGGGTATTGTGCAATCTGCCCTCCCGTGCAGTATCCAACTCCTTCTTGGTTATGGTCCCCAACTGCATGGTGTTGCCTACATCAGCTAATCAAAATCCTAGGTACACTCTGCACCACACCCGCCAGGCACACCAGTGAACGGCCTGAGTGGAATAGGGTCGCTCACTTGGGGGGGGATTGGTTAGGGGAGGTCAAGAGTAGAGAGTTGTAGTTTGGAAGTGAAGGAGAGAGGAGGTCAGGTGCAGGGCTCCTAGGAAGCTATCTAGGTGGCAGACGGTGATCTGGGCCTAGAGGAGCTGGACCCCTGGTCGCAGGGGGATTGTGGCAAGAGGCACGGAACTGTCGAGGAGGACAGCCGGCGGCCTTGCACCATCACCGGGCTGGGACCAGGGCACGACGGGGTACGTGGACCCTAAGTCAGGGAGTAGATTCAGGTAACCTGACAATTTACCCGACAAGAATGGAGCCTTCAAGACCCGCTCTCCACTCGCTCCAAAATTGGGGTACTAGCGCAACGAGGGGCGATAGGACTTTCCACTCAAACGGTCCAGAAAATCCCAAGTGCGAACCCTGAGAGCAAGGTCCCACACTTAGCCACAATGGGGAGCAGGACCCGGCAAGTTCCATACTACCGGGACCAACAGAGAAGTAAACTTAGTGCCAGGAGGCAGGTCACAGATCACCAAGCAGCACCATTGGGGACGGGACCCGAACTAGCTCCCCTCAGCGGCAGCGGTACCTAGAACTTTGGTTTATCCAGTTGTTGGTGTTAGCTTAAATGGACTGAGTGAGTACGCAAGTGACCCCTTCGAACCCAACAGCACTCCCCCACACCATCACCGAGTCCTGGGCCATCCCCCCTACCTGTCGAGGGACACAACACCTGGCTGCTCCGTTCCATCACCCCCAGGTACTCCCAACTGTAGCGGTGGTACTCCAAATTACCACATGCCACGGGTGGCGTCACGAACTCTAATACAATTCTCTGTAAATACCCCCCCTTCATTTGAGTGGCCGCACGACCCCCGGGTCCGGATCCGAGCAGCTCGGCTGCTGGCATGGGGCGGCACACTGTTCCTGGGTGCTGTCTGCACAATTGTCTCTCCTACAACAAGGTACCTGTTTGCCAGTCTGGCTCTGTTACAACAAAGACAAGTACTTTGTTGTAGCAGAGCAGAGTGTGCAGACAGCATGAAATAGAAGTCCCAGTCTGCACTAACCTTGGGTTCTGTCTGCACACTCAGCTCTGCTAGAACAAAGTACCTGCTGGATACACGGTTCCACTGTATCTTTATGTACCGCCCTGAGAGGGGCCCGGCCGCTCCGCTGCTCGGGCCGAGACGCTCGAGGTCCGGGCTCGGGTTGTCAGTGGCACGAGCGCCTCCGGACCGGGGGCCACGTCGCTCTGTTAAGGGGAGGCAGTGGGGTGGTGGTGTGGGACGAAGTCCCCAGCCGGGGGCCGCGTTGTCGTCGTACGGGTCGTGACACCACCCACGGGTCGTGGTGATGGGATGCACCACCACTGCGGCTGGAGTGGAGGGTATTCCCAGGATCGGTGTTGTGGCCGCAGCCTAGATGTTAGCCCCTTCGTGGGTAAGGGCGGTGTGTCCCGGGGCTTCGTGGGGACTGGCGACAGTGTTGTTGTCGGGGTGCAGGGTGCCATGCTGCGGTGCAGTGTCGTGCCCGTATGGCACTGGTGTACTCACGATTAATTCACACTCAGAGTCACTGGTAAACCAAAGTTCGGGTCTTGTCGGGTCCCGCAGCCGGCTGCTTGTGTCCCTTGTGAGGTTGATGGTGGCCCCTTTCCCTTGCACCTCTTGTGTGACTGTTGGCTCCCCTGCCTGGACAGTGGTAGTCCGCTCCCCGGCGTTTTAGCTGCCGGAGGAGCCCTCGGTTGCCCGCAGGCACTGGCCCGTCGGATGTTTGGCCCTTGGCGGTGGCTCTCACCCGGTATCGGTGGGCTTTTGCCTTCTTTCGGGACTTTGGGTGAGGATTAACCCGTGAGGTCCAGACTGCAATCAGTTAATTTGCCTATACTCAGTGGCTTCTAATCTAGGATTAGTGCTCCGGTCAACGGTTGACTCCCCGGTTCAGGGCCGGCGGGCTCCAACCCTGGCCCGGTCCCTACGGTTTCCCCAGTTGCTGTACTGGTACTCCTGCAGGCGGCCACCACCGTCTGCCTGCCTGACGTTACGGGGATCCCAGGCTCCAACCCTTGTCCCTGACAGCTCTGCTCCTCACACCTCCTGTCACTGTCATTGTCTGACTAGACTGTTTGTATTTCCTGCCTCAGGACAGTAGTCTCCTCGGTGGGCATGTCTTTCCGCCTGACACCGCCCACCTGATGTGCCCTACTGGCCCTGAGGACGGCATCAGGTCTCCCCTTCGGGTGACTGTTGTGTCCTCACAAGGGATGGGTGTGTGTGTGTGTGTGTGTGTGTGTGTGTGTGTGTGTGTAATGTGGTAGGTGTTGTTACCTGTGACCCCTGGGGTCCAGGGCGTCACATTTACACCAAAGCCTAGGTTGAAGCTGTCTATCCTGATTGATGGCTTAGCGAATCTACATCAACAGGGGAACCATAAGTGATTAATATATGGTGGCACAAGGAGAATTATTAACAAGTTGGAGTATTATAATAGGGTGGCTCATTGGGACATTAATAACATATGTTGGTACAAAGGGGGTGTTAGTAATGCACTCTTGTATCACCATATATTAATACATGGAGGCATAGAGGGGTGTATTATATGGTGGCACAAGGGATTACTACTAAGATATGAAGGCACCTAGGGGTCCTTATTAAACGCATTAGATGGACTATTAATACAGTGTTTAGGGGCATTTTTATTGTATGGAACATAAAGGGTATCAATAGTGGTGGGGCAAACAATAGGTACAATTCCTACTGCAAGTAATGGCAGAAAGTCATGATTATGGGTTAAGGAAGTAGTTCACCCATATTCATTATTGGCCACATCGATATTATGATGAGAAACAATGTTTTTCTCAAATACCTTGTGTTGCCAATAGTGCCTGTGAGCGGTGCTACTGTGGAGCGCTGTTCCCCATCGCCTGTACTCCCGGGCTCCATAACCTCGGGGGATGTGATGAGGTCACGTCAACTTCCTGCTCACCTGACATCACCACTGCCGGCCCCAGTCTCCACGAGTCACTGGGCGGCCTTTCATCGCTCGCCACAGCGCAGCACCTCCCTGCTCTCTCTTTCACTGCACAGTGCGCAAGCAGGAGCGATGCTGGGCTGCGATGAGCGGTGAAACTCTGCCCACAGCTCAGTGACTCACAGAGATTGGGGCCGCCTCTGTGATGTCATGTTACCTTCCTGTTCACTTGACATCACCGGATCTCTGAGGTCACGAAGCTCGGGGGAATACAGGCAATGGGGGGGGGGGTAAACAGTGGTCTGCAATAGCGCCACTTACAGGAACTATTGGCAACACAAGGTATTTGAGAGAAACATTGTTTCTCATCATAATATCGATACGGGCCAATAATGAATATGGGTGAACCACCCCTTTAAATTCTGCAGAGACGAAATGTAGAAGTCTTTATGGTGGTCTGGGGCAGATTGAGAAGGGAGTATCATGTCAAGTCAAATTAATGACTACCCCCCCCCCCCACCACCACCCAGGAGGAGACATCACCTGTGAGCCATGGGATTTATCTTTACTATGTCGCTTATCTGATCTGCAGAGCTAGTACCTACCAACATATGGTCAGTGTATGGGTGTAATATTGGACACAAGTCAGTGTTTTCTGTTCATTCTTATATGAAATCACTTTATGGCATGATATACAGTATATTATACATACACACACACACACACACATATACACACATATACACACACACACACACACACACACATATATTTATTGGCCTAGTAGTACTGAGTATTCTATAGTAATAGTATGGGGGTATTATTTAGTCCCTATATATGGTCAGAGTGGCAGTATAATTTGTCCTTTATATAGCAGTAATATAGAGATTATCTGTTGTGTAGAGTTGGGAGCAAGGTCCAGAAGTTGCCTCTAAGACTCTTGTTCCGCCCCTTGAGGAAATGTAGCTACTCCATGTGCCTATGCTATATGCATGCATTAGGCCCTGTATTGGTAAGCCGGTCACTACTAGAGCAGAGGGACCAGTAATAGTTCTGTGCGTTTGTCCTGATATGATCCCAGACACAATCTAGATAACTGCTTATTTCATTCTCATGTCACACACAATTTTGTTTCTTTATTTGTTTGAGAAAAGTTTATCTATTTGTGTCCTGGGTATGGACTTTCCACTCCGGTACAACAGGTCTGTCATTTTCACTTTACAATTCTGCATAAAAGGAGTATGATATCATCATGTCACCGTCCTCGTGATCTAGATGCCTACATGTCACAGCAAATGGAAAATCCATCTTTCAGAATAACCCAAGAAGAATCTAAGTATACAAAGTGTATAAGGATAAGTAGTCAAAGCCACAATACTTTTATTTCCTTAATTCACTTAAGTCATCAATTCCACAGCACTTTACAAACATCACTGTCCCCATTGGGGCTCACAATCTACACTCCCTATCAGTATGTATTTGGAGTGCAAATATGGAGAGAACACACACACACACACACACACACACACACACACACACACACACTGCACTCTTTGCAGATGTTGTCTTTGGTGTGAGATGAATCCAGGACCCCAGAGCTGTATAGTAAAAGTGATAACCACTGAGCCACCGTGTTGTCCATAATTCAAGCAAAGCTCATCATATATTCATGGCCACCTTGCCCTATGGAGCACTATGGACACATGCTCTCAAAATTCCCCTTCTGTGTCCCTCTTCCCAAGGATTACATCTCTATATCAACAACGGAATCATTAGGAAATCCTCAGATCGGGGTGGAACGATTGTGATCACAGGGATCACAACAGTGAACGGGCCTGAGGTTGCAGGGGGCCCACCGGCCTCAGCCTCAGCTGAATGTGCGTCCGAGGCTGCGCATCCAGCTGAAGTGCATCACGGGGCAGAGACCCGTCGAGTCCTTTTACTGGGATACACCCTGCCCACCAAACAGAAGCCGGTAGCTTTCATGAGTGACTGAGGGCGGCACATGGCAATGATGTTATGCATTGCAATAGCACTGACACCGATGAAAGTTGTTGACCACTGTGTGCTTGCCACACAGGAGGACGCTGCGCAACATGGGAGCCGGGTAGGGAGGGGAGTAGAGTGTTGTTGTTTTTTGTATTAGACAGAATGGAGAGATATTTACCAGGATGGGATATATACCAAGAGATGGGCAGTAAATACCAGGAAAGGGACAGCATATACCAGGATGGGCCCAGTGGATTCCAGGAGGAGGACAGTAGATACCAGGAGAGGCCCAGTATGGTAACATATATACCAGGATTGGGGACATTTACACACACACACACACACACACACACACACACACACACACACACACACACGCTAGAATGGGGGACATATGCCTCCATAGGATGGGGGACATACTTACCAAGAAGGAGCCCAGGATGAGGGACAGTACTACATAATGGGGTGGGGGTGTGTGTCGAAACTCGTATGTCTTTGTACACATTTAGTGTTCTAAATCCTATATTCATCTGATCAACATAAGGGGGAGGGGGGGGTGGCAGGTCCAAATGTTGCACCAGGGCCCATTGAACGTCGCACTCTAGTTACGCCACTGCCTCCAGCTTTACATTAATGTGCCACAGTGGAGTCTGTAGATCGAACCTTAGAGGCTTCTTGTTTGCAAATAGGTGGAGAGAAATCATTAGAGGAAGTTGTAAAATAATGGGAACTATATTCTGGAGAAAGCAGAGTGAGTGATAAAGGTTTTACGTTACAGATTGGTCAGTTCTGAGACAATGTTTCAGGAAGTGATTTTTTGTTTACGTCATTTAACACTTTGAAAACACATTCTACGGAGAATGAGCTTTCGATATTTTGAAAACATTGAATATAAATAACTGACTCTTGGGGCCTCATTAAATCATGACAGATTTCTGAGGCTTATATAGAAGAATCCTGCCTCTATATATTACAGAAATGAAGAACTGATATGACACAAATCAGGTTTAACAAGAATATTGGCCAAAAATTGTTTTATATATATATATATATATATATATATATATATATATATATATATATATATATATATATTATATATACATACATAGCTATATATGTTCACACAGGGCATTTTTGGTGCTTCTTTCATTTGTTTTATGCAAATACATGCTAATAAAAAGCTGCTTTTTACAGTACCAGCAAAACTTATGAGATTGTAGAAAGCTCATGCACATACAGACAAACAACTGCCTATTTTCTTCTTTGCAAATGGCAAAAGGCTGTATATATATTTATCATATACATTTGTATTTATTTATTTATTTTAAGAAGCAGCATTTCACTTCTTTCAGCATTTTTGCAGCTTATTTCTTATTTCACCATTGAAAGCAATGAGGGGAAAAAAATGCAGTTGCGTTTTTTGGTGAATTATAACAAACTTTATTTAAACATGTAGTGAAGACAAATTACACAGCAAAAAAACAAACAAAACAAGAACAAAACAAACAGTAAAAAAACCACAGCAAACAACCCACCCAAACAAAACACTGCTTCTTTATTGCCAAGTGATCAGGTTTTGCTGCACAGAAAGAAAACAAAAAAAAAAGCACCAAAAATACCTTGTGTGAACATAGCCTAAGACAGCAAACGTTGCAATCCATAGGTATCCGTTAAGACTTGGAAGAAAGAGTTCAGATCAGGGGACCCTAAGGGGCATTTCAAAATATTATTATTATTAATAATAATAATAATAATAATAATATAGAAAATATATCTTGCTGTATATTCCATGTATAGGTGATTACTTTGTTACTGCATGTTGACTGCTCACAAGAATAAAAGTCTTGACATGTCTGAACACTTCTTCTACATCTCACTGTCTAGATCCAGCTCTGGTTTTCTCAGAAGAGCCAACAATGGCTGGGGTACAAGATTTCACATGCAGGTACTGAATATATACCTTGTGTGACAGAATGGCTTTGGTCAATGACTGGGCTTGTTACAAAAGTAACTTTCAAAGTTTTCAGAACTTTATGACTAACTCCAGACTAGACTGTACTTTGCTCACACAAACAGAAAAAAAAGTGATACATTTTCTCAATACTTTAACATTACAATTGGAAGATGATAGTATTGACATATTATACATTATGATCAGAATAGGGCTGTTTTGGATCAGACTTACCCTCTTTGCCCTCTGGATCAAATCTCTCACAACAGCCTTTATAGGGGGAGCATTTTCCTTTGGAGGGTGGGTATATACCAAAAGCTGGGTGACCCCTCTGTAAAACCCTTTATCTGGCCAGCCCAGGTCCAGAGGTGGGATCTCTGTGTCAGTGAGTGCAGGCCAGTATTGCAGGGTGGACTCTTTTTCTTCCCCCTGCTTGTTTGCCTGTTTTTTTTCTTTCTTTGGTTTCTCAATTTCGTATTTCTTAAAGTCACTTTTTAGATCTGTTAGCTCCTTAGTAGAAAGAAAGTCCTTTATCTGTTTTTCCTTAAGGTACTGTCTGTAAGCCTGGATCCCATTATTGACCAGAATTTCCATGCACCTCCTCTGGTCTTCACTGTAGTAGAAGTGGACCATCTTCTCAGTAATCTTCTCGTTAACATGGTCATCTCTCAAGCACTGGACCTGTGAATCAGCCATGGTGTCCTTCCTCTGCTCAGTCACAGCAATGCCTTACATTATGTAGTGGAGGGAGTGGTAACCAGAGCTCACCTGAGACCCAGCCCTCGCCTTCACCCAACCTCCAGTTATTCTTTACTTGCCAAACTGAACAAGCAGTTGAAGCTGAATCCTGAGAGAAAACCACAAACATTGAAACAACTGAACCAAGGAAAAGATTGTTGTCACATGCAAAGACAGTGTCCGGTAGCAGCTGAGTTCCCATGTCCTGTAATCATCCATTAGAACAGGTCCTGCAGGGATCCGTTGGGAAACAATTTCTGCAAACACAACTTTTTTTGTGAAATAACTGATGTCTGGTTGATCGTTTATTTTTTAAACATTGGAATCCAGAATGGAATGGAGAACGGATCCAGATTACTATTCAGCCATCCGTTTTTCTTGTTATTTTTTCTCATAGGATCCGTTTCAAATGGAAGATAAATGACAATCCGTTAATGGATCCGTTCACCATAGGTTCCTATGTTAAAAATACGCCTGCGGCAGAAATTATTTTTGTCAACGGATCTCTGCAGGATCCGTTCTAATGGACGATTACAGGACAGAAAAGTGCAATTGTATCTAAATTTATATTTAAAAAATAAGTAAAGCTTGATGAAAACTATTATATTACAATTTATTGAATCTAATATATATATGCTGAGTGTGTGTGTATGTATGTGTGTGTGAATGTGTGTGTATGTGGATGTGTGTGTATGTGTGTGTGTGTGTGTGTATATATATATATGTGTGTATGTGTGTATGTATGTGTGTGTGTGTGTATATGTGTGTGTATGTATGTATGTGTGTGTGTATGTGTATGTATGTATGTGTGTGTGTGCATATGTGTGTGTATGTATGTATGTGTGTGTATGTATGTATGTATGTGTGTGTGTATGTGTGTATGTCCGCTAAAGAAATCCACACCATCGCATTTACAATCATGAAAGTTTACACAGCCGGCTCATGTGACTCGGAACAACATAGACTATGTTTTGAGGGAAAATTTAACCCAGCGCTTTACAGTTATTTGCCAATAAGTCAATGAAGCTGGGAATGGATCTGTTATTATAGACTCCTATTATGGACAGAGAAAGAGACACACAGAGAGACCCACACATACAGAGAAAGAGACAAACACAGAAAGAAACACCGAAAGACAGATACAAGGAAAGAGACACACACACACACACAGAAAGAGACGCACATAAAGAGACACACACACAGAAAGAGATGCACACAGAAAAAAACACAGAGAGAGAAAGACTCACAGAAAGAGACACAGACAGAAAGAGAGACTCACAGAAAGAGACACAGACAGAAAGAGACACATACACAGAAAGAGACACACACAGAAAGATGCACACACAGAAAGAGACACACATATGTGTCGCCAGGGGTTAAGGAGATACCCAGAACCGGGCCAAGGGGTCGCTTCTGGAAAGGGGATCACGGTGTCGTGACCCGGTCCGTGCTCCCTGGTTCCACAATAAAAAGGGGGGTTATGTTCGTGACACCACCCGTGGAATGTGATCAGAGATGACCACCGCTGCTGCAGAACCTCCGGGGTGATGGAAGGCAGCTTGAGATGGGACGGCTGCCCACGGGTAGAGCCTTTTCCCCGGGGCAGTGTGTTAGTCTATGGGGGGGGGGAGCAGGACACGAGCACAATAAACAGGCAGACTCACGGTTTTGCAGTTTCTTTGTCCTTTACTGTAGATGGCATTCAGCAGAGTACTGTCCACGGAGTCTGTGAGGGGTTCAGGGCTTCTCCCACCCAGCCGGGCCGTTTTGGCTTCCTTGCCTGCACTGTGTGTCTGTGGCCCCGCTGCTGAGTGAACTATGCAGCTGGCTCTGCTCTGCTCTGCTCCTAGGTACCGACCTGACAGGCAACTCGAGTCCTTCCTAGTATGTTCCTGAACTCTGCGCTTGTTGCTTGTGTCTGTGGTACAGGTGAAAGATCTGGAATCTTCACTTATCTGGTGGTAACTGTGCAGCATGTAACCTGCAGTCTCGGATCCAGCATCCGTTCTGTGTGCTCCACTGGGGATGAGCCCTGCAATGCTCTGTCTCCCAGGAATGTTCCTTTGTGTACGCTTTCTCCTTTCCTCAGACCCTCAGCTAGGCCTGGAATTGGTCAGTGGATCCTGAGGTGAGCTAAAGCCAGCTTCCAACCTCCAGAGATCCTGTCTCCTCAGTGCTCTGCACTGAACTTCCAAACTGAAACTACTTCTGACCATTTCCTCCCCCCCACCAGAATATACAGGGAAGCAGCTTGGTCTCCCCCTTCTGGCCAGGAGGTCTTGGTGTTGTGTGTGGGGAGTTAACCCTTTGTGTTGTTACTGTGGCAACCCTGGGGTGCCACATTCCCCCTTAGTGAAGAACAGTACTCCGGGACTGTGAAACAAACAAACAAGTTATCACAACAATTATGTATATACAGAGTCTCAAAAGGAAAAAATACAAAAACCTTAAAGCTCAAAAAGAGTCCAAAATGTTCAAAAATATATAAGTGTTCATACAGTATAGTCTCTGTAGGTACAGGGCTTTTGGTCTTAACGTTGCAATTAAATAAACATTTTAATCAACAAACACTTCTTAAAGGTGTCTCTACTCTGGTCGTAAGTGCAGTAGACCTCACGGCCCTCGGGCCACCAACAATGTGATCAAGTTGTAACTCTCCGTGCTGCCACCTTACACCACTCTTCTCTCACCTTTTCTGTACACTAAACTGTTACGGTTTTTCATATAAACATTATAACATATGTACATTTTATATGCAATTCCACATTAGTCTTTATATCTTGCTGGTATCTGACCCTGAGTACTACGCTGTGACCTGCGTACTGCTGGTGTACTGGGTGTACTTAGCATAATGGTGTGAGTGGAAGTGTACCTATTTGGTGTTTCTGGTACTTGTGAAGATGGGAGATTGACTGTAGGACTGGCAAGCTCACTGGGACCAGAAATCTGTTCTTCCTCTACGGTTTCGACTTCCAGTTCTTCTTCTTGTCTTGAGACTTCTTGTGGTATGGGTTCTGATTGTGGTTCCGCCACTTGAGGGAAGGCGATCATTGGGACTACTACTGCTCCATAGTAATTTGGCCATGTTTTTGGGAAATCTCCTAAGACTGTATGGAATACATCTTCTTCCTTCTTGACAGGTTGTACCTGTATGGGT
This sequence comes from Anomaloglossus baeobatrachus, assembly GCF_048569485.1. Classification (NCBI taxonomy): domain Eukaryota; kingdom Metazoa; phylum Chordata; class Amphibia; order Anura; family Aromobatidae; genus Anomaloglossus; species Anomaloglossus baeobatrachus. Next base: position 70,377,272 of record NC_134360.1, read on the forward strand.
AAGGTGACTTCTGGTGTCTTCAGGGTTTCAGGACACGGTTTGAGTTGATCTCTTCACACGACAGCTGATGTCCTTCCTTCATCCTTACTGATGAGACACACTTTGGGATTATCCATACTGGATGGTAAGACTGTATATGGGGTGGTTTCCCACTGATTATCCAATTTGTTTGTGCGCCGTTTCCTCTTGAGAACTTGGTCACCAGGTTGCAATGGGGTTGCTAGAGCATGCTGGTTGAAGGTTCTCTCCTGTCTTCCCCTAGCTTGTTGGAGACTTTTCTCTACGCCCTCTTGTACTTTGCGATATTGCTGCTGACGTAGGGTATCCCAATTGGATTCTTGATCTTCCGCATCTGGCTTCAGAATTCCCATATCTAAATCAATTGGCAGTTTACCGGGCCTTGCACGCATAAGGTAAGCGGGGGTGCAGTTTGTAGAACTCACCGGGACATGATTGTACAAGTCCACCAAGTCTGGCAATTTCTCTGGCCATTGATTTCTTTCTGACTCTGGTAAGGTCTTCAACAGGTCAATCACAATATGGTTCATCTTCTCACATAAGCCATTTGTTTGGGGATGGTATGCTGTTGTGCGGATCTTTTTACAGCCATACATGTTGCAGAATTCTTGGAAGATCTGTGATTCGAAAGCTGGACCTTGATCTGCAAGGACTTGTTCTGGGTAACCATGGGGTCTGCAAAAGTACGTCTGGAATGCTTTAGCTGCTGTTCTAGCTGTAAGGTCTTTCACGGGTACCACCACTAAGAAGCGTGAGTAATGGTCCACGATGGTTAAGGCATAGACATAGCCGGACCGGCTTGGTGACAACTTGACGTGGTCTAATGCGACCAGCTCGAGTGGTTGCTTGGTTACTATGGACTGGAGTGGAGCTCTCTGGTTCTGTTGATCCTTTCTTCTGAGGTTGCACGGTCCGCATTTTCTACACCAATCTTCAATTGATTTTCTCATGCCAACCCAGTAGAATCTTTCTCTTAAGAGCACTTCCAACTTTTTCCAACCAAAATGACCAGCACCGTTGTGGTAAGCTTCCAGAACCATCTTGACGTCTCTCTTGGGCACGATGATCTGCCAGACCAACTCATGTGTTTTTGGATTGGTGTGCCTTCTACAGAGCTTCCCTTGGTACAGGAACAATTTACCTCTCTCTTTCCAGAGATGTTGTGTCTCAGCTGGGGCATTCTGATTAGGGTATGCACCTTGTTGTGTAAGCAGTTCTTTCACTAGCTTCACAGCTGGATCGCTGTCTTGTGTGTCAGCCCATCCGTGGTGTGCTAATGGGTTGAGAGTTGCCTGCTGTTGTTTTTGGTAGACACTCGGTTGATACTGTCCCACCTTAGGACGGTGAAAGGCCGGCAGCTCAATTTCTTCCAGTCCCTCCGGTTCCTCTTCCACGTTCCCCGAGTGTGGCATCCGGGATAAGGCATCTGCATTCCCATTCTTGAGGCCTGCCCTGTACTTGATGACAAAGTTGTAGTTTGACAGTCGGGCTATCCATCGCTGTTCCAGCGCACCTAATTTTGCCGAGTCCAGGTGGGTCAACGGATTGTTGTCAGTAAAGATGGTAAATTCTGCAGCTGCCAGGTAGTGTTTGAAACGCTCTGTTACAGCCCAAACTACTGCCAGTAGTTCTAACTTGAAGGAGCTGTAATTCTCTGGGTTTCTTTCTGTAGGCCGGAGCTTCCTGCTTGCAAAGGCAATAACTTTCTCCTTGCCTTCCTGCTTTTGAGACAATACGGCTCCCAGTCCTACGTTGCTGGCATCCGTGTACAAAATGAAGGGTTGATGGTAATCTGGATATGCCAGGATCTCTTCTCCTGTCAGTGCCCACTTCAACTTCTTAAAGGACTCTTCTCTCTCATCACTCCACTGGAAAGGAGGATTTCGGGCTGCAGACTTCTTTGACTGTCCTACCAGGATGTCTTGTAGGGGAGCTGCTAGCTTCGTGAACCCTTTTATAAATCTTCTATAGTAGCCCACCAGTCCCAGGAATTGCCTCACCTCTTTCACGCTGGTGGGTCTTGGCCAATCTCTTATCACGGTAACTTTTTCAGGATCTGGTGCTACCCCTTCTGAGCTCACGACATGTCCCAGGTACTGTACCCTTGGCTTTAGAAGGTGACACTTGGATGGCTTGATTTTCATGCCGTATCCGGATAAGGCTTCAAACACTTCTGCCAGGTCTTGTAGATGCTGTTCATAGGTCTTGGAGTAGACTATGACGTCATCCAGGTACAGGAGGACAGTTTGAAAGTTCTTATGTCCTAGGCAGCACTCCATCATTCGCTGGAAGGTTCCAGGTGCGTTGCAGAGTCCAAACGGCATACAATTGAACTCACAGAGGCCCATCGGCGTGGTGAATGCTGTCTTCTCCTTATCAGCCTCTGCCACAGGAACTTGCCAATACCCACTAGTCAGATCTAGGGTGGAAAAGTAAGTAGCGGATTTTAATGCAGCCAATGACTCTTCTATCCTAGGTAATGGGTATGCATCCTTGTGTGTAATGCGGTTGATCCGTCTGTAGTCTACACACATCCTCATGGTCCCATCTTTTTTCTTAACTAGCACTAGTGGGGCTGCCCAGGGGCTACAACTGTCTCTTATTACCCCTGCTTCTTTCATTTCTTTGAGCATGTCTTTGGCGCATTGGTAGTGAGCCGGTGGTACTGGTCTATACCTCTCCTTTATGGGTGGATGGTTACCTGTGGGTATAGTGTGCTCTACCCCTTTGATCTGCCCAAAGTCTAATGGGTGTTTGCTGAATATTTGTTCATATTCTTTCACTACCCTGTATACTCCATGCTTTTGATGGGAGGGTGTAGAATCGGTGCCTACATGTAGCTTTTGGCACCAATCCTCCAGCTTTCCCTCTGAGCCATTGTCTTCCGCCTGACTTGACGGCTTCAAGGGCTCAACGGTGGTGATGGCGTTGTTATCAACCGTATATAGCTTAGCCATAGTAGCATACTTAGGTAGGGTGACCTCATCTTCCCCACAATTTAGAAGGCGTATTGGCACTCTCCCCCTGTGTACCTCAACTATTCCTCTGGCCGTCAGTACAGTGGGCCTACTGTCTGAGTACACGGGTTCTACCAGGGCCTGATAGTCTCGCCCTCTGATGCCTATTGCGGCTCTACACGAGACCAGCATTTCTGTTTTGGGAGGAATTACAATAGGTATTGGGTCACTTACCCTTGCACTGCCAATTTCACCTCCTGACATTTCTACCTGCTGCTTCAGCATCAAGGCTTTAATTTCCTTCTGCAGGAGTCTCTGTTGCCCAGGTTTGGCAGTCTCGACGATCTGCTGCAAGACAGTAATTACCTCCGCAAAACAATGTTCAATTACATTCATTCCTAGCAGCATAGTTGGTTCACGTTCTCGTCGGTCAACATCAACAATGATAATACCTTGGTTCTGCAATTCTACTCTCCCAATCTTAATGGTCATTTCTCTGAAACCAACCTGTGGTACTAATTCACCATTGCTAGCCCATATATTCAATGCAACATTAGATGGACCACTGCTAACGTCTGAATCAGCCCAGTACCTCTTATAAAGGACATGCGGAATTGATGTTATTTGGGAACCAGTGTCCAGCAAGGCGTTGAGCGGAATGCCATCCAGCACGATGGGGATGACTGGACGTCCCCCCACATACTTGTCGTGCCAGGGTGAAGGACCTTGAGAGTTCATTCCTGAGGAGCGGCCCGCCTCCCCAGGGGATCCCCATTTAAAGCACATTCACGGGCAAAGTGACCTGGCTCCTTGCAACGGCGGCAAATGGGCTGTCCATCCGGCTGGTAGCGGTCGCTGGGTCGTCCTCTCGTCGCTTGGTATCTCCTAGGCCTCATCCACGGGACATCCTCCTTGCTGGTCGCCAGCTCAATCTTGGGTGCAGACTTGGATCCACGCAGCTCCTGGACGATTCTAGCCATGGAAGCAACAGTGTCTGTAAGGGCTTCAAGCTTTTGATGGAGAGCCTCATTAGTGATCGGCTCCAGGTGGTTAGCAGCAGCCGCTGACATGGCCGATGTCACCGGCACTACTGGCTGCTGGGGTGCCACTGTAAGGTGTTGAACAGAGTCTATATCCTGCGGCTCCTCCACCTGCTGGAGGCGGATGGCTCTATCCTTTAGCTGGGCAAATGTTAGTCCTGGATCCTGGATCACCATCATGCTCAGTTGTCCCCGGTGGGAAGGGGATGAGAGTCCATCCAGGAATTGGTCTATCAGCAGCTTATCTGCTCCAGGGGCTAAGGCAGGTTCTGCTAATTTAAGTGCTCTGAGCGCCTCCTGCAAGTTTAAGGCAAAGTCTCTTGCGCTCTCTCTAGGTTTTTGCTTGCATCCAAAGAACCTCATTTTAGCCCGGCTGCCAGCAGTGGATTCAAAAGCTGCTTTTAGTCCAGCTATTATATGCTCTACAGTGTCCTTTGCATCGTCCGGCCAGGATGTAGCCTCCCGCTGGGCATTGCCGGTTAACTGTCCCATAAGCATACCAACACGCTGAGCTTCTGTCAGGGGGTACATGCTGAAGTAGATTTTTAGCTTTCCGATAAAGTCATTAAGTGTGTTGGGCTCACCTGAGTACTGCGGCAGCCACACTGCACCCGGGGTGTACGGCATCAGGAACGGCATGATAGGTGCCGCTGCACCGCCGGGCACAACAGCGTCTCCCTGCTGCGACATCTTTGCGCCCCCTTAGTTAATTTCACCAGTCTTCTTGACAGCAAGCCTGGGACACTTTTCTGCGTTTTCGTTCAGGTCGCAGCACCGAGCGCACCTCCTCTGCAAGCGGTAGGCGGAGTCTTAGTTTTGGCGCGATGTTTTCCCGCGCGTAGCAGCTAATGGCGCAATTAAAGATGGCGCCTGGAAAATTTTACCAATGACGTTTTTGGATTTTTCCAGGTATCTTTGCAAAGTTTAAAGTCCGTTCTTTGTTGCAACAATTCACAGTGCAAGTCTTTTATGCGATGCAATAAGTCTTTACAGGCGCACGTCACCCGGGTTGCAGCCGGGTCCAGTCCGCATCCTGTTCGTGACGCCAAAGTTGTGTCGCCAGGGGTTAAGGAGATACCCAGAACCGGGCCAAGGGGTCGCTTCTGGAAAGGGGATCACGGTGTCGTGACCCGGTCCGTGCTCCCTGGTTCCACAATAAAAAGGGGGGTTATGTTCGTGACGCCACCCGTGGAATGTGATCAGAGATGACCACCGCTGCTGCAGAACCTCCGGGGTGATGGAAGGCAGCTTGAGATGGGACGGCTCCCCACGGGTAGAGCCTTTTCCCCGGGGCAGTGTGTTAGTCTATGGGGGGGGGGAGCAGGACACGAGCACAATAAACAGGCAGACTCACGGTTTTGCAGTTTCTTTGTCCTTTACTGTAGATGGCATTCAGCAGAGTACTGTCCACGGAGTCTGTGAGGGGTTCAGGGCTTCTCCCACCCAGCCGGGCCGTTTTGGCTTCCTTGCCTGCACTGTGTGTCTGTGGCCCCGCTGCTGAGTGAACTATGCAGCTGGCTCTGCTCTGCTCTGCTCCTAGGTACCGACCTGACAGGCAACTCGAGTCCTTCCTAGTATGTTCCTGAACTCTGCGCTTGTTGCTTGTGTCTGTGGTACAGGTGAAAGATCTGGAATCTTCACTTATCTGGTGGTAACTGTGCAGCATGTAACCTGCAGTCTCGGATCCAGCATCCGTTCTGTGTGCTCCACTGGGGATGAGCCCTGCAATGCTCTGTCTCCCAGGAATGTTCCTTTGTGTACGCTTTCTCCTTTCCTCAGACCCTCAGCTAGGCCTGGAATTGGTCAGTGGATCCTGAGGTGAGCTAAAGCCAGCTTCCAACCTCCAGAGATCCTGTCTCCTCAGTGCTCTGCACTGAACTTCCAAACTGAAACTACTTCTGACCATTTCCTCCCCCCCACCAGAATATACAGGGAAGCAGCTTGGTCTCCCCCTTCTGGCCAGGAGGTCTTGGTGTTGTGTGTGGGGAGTTAACCTTTTGTGTTGTTACTGTGGCAACCCTGGGGTGCCACACATACAGAAAGATAAAAAACGCTTACTTACTATTTGAATGTGGGAGATAATATTTTGGCTCTTTTGACAACCTAGATATATATCGGGTGGCCTTTAGCAACCAATCACAGCTCTGCTTCTACTTTGCTACAGGTCATTAATAGGAGTGCTGATTGGTTGCTATAGGTAACGAAGGACATTCTTAAGGGTACTTTACACACAACAATATCGCTAACAATAGTTAAACATGAGAACAAGGGAAACTAAAGACCTATATAGTCTAATAGACTGAGAAAAGACTCCAATGAGTGTCCAATTTGTGATAAAATATCAAAAAATCTTTATGATAACAAGACTTAAAAGTTCACACAAACATATTAGGACAAGGTAGAAGGTTACAGTAAAACAGGTTGAGGAGTGAGGTATTCCAGATATAGGGATCCGTTAGGTGAGGGTCAGGATGGGAAACCACAGCATAACAATGCAGGGGGAGTGTACATCTAGGTGTATGCTGGAGAGGTCACTATATGCAGCAATAATAGAAATTTCAAAGACGCATGTGAGATTCCAAGTGAAAAATCTCACTCTATGCCAGTATGAAATGCATAATGCATTCACTGCATAGAGTGACAGTCTCCAGCATCACATAACCACTATATTAGAGTACATAGCAAGTGCTTACCCATCCTGATCGGCACAAAACAGATAACGAACGCGCTCCAACGCGTTTCGTGGTCTTCCTCGGGGGGCTGCGACATGGTGTGGAGCAAAGTGGAGGTTTTTATATTCATGGGGGATGACTACAATCCAATACGCTCACGTGCGGGGCGGCTACCAGCAGCACAGGATCCGGCATCGGGCATTCCCGGAAGTGACGCAGACAGTAGTGTCGTCACACCATGCCTGCCCCACTCCGTTACCGGAAGCCGTCATCACGGACCCAAGCGTCAGCGGGTGCCACCGCGCATGCGTGCCTCAGATGAGGCCATCATAAGGAGGGGCAAGAGTATGGGCATTCAAACAGGTAGGGGGATAACAGGACCAAAGATATATATATATATATATATATATATATAAGAGTGTGATAACATCGCGCATATATCGCGAGTGATGCCATCTCAATCAGACAGTCCTGTATTACATCTACATTAAAATAATTTTGTTATAACAGGATCACTGCGCCTGCACATACCAGGCGCAGCCATCCTGCTGACAGCAAGGGGGAATTTTATGACCGATATGATAACCATTAAGGCGTAAAATTGCATAAATATGATCGCATGTATAGATATATACTAGGAAAAATGCCAACAACATACAGAAGGAATCATGACACGTACTAAAAAGAAGGTATACAGCTTCATCACATGTCACCAAAATAGAAAAAGCAGCAACCATATCTACATTGAGATAGACATCCCTACAAATATACATTCAAATTGACATCCCTACAGATATACATGCAAAAAATGAAAAAAGCAAAAACAAACCCTCCCCCCCCAAAAGAGACAAGAAAAAAAGGGCCGTATAACGAATATGCGTGGAAGATGGTTGAAATCCAAATTGAAGTTCATCATCCAACGATGAGGCTTAACCGATAGAAAAATAATCCTCCAAAATCTCCGGCTCAACATTTTGACAAGGACTAAAATATAAATAATAAAAAACATACAAAAAACACACCATTAAAATCAGAAATGGGACTCATGCAGAATATATATCACATATTTAGAGAGAAAAGACACAGACATCAATATTATAGGAAAGGTGAGAAAGAGAGTTTTTCATTGAGGCCCTCTGGTGACATAGTGCCCAAAGTCACAATCCAGCAACATTCCAATCTTGCCAGGGCCTGTTTGTGATTGCCACCTCTAGCCCCCAACCTAAGTTTATCAATTCCCCTTATTTTCAAGGAGGATGGATTACAGTCATGATGAACCTTGAAATGACGGGGGATGGTCTTCAGAGTCTCCAAGTCAGACACCTCCCTCGCTGCCAGAATGTCCCTAACATGTTCTCGGACACGGATGCGAAACTGTCTAGAGGTTAATTCTACATAGATCAGTCCGTACCAGAGACACGGATGTGTGAAGGAGACCTCAAAGGAATTATTTCAACTGCAACACAAGACATAGTCTATGGAGTAGCAAAGTTTCTGGAAAAAAACTTAGTTTTTTTTTCTAATTTAAAGATGCATTTGTACCGCCCCGCGGGCTTGGCCGCGACCGCCGAGCCGCTCGGATCCGTGCTCGTACTGCGGGTGGTGGCTCGAGCCTCTCACGGACCCAGGGGTCACGTCACTCTGCAATGAAGTTGGCGCTACACGTGGGGACTTGGATGAGGAGTTCCATGGCCGGGGCCGCGGTTGTTTGGTTTGCATTGTAAGTTCGTGACGCCACCCATGGGTTGTGGTGAATAGATGGACACCACCGCTGCCGTTAACTAGGCCTCCCGGGGACGATGTTGCGCAGCTTGGTGTTGACCCCTCCGTGGGTAGGGGAATGATGGTCCCGGGGCCCGGGGGAGGTGCTGAGGCGGGGGAGCTGGTGGTGCGTGCTGGACGCTGGTGCGATGCGGCGCGGCCCGAAGGCACTGGTGTACTCACTCTGACACAATACACTGGAGTCTCTGGTAAACCAAACGGAGTGATGAATGCGGCCCGCAGCCGGCTGCAGCTTCTCCCAGAATAGGTTGGTGGTTTCCGCCTTTCTCCTGCACCTCTGTGTGTAAATGTTTGACTCCTATGCCTATACACTGGTAGTCCGCTCCCCGACTTGTATATGCCGTAGGAGCCCGTTTGCCCGCAGACGCTGGCCCTTTGGGTCTCTATGCCTTGGCGGTGGCTTTACCCTGTATGGTTGGGCTGTTTTCTTCTAACGGGGCTTGTGTGGGATAGGTCCTTAAGTCCAGTCCGCAATCAGTTGATTTGACTCGGCCCTGTCGGTTCAGGGCCTTGTCTGGGTCTGAGTACCCCTCCTGGTGCTCCGGTTTCCAATCGGTTCCCCGGTTCGGTACCGGCGGGCCACCGCCAGACCCTGGTCCCTACGGTTCCACCGGCTATAATCCCAGCTCCTGCAGGCGGCCACCACCATCTGCCTCCTTGTCAATGGTGATTAGGCCCCGACCCAGCCACCTGGTAGTCTCTTGGCAGGCCTGGACACAGGACTGCCCGTGAACTTGACTGCTCTCCACCTCCTCTAGACTACTATCCACTTGTCCTTGATTCTTTTGTGTGTTTTCCCACCTCCAGGCCTGTGAACTCCTCGGTGGGCGGAGCCAACCACCTGGCTCCGCCCCCCTGGTGTGGACATCAAACCTGGAGGGTGGTGACAAGGTTTTTAGTTTGAATGATGTCACCTAATCAGGAGGGGGTGTGGTGTTGTGTGTGACTACCTGTGACGACCTGAGTAGTCCAGGGCGTCACACATTTATACAAGTAGATAATCAGCAAATGCACATTGGTGGGAACGCTCGTTCCTGATTATCCGGAACTGTAAAAATTCGAGCAATCACCCAAAGAACGAGCAAAATCATTATTCATCAGGTAATCGGATCATTTATACCACCAAAAAAATAAATATTGTTATCAGAAGCCAGGCTTGGGCTTGCTCGCCAGGGGAAGAGTGAATCCCTCAGGGGTCCCCTGTCTGGAAGTAGCCCCCACCACATTATTTGAGCAGTGCTTTGCACAGTACACTTGATTAACTATGTACAGACAAAAGCAGCATCTCATTAATTATTTAATAAACTACCTAGTTTATAATAATATAGAAGCCTATGTAAATTTGTGAATGATGGTAATGTAATATTTGCAGGTTGCTGAACAGTGGACCTCAAAAGTTAGTGATGAGCGCAGAAGTATAATGATCAGGGTCGCAGAAAGTGCGACTGGGCCTATGCGGGATCGGGGTTCGCCGACACCAGCGCCTACTTCATTTGGATTTCCGTCAAAGGATAACATACGCCGACGGCCATTTATCGATGTGCCAGTCACGAGTAGCACATGGCATTGACATCATTCGCTGCCTGTGTCAGCACACTGAAATCAGCTGCCAGCTACAGAAGAGGACACCGCATGTCGGGAGAGCAGAGGAAAGTAAGAAGAATCGTTTATTTTATATATTGGAAAATGGAACAGACATTATACATGGAAGAAACACAGGATGGAGGGTATTACACCAGGATGGGGATTATTATACCAGGATGGAGGTCATTATACAAGCAATGGTCTCAGGATGGCTGACATTATACCAGAAAGAGGTCCAGGATGGGGGTTATTATATATGGAAGGGGCCTGAATGGGGATTATTATACCAGGTAGGGGCCCAGGATGGGGAACAATATGCCAGGATAAGAACTATTATAATAATAGGATTGGGGATGTTATATCAGGATGGGACACAGGATATGGACATTATACCAGGATAGGAGTTGTTTTACCAGGATGGACATCATTATACAAGGAAGGGGCCCAGATGGGGGTCATTATACAAGGAACGAACACAATATGGGGGTCATTATACCAGAATAGGATCCAGGATGGGAGTCAGTATACAAAGAAGGGGCCCAGGATTAGGGACATTATACCAGAAGGGGGTCCAGGATAGGGGTTATTATACATGGAAGGGGCCTGGAATGTGGGTAATTATACCAGGTAGGGTATAATTTCCCAGGATGGGGAACAATATGCCAGGATAGGAACTATTTTAATATTAGGGGGGACATTATACCAGGATGGGGCACAGGATATGGACATTACACCAGGATAGGAGTTGTTTTACCAGGATGGTGTCACGGCCAGGTGTACGGGCAGGCCCAGGAGGTGGATCCACTGGACCGAACTCCTAGATGGTAGGAAAGAGTCCGGCAGCTGGAACACTAGAAACAGCAGAACAGTCCTTGCACACGGGAATAGCGGAGAAGTCCCTGGGACCACGGAGTTATGGGTGGTGGTCCGGGTGACGCAGCTCAGGTTCGGAAGCCGAGATGATGTCAGGTGGGGTCCGGAACCTTGGGAGCAAGATGACGGGTCACCGCAGGGATCCGAGATGGTGCGGACTGTCAGGATGGCAGAAGGACAGCGTTCGGGGTTCAGGATGCGGCAGACTGGATGGCGAGGCAAGCACGGCTCTACAAAGAGAGATAGGTGAGTACATGCACTGAGACACCAGGAGACCTGACTCCTAGCTTAGGGAACACGAAGATCAGGCCCCGCCCCCTTGGACAATACACCCCTTTATACCCTGTACCTGATTAGCCTCATTACCTGTTAATGGACGCTGGCCCTTTAAGAAAGGGTCAGTGACCGCGCGCGCGCCCTAATGCGCATGCGCGCAGCCCGGGTGCCAGAAGCCAGGGAGGGAGGCTGAGAAGAGGACGCAGGGGAGCCGGCCAGGGCCTGGGAAGCCGTCGGGCGCCGCGATCGGGGACCAGGGGGCCTGGGAAGGACGGGGACCGGAGGCTGGAGAGCGGGGAGCGTGGCAGGTGAGCCGGGGAGCGGGGCTGAGGACCCGGGGAGCGGAGCAGAGGACCCGGGGAGGGAAGCCAAGGACCCGGGGAGCGTGACAGTACCCCCCCCCCACGCCCCCCCTCCCCGCAACCGGGACATGAAGGCACGGATCAGAGGAGTGCCCACGTTCTCCCTGGGCTCCCAGGACCTATCCTCAGGACCATACCCCTCCCAGTCCACCAGGAAGAACTGACGACCTCGAACGGTCTTCATGGCCACGATATCCCTTACCGCATAGATGTCGTCATCGGCAATAGGTGGAGGAGCCGGACTGGCAGCAGCGGAGAAGGGACCAAGGACGACCGGCTTGAGCAGGGAGACGTGGAAAGAGTTGGGAATCCTCATCGTGGCCGGGAGCTGTAGCTTGTAGGAGACCTCATTGATCTTGCTGAGGACCTTAAACGGCCCGATGTAGCGAGGACCCAGCTTGTAGGATGGTATCTTCAATCGGATGTACTGGGAAGCAAGCCAGACCAGGTCACCAGGAGAGAAACACGGAGGGTCCAGACGCCTCTTGTCAGCGTGTTTCTTCATCCGCTGGGAAGCGCGTCCAAGGGACGCCTTGACAGAGTCCCAAATGGTAGCGAAGTCACGGGCTACAGTATCAGCCGCAGGGACATCCGAAGAAGGGGATATAGGCAATGGAACGGAGGGCTGAAGTCCGTAAACGACATGGAAGGGAGATTTGGAGGACGACTCACTGAAATGGTGGTTATGTGAGAATTCAGCCCAAGGCAGAAGCGTGGACCAGTCGTCGTGATGGGCGTTGACATAGTGACGTAAGAAGGATGTCAAGATTTGATTGACCCTCTCCACTTGGCCATTAGACTGAGGATGGTAAGCAGAAGAAAAGTCCAGAGTCACTCCCAGATGCTTGCAGAGCGCCCTCCAGAAGCGGGAGGTGAACTGAGTTCCTCTGTCGGACACGATGTGGGATGGAAAGCCATGCAAGCGGAAGATGTGATGTATATAGGCTTCCGCGAGTTCCTGAGCAGAGGGCAGTCCGGCCATAGGGACGAAGTGAGCCATTTTGGAGAACCGGTCCACCACGACCCATATGACTGTGTGTCCGGAGGATAATGGCAAGTCCGTAATAAAATCCATCGCTATGTGTTGCCACGGAACTGAGGGTATAGGCAGAGGCAGAAGACGGCCATAGGGCAGGTGTTTGGGCGTCTTGTTCCTGGCACAAGAGGAGCAGGCAGAGACATAAGCAGCGACGTCCGTGCGAAGGGATGGCCACCAGTAATGGCGTACAATCGCACCCCATGTTCTCTTCTGGCCTGCATGACCGGCTGTTTTGGAGGCATGACCCCAGTGTAACACTTTTTGCCTGTCAGTCTCAGAGACATAGGTCTTCCCGGGCGGTATCTGGGCCAGAGTGACAGGGGCCACCGGAATAATCTTGCTAGGAGGGATGATAGGTTGGGTAGTCTCTCCCTCCTGCTCCATGGGCACGAAAGACCTAGACAAGGCATCAGCGCGTACATTCTTGTCCGCGGGTCTGAAATGGAGCTGGAAGTCAAACCTGGCAAAGAATAAGGACCACCTGGCTTGCCGTGGGTTCAGTCGCTGAGCGGACCGCAGGTATTCCAGGTTCTTGTGGTCCGTGTAGATAATCACGGGGTACACTGCTCCTTCCAGGAGGTAACGCCACTCCTCCAGAGCCAGTTTGACCGCCAATAGTTCTCGGTCACCGATGGTGTAATTACGTTCCGGCGCGGAGAAGCTCTTGGAGAAGAAACCGCAAGTCACCATCTTGCCGGAGGAGGATTTCTGCATGAGCACTGCTCCAGCCCCCGAGGAGGAGGCATCCACTTCCAAGGTGAACTGGCGGTTTAACTCCGGACGGTGGAGTACAGGAGCGGAGGCAAATGCTCGCTTCAGGGAGCAAAACGCGGCGTCGGCCGCAGGTGACCAGTCCTTTGGATTAGCCTCCTTTTTGGTCAAAGCGGAGAGAGGAGCAGTCAGGGCAGAGAAGTGAGGGATAAACTGGCGGTAGTAGTTGGCGAATCCCAGGAACCGTTGGATTGCCTTCAGTCCAGAAGGAGGAGGCCAGTTGAGTATGGAGGAGACCTTCTTTGGATCCATCTGCAGTCCAGTGCCCGAGATGATGTATCCCAGGAAAGGGAGAGAAGACTGCTCAAAGACGCACTTCTCATATTTGGCGTAAAGACGATTCTCCCTCAGTCTTTGCAGAACCAGCTGTACGTTCTCTCTATGGGTCTGGAGGTCCGGAGAGAAGATAAGGATGTCATCCAGATAAACTACGACACAGACGTAGAGGAGGTCCCGGAATATGTCGTTCACCAATTCTTGGAAGACTGCTGGTGCGTTACACAGGCCGAAGGGCATCACGCAGTATTCATAGTGCCCATCGCGAGTATTAAACGCGGTCTTCCATTCGTCCCCAGAGCGGATACGAACTAGGTTGTAGGCACCACGAAGATCCAGCTTGGTGAACACACGGGCTCCTCTGAGCCGGTCGAACAATTCGGGGATGAGCGGCAGAGGGTACTTGTTTTTGACGGTGATCTGATTTAGACCCCGGTAGTCGATGCATGGGCGTAGGTCACCCTCTTTCTTCTTCACGAAGAAGAAGCCTGCTCCCGCAGGAGAGGAGGATCTCCGGATGAATCCCTTTGCCAGGCTTTCCGTGATGTAGGTGGACATGGCCCTGGTTTCGGCCGGAGACAACGGATATATCCGTCCTCGAGGTGGTGTTGTTCCTGGGAGCAGGTCGATGGCACAATCGTAGGGACGGTGTGGCGGAAGTACCTCAGACTCCTTCTTGTCAAAAACGTCTGCGAAGGACCAATAGGCCGAGGGCAGTTCCGGTAGGTTCTCTGGAACCGGAGGTCGTCGGATAGGTTGTATGGACTTCAGACACTTCTCATGACAAGCAGAACCCCATCGGGTGATTTCGCCAGTACCCCAGCTGACTGATGGTTCGTGTGTCCGCAACCAGGGAAGTCCCAGCAGGATCTGGTGGGACATGTGTGGAAGGACGTAGAGAGTGATGTTCTCGGTGTGCAGGGCACCGATACGCAGTTCGACCGGTCTGGTGACCCAGGAGATGGTATCAGAGAGGGGTCTCCCATCCACAGAGGCAATCACTAGGGGCTTCTCGAGTAGAGTAACAGGCAGCTGGTACTTGTCCACCGTGGCCTGCTGGATGAAATTGCCTGCTGCTCCAGAGTCGAGGTATGCCTCAGCCGTGAAGCGCGTCTCTCCCGTTGACACTTGCACAGTCCACATAACCGGGTCTGAGAGAGTCCCAGCACCTAGGGTGGCCTCTCCTACCAACCCTAGGCTTTGGAGTTTCCCGGCCTTTCCGGACAGGAGCGTAGGAGGTGAGTGTCCTCTCCGCAGTAAAAGCAGAGGCCCTTGGCGAGCCGCTCTGCTCGACGTTGTTCAGATTGCCGTACTCGGTCGATCTGCATGGGCTCGTGGACGGGAATCCCAGCTGTTGATGACTGCGATACGGAGGGCTTCTGTGGAGGAGGGGAATGTCGTACCGGACGTCTCTCCCGAGACAGCTCTTGGGAGCGCTCCTGAAAACGAATGTCCACACGAATTGCTAGGGCAATCAGGGCATCTAGGGTGGAGGGCACGTCACGACCCGCCAACTCATCTTTGATGCGACTCGAAAGTCCTTCCCAGAAGGCGGCTGTCAGGGCCTCATTATTCCACCCGAGTTCAGAAGCCAAAGTGCGGAAACGGATGGCGTATTGGCCCACCGTCAGTGTTCCTTGACGTAGGCGGAGAAGTGATGAAGCAGACGCAGAGGCGCGTCCCGGCTCGTCAAAGGTACTGCGAAAGGCCTGCAGGAACTCTTGAAGATCCTTGGTCATGGGGTCCTCCTTCTCCCACAAGGGGTTCATCCACGCCAGTGCCTCGCCCTCCAGGTGAGACATTATAAAGGCGACCTTGGCTTGGTCGGAGGCGAACAGATGTGGCAGCTGCGTGAAATGAAGGGAACATTGGTTTATGAAGCCCCTGCAGGTCTTGGGATCTCCAGCATAACGAGGTGGTGACGCCAAACGGAGTCGGGAGGCATCCGACACGGCTGCCACTGGTGCGGGAGCCGTGGATTGCCTAGTGGGGGACCTGGTTGCCGCAGGCGTCATTGATGCTTGTAACGTGTACAGGCGGGTGTCCACGGAGGTCATAAAGTTCAGCATGCGGGTCTGGACTTCACGCTGGCGTTGGAGTTCCTCTTGCAGGGCCAATAGTGCTGCAGCGGGATCCATGGCCTGATCTTACTGTCACGGCCAGGTGTACGGGCAGGCCCAGGAGGTGGATCCACTGGACCGAACTCCTAGATGGTAGGAAAGAGTCCGGCAGCTGGAACACTAGAAACAGCAGAACAGTCCTTGCACACGGGAATAGCGGAGAAGTCCCTGGGACCACGGAGTTATGGGTGGTGGTCCGGGTGACGCAGCTCAGGTTCGGAAGCCGAGATGATGTCAGGCGGGGTCCGGAACCTTGGGAGCAAGATGACGGGTCACCGCAGGGATCCGAGATGGTGCGGACTGTCAGGATGGCAGAAGGACAGCGTTCGGGGTTCAGGATGCGGCAGACTGGATGGCGAGGCAAGCACGGCTCTACAAAGAGAGATAGGTGAGTACATGCACTGAGACACCAGGAGACCTGACTCCTAGCTTAGGGAACACGAAGATCAGGCCCCGCCCCCTTGGACAATACACCCCTTTATACCCTGTACCTGATTAGCCTCATTACCTGTTAATGGACGCTGGCCCTTTAAGAAAGGGTCAGTGACCGCGCGCGCGCCCTAATGCGCATGCGCGCAGCCCGGGTGCCAGAAGCCAGGGAGGGAGGCTGAGAAGAGGACGCAGGGGAGCCGGCCAGGGCCTGGGAAGCCGTCGGGCGCCGCGATCGGGGACCAGGGGGCCTGGGAAGGACGGGGACCGGAGGCTGGAGAGCGGGGAGCGTGGCAGGTGAGCCGGGGAGCGGGGCTGAGGACCCGGGGAGCGGAGCAGAGGACCCGGGGAGGGAAGCCAAGGACCCGGGGAGCGTGACAGATGGACAACATTATACAAGGAAGGGGCCCATATGGGGCATATGGGGGTTGTTTTTACAAGGAACAAACACAAGATGGGGGTCATTATACCAGAATAGGCTCCAGGATGGGAGTCATTATACAAAGAAGGGGCCCAGGCTTAGAGACATTATATCAGAAGGGAGTCCAGGATGGAGGTCATTATACAGGGAAGGCGCCTGGATCAAGGTCATTAAACAAGGTAGGGGCCAAGGATGGTGAACAATATTCCAGGATTGCAACTATTGTAATAATATGGGTGACATTATACCAGGATGGGGCGCAGGATGGAGGACATTACGCCAGGATGGGGGTTGTTATACCAGGATGGGGATCATTAAACAAGAAAGTGTCCCGGATGGGGGTTATTGAACAAGGAAGGTGCACAGGCAGGGAGTCATTATGCCAGAATAAAGTCCAGGATGACAGTTATTATACAAGGAAGTGTCTCTATAGTGTGTAAAAATAAATAAATAAATAAATTGGTGTAGGGTCCCCCAATATTGTGATACCCAACACAGATAAAGCATACTGCTACAGGCTGCAGCCCCCAGCCATGTGGTTACCTAGGCTGTGTAGCAAAATAAGAGGGACCCCATGCAGCTTTTTTTTTAAATTTTTACAACACTATAGAGACGAAGACAGAGTGTATAATTTCAAGCAATCAGACACTCTGTCATACAGGGTTGGGGTGCGGTCTGACTGGAATCAATCAGACTTGCCAGGACTGCTGGTGGGCAGGGGAAGCAGTGAATATGTATGAGGGTAATGAACAGCCCAGAAAGTAGTGGTACAGCCACGCGGGAGACTCGGTAAGTATAACGCTCCTGCTGTATTCCAGAGGTTCTTACTTTTTCCTTTATTTATTTTTTTTACATTATCCAGTGGCTGAACCTGAATAGTTACATGGAGTTCCCTGATAATTCCATGTCCGGGGTTAGTGCACGGATACCAGGTATCCGGTATGGACCCCGAATTTTACAGTTATTGTTCACCCATCACTAGTTAAGGGTATTAATCGTATCACCAGCACAGAGTAAGGGGGAATGTGGGTATTTAACCCCTTCACGACCAGTAACATACTGGTATGTGATGTCATTGGTTATGCAAAGGTAATCACCTCCTGCTCCAGTGATCCCCACATGTCTGCTGATTTAAACCGCAGACATATGGGCTAACATGCGTGGGTGGATCTGCGATCCACCAGCGCTTGCTTGCCACTTAGATCACGCTGTCAGAATGTGACAGCGCAATTTAAATGGTATCTGGGGGATTGTGCCGTCCACGCCTCTGTTGGAGGCCCAGTGACGTGATCATGGGGAGCTGATAGTTGCCATGCTAGCTTGGGGTCATGTGATGATCCCTGATGCTACCATGATGTACTTCCTGTGCAGCTCTGATCAGACGAAATGAGCAATCAATCAGACTGCTGATCCATGAAGTCCCCTAGGGGGACTAGTAAAACAAATAAAAAGTGTAAAAATGTTTTTAATAATATGAAAACATAAAAAACCCCTAAAAGTTTAACTCACCCCCCTTTTGCTCCATTAAAAATAAAACCGTTAACAAAATAAAAAATATACACATATTTAGTATCACCACATTCAGAAATGCCTGATCTATGAAATTTTAAAACCAATTAACCCCTTCACGACCTTGGACGGATCTATCCGTCCAGGATCGTGTCCCGTTAAGCCCCGCCCCCTGCCGCGGGCAGGCGGCGTGGATCGGCACACATATCAGCTGTTTTCAACAGCTGACATGTGTGCCTGCTAGCCGCGGGTGGAATCGCTTCCACCCGCGGCCATTAACCCCTTAAATCTTGCTGCCAAAGTCTGGCAGCAAGATTTAAATGCGCGCGGCCATGTTTGTTACTCACCGCCGCCCCCACCGGAAGTCACGTGTGTTATCACGTGACTATCGGTGGTTGCCATCGTAGCACAGGGTCATGTGATGACGCCTGCAGCTACGAAGTTTCACTTTCATTTTCCCTCGGCCGAGAGCAGAGGGAAAACCAAAGTGACTGAATCTGCTGATTACAGCGGTAAAGCTGTGATCAGCAGATAGCGATCAGCAATCGGATTGCTGATCGCTATAGCCCCCTAGGGGGACTAGTAAAATAAAAAAAAAAGTAAAAAAAAAAGTTTTAAAAAATAAAAAAAAAAACAAAAAACCTAAAAGTTTAAATCACCCCCCTTTCCCCCCATTGAAAATTAAAGGGTTAAAAAATAAATAAATATACACATATTTGGTATCGCCGCGTTCAGAAATGCCCGATCTATCAAAATATAAAATCAATTAATCTGATTGGTAAACGGCGTAGTCGCAAAAAAATTCCAAACGCCAAAATTACGTTTTTTGGTCGCCGCAAGTTTTACGCAAAATGCAATAACAGGCGATCAAAACGTAGCATCTGCGCAAAAATGGTACCATTATAAACGTCAGCTCGAGACGCAAAAAATAAGCCATCACTGAGCCATAGATCCTTAAAAATAAGAACGCTACGTGTTTCGGAAAATGGCGCAAAACGTGCGCCACTTTTATTGGACAAACTTGTGAATTTTTTTTAACCCCTTAGATACAAGTAAACCTATACATGTTTGGTGTCTACAAACTCGCACCGACCTGAGGCATCACATAGATACCTCAGTTTTACCATATAGTGAACACAGTGAATAAAATATCTCAAAAACTATTGTACGATCACACTTTTTTTGCAATTTTTCCGCACTTGGAATTTTTTTGCCGTTTTCCAGTACACTATATGGTAAAACGTATGGTTTCATTTAAAAGTACAACTCGTCCCGCAAAAAACAAGCCCTCATATGGCAAGATTGATGGAAAAATAAAAATGTTACGCCTCTCAGAAGAAGGGGAGCAAAAAACAAAAACGCAAAAACGGAAAGTGCCCGGGGGCTGAAGGGGTTAATCTGATTGGTACACGGCGTGGTGAGAAAAAAATTCCAAACGCCAAAATGAAATTTTTTTGGTTGCCGTAAATTTTAAAAAAAATGCAATAACAGGCAATCAAAACGTTGCATACGCACAAAAATTGTATGATTAAAAACGTCACCCTAAAACACAAAAAAATATTCATCAATGAGCCCCAGATCCCGAAAAATGAGAGCAGTACGGGTCTCAGAAAATGGTGCCAAAAGCACTACTCTTTTTTTGGACAAACATCTGAATTTTTTAACCCCTTAGACAAAAGTAAAGGTATACATGCTTAGTATCAACAAACTGGTACCGACCGGAGGCATCATACTGAAATGTTAGTTTTACCATATAGTGAACACGGGGAATAAAATATCCCCAAAACAATCGTGCATTTGCACTTGTTTGCAATTCCACTGCACTTGAAATTTTTTACCCATTTTCCAGTACACTATATGGTAAAACTAATGGTTTTATTCAAACATACAACTCACCTCGCAAAAAACAAGCCCTCATATGGCAAGATTGACAGAAAAATAAAAAAGTTATGGCTCTTGGAAGAATGGGGGCAGAAAACGAAAACAAAAAACGGAAACTCGCCCGGGGTGAAGGGGTTAAAGACATAAACGGAAGTGCTAAAGATTAATAGCTGAAAAGGTGAGGAAATCCACAGGGTCCTAAAGAGAAAAGGATAAACCCAAAGTAGAAAAAAAAGGAAAGTCAGAGAGCAGCTTGTGTAGCCAAACGCTGCGACCTTTTATAGTCAGAAACTACAGTACTGTTTGTCAAGTATGACACACCTGTGACACCATATCCCACCATTTGAATTGAGCAGTGAGTCATATACTGTAAGCGCACTGCTGCACCTTACATTGTCCATAGGACTAACAGAGATAGCCAAGTACAGCACTCAACTATATCTGTCAGTCCTATAGACTCTGTATATCTTGGTAGTGCACATGTAATCCCCAAGGGACCTTTCAGCTTCTCTGCACCCCCCTAGTTCTGCCCTTGTTTCTCAGTTTTACTACTCTACATAAGTTCATCTTTGTTGTGAGATACTAATGTCTATACTAAAAATGATCAGCCCTCAAGTATTACATACCATTATGGGCATTGATATAGTATACATCGCCCCAATAAGCTGCTGCAAGTTAGACCAGTATTACAGAAAAATACTCCTAAAATCTTTTGTTGAACTTTTATTAATTATCAATATATTGAAACGTGAAAAAGGGGGGGGGTGGGGTGTTTTTAAATATAAAATACCCTAAGGGGTACTTGGCACACTATGATATCGCAGGTGCGATGTCGGTGGGGTCAAATCGAAAGTGACGCACATCCGGCATCGCATGCGACATCGTAGTGTGTAAAGCCTTTTACATAGGATTAACGAGCGCAAAAGCGTCGTTATCGTATGATCGTTGTAGGGTCCGACATTTTCATAATGCCGCTGCTGCGATGGTACGATGTTGTTCCTCGTTCCTGCGGCAGCACACATCGCTGTGTGTGAAGCCGCTGGAGCGAGAAACATCTCCTACCTGCGTCCCGTGGCTCACGCCGGCTATGCAGAAGGAAGGAGGTGGGCGGGATGTTTACGTCCCGCTCATCTCCGCCCCTCCGCTTCTATTGGCTGCCTGCCGTGTGACGTCGCTATGACACCGCACGACCCGCCCCCTTAGTAAGGAGGCGGTTCGCTGGCCAGAGCGACGTCTCAGGGCAGGTAAGTGCATGTGAAGCTGCCATAGCGATAATGTTCGCTACGGCAGCAATCACAAGATATCGTACCTGCGACGGGGGCGGGGACTATCGCTGCAGTGTCAGTAACACATTGTTACCGATATCGCAACGTGCAAAGCCTGCCTAAGGGTCTAAAGTACAATAAAAAATACGATCTAGTGGACCAGCCAGCGGTATATCCCAACAAATAGTGGGGAATACTTATATCGCTCCGCTGGTCAACTTTACAAATGGTGGTAGATCAATTATTTAACATTCATTATAGAAACATTTTCACTACACATTTATTTTATCTAGATCCAACAATTATCCATGCATTGAAAAAGAGATGTATATTGCTTGAAGATCTATAGATGAATTTGACATATATCTCCCAAATACAAAAGATTAGAACTATATGTGTCATTTATAGGACCATATGAAAACTATATATAGAGTACTGTAGTGGTATGATTTAAACATTCAGTATTTTTTTTTATGTAAAAAAACCCAAACAATTTAGCCCCAACAAAAGAGCCCCAACAAAAGTTACCCAACGCGTTTCGCCTCCTTGGGTGGAGGTTCATCAGGGGTATAAATATTACATATGTTCCATAGTACACCACACAATAAAATATATCGGATTAGATTCTCATTCCTCCAATAAAGATATTTTTACAATTAGATGAAATTCATCAGTGGAACCTCTTTTCCATGAATAAAGCCTCACTCTGGTTAAATATATCACATCAAGAGGCTATCAGCCTACAGCAGGTCTGGGAATTTTTCAATAGTCAGACAGTTCTTTTTTTTATATTTTAAAAAAAAAAAAATTTTGTTCCTGTGACTGCATTTTTCATCAGATGTAAATCTACTTCTTATGTTGAAAAGAAGAGATAAAAGGGGGATGCAGGGTTTAAATAACCACAAAAGTCACGTTCAGCTGGTTATCAAGGTGTAAGGCTGTGGAAAAGAGTCCTCCTCTCCTGTCAGATGTCAAGCATGGTCATGACATGCCATGCTTGACATCTGACAGGAGAAGAGGACTCTTTTGCACAGCCTTACACCTTGATAACCAACTGAAGGGGACTTTTGTGGTAATTTAAACCCTCCATCCCCCCTTTTATCTCTTCTTGTCAACATAAGAAGTAGATTTATGTGACACCCTGGACTAGTCAGGTCATCCCAGGTAGTCACACACAACACCACACCCCCTCCCAATTAGGTGACATCAGTCAAACTAAAAACTTTGTCACCACCCTCCAGGTTTGTTGTCCACACCAGGGGGGCGGAGCCAGGCAGTTGGCGCCGCCCACTGAGGAGTTCACAGGCCTGGAGGCGGGAAAACACAGACAAAAGTTCAAGTTGACAGTGCAGAGTAGTTTTGACAGTGAAGGAGAGAGGTTGAGTCCAAGGGCAGACCTGCGCCCAGGCCTGCCATAGACTACTTTGGTCGGAGCCCAGTCACCTTTGGCAAGGAGGCAGACGGTGGTGGCCGCCTGCAGGAGCTGGGATTACAGCCGGTGGAACCGTAGGGACCGGGGTCGGGCGGTGGCCCGCCGGTACCGAACTGGGGAACCGATTGGAAACCGGAGCACCAAGAGGGGTCAACTGATTGCGGAATGGACTTTAGGACCTATCCCACACAAGACCCGTTAGAAGACAACAGCCCAACCATACAGGGTAGAGCCACCGCCAAGGCATAGAGACCCAAAGGGCCAGCGTCTGCGGGCAAACGGGCTCCTACGGCATATACAAGTCGGGGAGCGGACTACCGGTGTCTAGGCATAGGAGTCAAACATTTGCACACAGAGGTGCAGGAGAAAGGCGGACACCACCAACCTATTCTGGGAGAAGCTGCAGCCGGCTGCGGGCCCCGTTCAGCACTCCGTTTGGTTTACCAGAGACTCCAGTGTATTGTGTCAGAGTGAGTACACCAGTGCCTTCGGGCTGTGCACCGCGCCACACCGCACCAGCGTCCAACCCGCTCCCTCGCCTCAGCACCTCCCTCGGGCCCCCGGGACCATCGCTCCCCTACCCACGGAGAAGTCAACACCAAGCTGCGCAACACCATCCTCGGGAGGCCTAGTTAACGGCAGCGGTGGTGTCCATCCATTCACCACAACCCATGGGTGGCGTCATGAACTTACAATTCAAACCAAACAACCGTGGCCGTGGAACTCCTCACCCAAGTCCCCGCATGTAGCGCCAACTCCCTTGCAGAGCGACGTGACCCCCGGGTCCATGAGAGGCTCGAGCCACCACCCGCAGTACGAGCACGGATCCGAGCAGTTCGGCGGTCGCGGGGCGGTACATTTACATCTGATGAAAAATGCAGTCACATGAACAAAATGTATTTATTTTTTTAAAATATAAAAAAAGAACTGTCTGACTATTGAAAAATTCCCAGACCTGCTGTAGGCTGAGAGCCTCCTGATGTGATATATTTAACCAGAGTGAGGCTATATTCATGAAAAAGAGGTTCCACTGATGAATTTCATCTCATTGTAAAAATATCTTTATTGGAGGAATGAGAATCTAATCCGATATATTTTATCGTGTGGTGTACTATGGAACATATGTAATATTTATACCCCTGATGAACCTCCACCCAAGGAGGCGAAACGCGTTGGTTAACATTTCTTGGGGCTAAATTGTTTATGTTTGTCACAAACCACCGGGGGGGGTCACTCAGAAATCCCCCGCGCTGGCTACCAGTACGTCACAATCGGGGGGTAACAAGTGGGGGTCACCCCTCCTTTATACCTCCCGACTGACAGACAGAGCACGTGACGCGCTCTCTAGCGCCCCTCTTATAGTCAGGCCAATTATGGAATTGCCCGACAATAAGCAAGGAGGCCGCTATACTACTTATGCCGATTATTGAAGGGTCCCCGGTGAGAGTAAGGTATATATTCCCCCGACCTCCGCGGGCGGAATATATAAAATCTCCCCGAATCTCACTGGCCTCCCCACAATAATCCTTGGCACAATTCGCTGCCACCAACCGATTTACGGTAACTATTAGCCGAACACACAGACGTGGGATTCAAGATCGAGATAACAGAACAGCCCAAGATTAATTATATAATTTAATCAGCCTAAAGCACACTAGAAACTACAATATATACAATAGGGAATCTACAGAATATACATATGTCAGAGTACAGTTACAATCAAAGCATGGGTTACAAACAGGCATACACAGTTCCAGCAGTTACCTTGTTGCGTCTGGCCACAGGGGGGCGCTGTAGACCAGGTTTCCAGGAACTCCCTCACAGGTCTTTCCCAACCAGGCCCCCGAGCAGAAGAACACTGGAAAATGGCCGAAGTAGGGTTATCAACCTGGGCAGATCCAGGTCCCCTCCTACCTTAGTGACCTCACAGGGAAGCACTGCCACTCCCCCTGCATGGATCAGAATTATCCAGCAAAGGGGATATTGGCCATAACTTTGCCTGGGAGCGTCGTAGGCGGACGCCAATGCTCTCATTGTGACAGTTATGAATTTAGCTACAGAACGAGGGGACTCATGACCTGTCTGCCAGTTCCCCATTGGCTGATATCACGCCTGGGGCATTTCCCAATGTCCTGCTCCCATAAAAAGGGGGTGCCGGCATCGTCCACATGCGGAGACACCATTTTTATGGTTGCCATATTTATCGGAAATATGGCTTGCGAGATATGAACCATTTTTTACTGGAGTCGTTCTGTCTGGCTATTTCCATAGCCTTGCTAATTAGATAGCAGCTCCCACTACAGGGTCACGGCAGGGAGTCATCCTGTGTCCATTGTCCCTACACCACCTCATTTCCATATCACAGGACATGGCCATGGGGTTTGTTGCTAAACCAGTTGTGTGAAGGAAAGGGGGGTGACACCAGGAGAGGGCTTCCTGACATACTTGAATATCATGATTTATCGTCATATCTCCGGATTTACCTCACACCTCCCCCCTTTTGAGGGCGCTAGGGGGCAGCACACTCCGGTGTTCCCCCGTGCGCCCGTCCGCGACCTCTCCTTGTCGGGACAGCCCGTCTGCGTTACCGTGGTCACGGCCCCTTTTGTGGCGAATGGTGAAGTTGTATTGCTGGAGCGCAAGGCTCCATCGCAACAATCGCCCATTCGTCCCAGAGACGGTGTGCAACCAGCTGAGGGGATTGTGGTCCGTCTCCACGATGAAGTGGCGCCCGTATAGATAGGGTTGCAGACGCTGCAGGGCCCACACTATGGCCAGGCACTCCTTCTCCATCGTGGAATAGGCAACTTCCCTTGGTAACAGCTTCCTGCTCAGGTACAAGACTGGGTGCTCTTGGCTCGCAGAGTCCACCTGGCTGAGCACCGCACCGAGGCCGAAGTCACTGGCGTCGGTCTGTACTACAAACGGCCGCGTGAAGTCGGCTGCCTGTAGCACGGGCGGGCTGGACAGGGCGTCCTTTAGGGCCCGGAAGGCTGTCTCGCAGTCCATTGTCCAATCGACTGCAGAGGGCAGCTTCTTCTTGGTGAGGTCCGTCAAGGGCTTTGCCAGGCTACTATAGCATGGAACAAACCTCCTATAGTACCCAGCGGTCCCCAAGAAGGACATCACCTGCTTCTTGGTCCTGGGGGTGGGCCAGGATGCGATGGCCTCCACTTTCTCAGGCTCGGGCTTCAGCGTTCCCCCACCTACCCGGTGACCGAGGTACTGGACCTCGCTCATGGCCAGCTGACACTTTCCCGGCTTGATGGTCAAACCTGCCCGGTGGATCCGCCTGAGCACCTGTGCTAGATGCTCTAGGTGGTCCTCCCAGGTGGGACTGAAGACGGCAATGTCATCTAGGTACGCGGCCGCGTACCCTTCAAGTCCCTTGAGCAGGGTGTTGACCATCCGCTGGAAAGTGGCAGGGGCATTCCTCATCCCGAATGGCATCACCGTGGACTCGTACAGTCCAAATGGGGTAATAAAGGCAGAGCGTTCCCTGGCCTTGCGAGTCAGGGGGATCTGCCAATATCCCCGGCTCAGATCCATGATGGTCAGGTACTGAGCCCCGGCCAACTGATCGAGCAGGTCATCGATGCGTGGCATTGGGTACGCATCGGCGACCGTGACAGCATTGAGCCCCCTGTAGTCCACGCAGAACCGAGTGGTTCGGTCCTTCTTAGGGACGAGGACTACAGGCGAGGCCCAAGCGCTGTTGGATGCCTGGATCACCCCCAGCTCCAGCATCTCGTCAATCTCCTGGCGCATGTGTTGCTGCACCTCCAGGGAGACCCGATATGCTGAACGCCGGATCGGGGGATGATCCCCAGTGTCCACGTGATGGACAGCCAAGTCAGTCCTTCCGGGCTGGTTGGTAAACAACCCCCGGAAGGGGAGGAGGGTGGCCCACAGCTGGGACCGTTGGTCCTCCAAGAGCTGGTGGCCAACCTCCACATCCTCAATGGATCCGCCTGCCCTAACCTGGGCTAGCATATCCAAGAGGGTTTCCGCTTCTCCCTCCTCGGGCAGGTTGCACACGGGGAGCGCACATGCCTCCCGCTCATGATGTGCCTTCATCATGTTCACATGGAAGGGCTTTCGCCTTCCACGGGCGGGGTCCAGGGTGACCAGGTACGTTACAGGGTTGAGCTGCTGGTACACGAGGTATGGGCCTTCCCAGGCTGCCTGAAGCTTGTCCTGTGGTACGGGGACCAGTACCCACACCTTTTGACCCACTTGGTAGGTCCTCTCACAAGCGTTCTGGTCGTACCAACGCTTCTGATCGGCCTGGGCTTGAGCCATATTGTCGTGTACCAGTTGCGTCAAGGCCTGCATTTTGTCCCGGAAGCGCATGACATACTCGATGACCGACACTCCAGGGGTGGCCAAATCCCCTTCCCAAGCCTCTTTCACCAGAGCCAGGGGGCCCCGCACACGTCGCCCGTACAGGAGCTCAAACGGTGAGAATCCTGTTGAGGCCTGTGGAACCTCCCGGTAAGCAAATAACAGGTGTGGGAGATACCGCTCCCAGTCACGCCCATGGGAGTCGACCAACATCTTAAGCATCTGCTTTAAGGTGCCATTGAACCGCTCGCACAGGCCATTAGTCTGTGGATGGTACGGGCTGGCCACCAGATGTCGCACCTGGACTTGCTTACAGAGGGTCTCCATCAGCTGGGACATGAATTGGGTCCCCCGGTCGGTGAGCATTTCCTGGGGAAAACCCACTCGGGAGAAAATCTCCAGCAATGCGGTGGCCACCTTGTCAGCCCGAATGGACGACAAGGCCACTGCTTCTGGGTACCGGGTGGCATAGTCAACTACCGTCAGTATGAAGCGTTTCCCGGAGCTGCTGGGGATGGCCAGCGGGCCGACCAGATCCACAGCCACCCTCCTGAAAGGCTCATCGATGATTGGCAGAGATACTAGTGGGGCTTTGGGGTGTGGCCCCGCCTTCCCCACTCTCTGACAGGTTTCACACGAACGGCAGTAGGCAGCCACATCGGCCCCCATTTTTGGCCAGTAGAAATGCTGGTTTAACCTGGCCTTGGTCTTAGCGATCCCTAGGTGTCCGGCCATCGGAATCTCATGTGCGATCCGCAACAACTCCGTCCGGAACGGATAGGGTACCACCAACTGTCGGTCCCTGGGCCACGCCTCCGGTGAACCCTGCTGGACCGTGGCCCGGTACAGCCGTCCTTGGTCCCAGACCACTCGCTCCGGGTCCGAGTCCGAGGGAGGCTGTGCCGCCTGCTCCTTTAGAGCTTTCAGGCTGTCGTCAGCTTCTAACGCTGCCTGAAACCCCTGACCAGATGTGGCCAGAATCGACGAGACTGTCACATCTTCGGTCAGTACCCCGGGACCTGTGTCCTGGCCTCCACCTGACTCGGCTGCCACTTGGTCAGAAGGGGAAGAGCTATCGGACCTCCGGGAGGCCCCTTGGCTTCCAGCACTCCCACTGCGGGTGACAGCGGCCACAGCCGCTGCGACCGTGGGTCGTGCCTGCTCCTCCTCCGTTCCTGACCAAGTCGCCGGTTCAGGCAGACCTACCTGGCTTCCTGACACCCCGGTTGTGGGGGAACCCTGCACCGAGATCTTACCTGGGAGCACTTCCGCTCCTGGACCGGCCCCAATCTCACCTGCCTGTTCCCCCCCTGCAGCAACAGAACCCCGCTGTGAAATCTCTGGGGACCCCACATTTGCTGTGGTAGCCCCCACCCCACACACTGGTCCTCCCCCTGCAGCACCCTGCTCTCTGCGTATCCCTGCAGAGGGCAACAGATCCCAGCTCACAGGCTGGTTACTTGTAGAGGCATTGTCACACCTTTCTCTGACCCCCTCCCCTGTCACAGCTGCAGCTGTGTGTGTGTCTATGGTGTCTGTGCAAGCAGAAATATCAGAGTTCACTCCCTCCTCCCTTACATCATTCATAGATAACACATTAACATTGTCCGGAGGCACGTCAGCACTGGCTGAAGGTTCAGCCTTTGGGGCGGGGCCAAACTGGGAGGTTATTTGCCCCAAATCTGTCCCAAGTAGCACGTTTGCAGGGATCCGATCAGTTACCCCCACCTCCCTCACCCCTCGCCCTGCGCCCCAGTCCACATAAATGTCAGCAACAGGCAGCGCCGGGTCAATGCCTCCAATCCCGGAGACAGCGAGGGTTTTTCCAGGGATCAAGTCTTGGGGGGACACCATCTCAGGCCGCACCAGAGTCACCTCCGAGGCGCTGTCTCGCAGTCCTATGGTCACAGACTGGCCGACGGTGACAGGTTGGAAGCTGTCCAGGGACCTACCACCACCCTCACCCACACAATACACCTTGGGCGGCCCTTGGGACGGGGACGGAGCCGGGGCCTTGGGACGCTGAGGGCACATGGCCTTGAAGTGTCCAGGTAGGTTGCACTGGTGGCACCGTCTTGGTTCCGCCACGGGCCTGGAGAGGGGAGTTGAGGGGGACACCCCCTGCAGTCTAGGGGCAGGTGGGGCAGTCGCAGAATTCATCTTACCCCCTCTCCAGGTGCTGCTGGTGGCTGCTCTCCTGGCTTCCGGAGCCCGATTGTTGGTGTAGTCATCGGCCAGGGCAGCTGTAGCCGTGGACCCCTTTGGCTTCTGGTCTCGGATGAACTGGCGGAGATCCTCAGGGCAGTTCCACAAGAGTTGCTCCGTGATGAACAAGTCCAGGATCTCCGGTCCGGTGGAAAGCTGCAGGCCTTGGGTCCAGTGGTCGGCAGCTCGGGCAAGTGCCCGCCTGTGGTCAGCCCAGGAGTCCTTTGGTCCCTTCTGTAGGCTCCGGAACTTCTTGCGGTAGGACTCCGGGGTGAGGTTGTACTGTTGGATCAGGGCCCGCTTGATGGTGTCGTAGCCCTGATCTGCCTCAGCAGGCAAGTCCCCAAGGACATCCAGGGCCTTACCCCTTAAACGGGGGGTCAGGTATTTGGCCCACTGGTCCTTGTTCAGATGGTGCTGCAAGCAAGTCCGTTCAAAAGCAGTCAAGAAAGAGTCCAAGTCTCCATCCTTCTCCAGCACTGGGAAGTCCTCAACACGGACCTTTGGAAGTTTGGTGTCTCGAAGGTCCCATGTGGCTGATGAGGGCCGGAGCTGAGCTAGCTGCAGCTGGTAGTCACGGTCTGCCTGTCGCTCTCGCTCTTCACGCGCTGCCTGCCGCTCTCGCTCCGCAGCCTCACGCTCTGCGTGCCGCTCTGCCCTGCGCTCTGCCAGGAGTTCCTTGTAGCCCTTCTGGTCTCCAGCCTGGAGAAGGGCCATAGCCATTTGAAGAAGGCTATCCGAGCCTCCCAGGCTCGGTGGAATGGCACGTGGTGATCTGCGGCACGCTGCAGAGCTAGGCGATTCACTGTCCCTTTCAGAGCGGAGGGCTGGCATCTGGCTCGTTGAGGAACCTTGGGTGAGCTCCTCCTCATCTTGTCCAGCAGTGCCAGGTTGCGCAATGTCCTCGGCAGAACGGTTTTCTGGCGTCGAGCTCCTGGAGGACTCGTGGGCAACCTCCTCATTGCTGTCCACAGCACCGTCCTCCCTCTCTTCGGCTCCTGCCTTAGCATTGGCCAGTTGCATAGCTCTGCTCCTGGTGCCATCAGCCATTCTTGCAGACTTTTGGTCACTGACACAGAACTGACACCTGATGCCTCCACACACCTTACAGTATCTGCACTCTGACACTCTAGTGTTGAGCTAGTCTGAAGACCCCAGCAGCCACAGCTGCTGCAGGCAGTCTTTAGTGTCTGGGAGTATGGGTCTCACACTCACACACACTATTATCTCGATCCCACCGCTGCCACCAATATGTCACGAACCACCGGGGGGGGTCACTCAGAAATCCCCCGCGCTGGCTACCAGTACGTCACAATCGGGGGGTAACAAGTGGGGGTCACCCCTCCTTTATACCTCCCGACTGACAGACAGAGCACGTGACGCGCTCTCTAGCGCCCCTCTTATAGTCAGGCCAATTATGGAATTGCCCGACAATAAGCAAGGAGGCCGCTATACTACTTATGCCGATTATTGAAGGGTCCCCGGTGAGAGTAAGGTATATATTCCCCCGACCTCCACGGGCGGAATATATAAAATCTCCCCGAATCTCACTGGCCTCCCCACAATAATCCTTGGCACAATTCGCTGCCACCAACCGATTTACGGTAACTATTAGCCGAACACACAGACGTGGGATTCAAGATCGAGATAACAGAACAGCCCAAGATTAATTATATAATTTAATCAGCCTAAAGCACACTAGAAACTACAATATATACAATAGGGAATCTACAGAATATACATATGTCAGAGTACAGTTACAATCAAAGCATGGGTTACAAACAGGCATACACAGTTCCAGCAGTTACCTTGTTGCGTCTGGCCACAGGGGGGCGCTGTAGACCAGGTTTCCAGGAACTCCCTCACAGGTCTTTCCCAACCAGGCCCCCGAGCAGAAGAACACTGGAAAATGGCCGAAGTAGGGTTATCAACCTGGGCAGATCCAGGTCCCCTCCTACCTTAGTGACCTCACAGGGAAGCACTGCCACTCCCCCTGCATGGATCAGAATTATCCAGCAAAGGGGATATTGGCCATAACTTTGCCTGGGAGCGTCGTAGGCGGACGCCAATGCTCTCATTGTGACAGTTATGAATTTAGCTACAGAACGAGGGGACTCATGACCTGTCTGCCAGTTCCCCATTGGCTGATATCACGCCTGGGGCATTTCCCAATGTCCTGCTCCCATAAAAAGGGGGTGCCGGCATCGTCCACATGCGGAGACACCATTTTTATGGTTGCCATATTTATCGGAAATATGGCTTGCGAGATATGAACCATTTTTTACTGGAGTCGTTCTGTCTGGCTATTTCCATAGCCTTGCTAATTAGATAGCAGCTCCCACTACAGGGTCACGGCAGGGAGTCATCCTGTGTCCATTGTCCCTACACCACCTCATTTCCATATCACAGGACATGGCCATGGGGTTTGTTGCTAAACCAGTTGTGTGAAGGAAAGGGGGGTGACACCAGGAGAGGGCTTCCTGACATACTTGAATATCATGATTTATCGTCATATCTCCGGATTTACCTCACAATGTTTTTTTGACATCACAACGAATACTGTATGCTTAATTCATACCACTACAGTACTCTATATATAGTTTTCATATGGTCCTATAAATGACACATATAGTTCTAATCCTTTGTATTTGGGAGATATATGTCAAATTCATCTATAGATCTTCAAGCAATATACATCTCTTTTTCAATGCATGGATAATTGTTGGATCTAGATAAAATAAATGTGTAGTGAAAATGTTTCTATAATGAATGTTAAATAGTTGATCTACCACCACTTGTAAAGTTGACCAGCGGAGCGATATAAGTATTCCCCACTATTTGTCGGGATATACCGCTGGCTGGTCCACTAGATCGTATTTTTTATTGTACTTTAGACCTTTAGGGTATTTTATATTTAACAACACCCCCCCCCTTTTTTCAATATATTAATAATCAATAAAAGTTCAACAAAAGATTTTAGGAGTATTTTTCTGTGATCAATGTTTTTCAATTACTCCCTTTTGATCATTTTTCTGTGAAAATTTTTTAGACTAATATTACCAGTAATACCGTTATGCAATGCATAAATAATACTAGCATTACCGTAATGACTGATTTACAATACCATTCTCTTACTGGATTAAACAAAAACAATAATCAGTCACCATATAATGGTATATACCAGTTCTGCAGACCATATAAATGATTTAAATCCAGTGTACTACTGTTGACGTCTTTTCCGTTTGGAGTCATTCACTTTTTATCGCAAAGACTTCTTTCCACCACTATTGGTGTTTGCAACACAGACACATTAAAGGGAACCTGTCAAGACTTTTGGGACCTATAAGCTGCGGCCACCACCAATGGGTTCTGATATACAGCATTCTAACATACTGTATATAAGAATGCAGGCGGCGCTGTAGAACATAAAAATCACTTTATAATACTCACCTATGGTCGCACTTTGGTGGAGTTGGGCCATATGGGTGTCTTCATCCTCTGGTGTCGGCGCCTTCTATTCAGCCATCTTGGTCTTCCTTCTTCTGAAGCTGGTGTGCATGACGCGTCCTACGTCAAACACACTTGCCGACACTGAGGTCCTGCGCAGGTGCACTTTGATCTGCCCTACTCAGGGCAGATTAAAGTATTGTAATGCACCTGCGCGCGACTGGCAAGTGTGTATGACATAAGATGCGTCCTGAATACAAGCTTCAGGAAGAAGATGGCCAAAAGAGGAGGCGCCGCCATCGGAGAAAAGAGACGCCCATATGGCCCAACTCCACCGAGGCGCGACCGTTAGGTGAGTATTATAAAGTGTTTTTTTATGTGATACAGCGTGGCCTGTGCTCTTATATACAGCATGTTAGAATGCTGTATATAAGAGCCCAGTGGTGGTGGTCGCAGCTTATAGGCCCCAAAACTGGTGACCGGTTCCCTTTAAGCTTCTCACACCCCTAACTCCCTCCCTACTTTTTCTAAATCTACACAACTGCCTCATTTTTCTATTACCCCCAATTCTGTGCCTGTTGTTGCCCCATTTGCCTCATCACTGTACTTGTGGTGTGGTACAGAGACCTCATTCTGACTCGCCCACCCCAGGGCTATGGGACACCCGGTGCCGGGCCGGACTAGTCCGGTGGTAGTCAGTGGTGGCTGGGCCCGGCTCCGTGGCCCTGGTGGGTGTCAGTAAAATATGTGGCTTGCTTGTTAAGGTTTGTGTTCGTGACGCCACCTGTGGTATGCGGCTACTAAGCCGCCGCTGCTGTGTGAGGCCTCCGGGATGATGTTGTGGCAGCAATGATAGTACTGCTCCCCACAGGTGGAGCAATGCCCGGGGCACAGTTGGTGCTTGTAAGTGTCTATGCAGATGGAATAACAGAGGCAACTCCAAGGGTGCAGTTCAAGTTCTTTTACTCACAGTTCTTGTCACAGTTGTAGGGACCCTCAAACTGCTGGGACCACTGTCAGGGACCTCCGCCGTTTCTGGACGATTCAGAGCGTGAAATCCGGTACCCTCCTCTTAGTGTCTCTTTCTCTGCTGTCTTCACTAGCCTTGCCTTAGTTAGATGGACTTGGCTTGGCCTCCATTACAGCCTCCAGGCTGGGGGGTCACCTGTCGGCTGATTACCCCTTTTCTGAAGATCTGCTCTGGGTTCTGGCCCTGGGAGCTTACAACGTCCCTGGGCCTCGGTTTTTACTGTTTGGAGATTGTCTTTTCACTCCTCCAGTTTCTAGGGACCGTCCCCTGTCGCAGCTAATCACTCCACCGATGTCACTGTGGACCAGGCCACCGCAGCCTGCAGCTACTCGTAGCGCCTCTGGGCCCTCGGCTTCGGTACCCAACAAGGACTGCTCGTGGTACCTACAGGACTACCCGCGGCCCTGCGACCCTTTCTTTCCTTTTCTTCTTCCTCCTCCTTGCCTGCTTCCAGCAGGCCTCCTCCTCCCTCCTTGCTCTCGTTCTCCTCCTCTCACTACATGTTCACTCCTCACTCTCTCACTCCCTGAGCGAACTGGCTAAACTTGACCTTCCCTATCTCTGTCTACTGTCCGTGGCTCCTCCCACCTCCCCAGTTGCTAAGCTGTAACCTATGGGAGCAGGGATGGGTCTTACAGCCCCTCTCAGCATGCAGCATGGGAGGGTTGCCTGCCACTTTCCCTGGTCCTGTGTGTCCCTAGCAATGGGTGTAGTGTGAATTTACCAGGGGACCGGAGTTCACTCTCTTCCTCTCCCAGAATGGGGCATCACACCGCTGATGGGGTGCAATGACCTGTGGCGACGGAAGCCTCAGGGGCGCCACACTCCCCCACAGCAAATCCCAGCACGTCCTCGGGCTGAAAAACAACAAAAACATATGGAGAACTGCAAAACATTTTTGGTATGCAATAACATAAACTGTAAAACATTTCTTCCCTTTATGGGAGGCACATATCATAAACGTTGCGAACTTCTTATAAAGAAAACTCTAAGTGTGCACTTCCAGTCCGTTGCACGGTTCGGGCAAAATCCCCCATAATTCTGGTAGGGGGCACAACAGGTGCAACTTTATACATTTTTGGCTACTACAAGTCCAGTAGCCCGGCAGTTCGTTTCTTTCAATCAAACAAAAGGACATAATCAACCAGCCATTAAGTCCAATGGCCTGGTTACAATAGACATATAAACTACATACCAGCCACTAAGTCCAGTGGCCTGGTAAGACATAACGCATACACTTCCACCGGAGCCCACACTCCAGTTCAGTGGCCCGGTAGCACATAACATGGGGGGTGACGTCTTCAAAAAGAATCAGGGGCGGTGCAGTAGGAAAGGGTGGCATCTTCGAAAAGAATTAGGGGCAAAACACAAGGGACTTCTTCAAAAAGAATAAGGGGCTATGTACAGTTCGGCAGCTCTTCATCTTCCTTACTCTCGCGGATAGATGTCAGGATCCCACTCCGGCATGGCTCCTGGCAGCAGGTACGCTGACGAGATCATCGTCTGGGTCCCTTGAGCACTGGTCCCTGACCTTCTGCGCTGTCCCGCAGCCTGGATTGGAGTGGGGCTGCCTGTAGGCGTTGCACGGCGCTGCTGCAGAGGGCTGCTTGTCTGCAGGGGGCTATTGCTGTGGTCTCTGGGGCCCTGCTTTGGCCGGGCGCCCTGCATCACACGCGCCATGGAGATCCTGGTCTGCGTCTCCTGGGTAACTGTTGTAGGCCCGCTGCAATGTTCTGCGGCCTGGTTCTGTCTAGCAGGAGGGCTGCGGCTGCTGCTGACAGGGGAATCGCTGCAAGATGGCATGGCGCGGCGCCACCCCGGTTCCTCCAGGGCCGCTTCTTCCTGCACAATATGCACATGCAGCGCATACCACCCACGGTCCCCCATCAGCCGGGCATACTCCACCACGTCACCCAGCTTGGCATCGCGCCCTGGGTGGCCTCTGGGCAGGTGCTCCTCAATGTCTCTCCGGGCCACAAACACATCCTTGCCCAGACCGGGCTCCCGGATGAAGCCCCAACCATCTTTCTGCCGGAAATCAACTACGGTGCCCCGTCTTACTGGGCACTCGGTCCCCTTCAGGGCCTTCCTGACTTCCTCCTTGGAGGCCAGATTGGCGACTTCTCTGGCCCTTCTTTTCTCTTCCCGGAGTTCCCGCTCCCGCTGGTACTCGACCACCAGCCTCCGGCACGTCAGCTCGTTGGCCAGGGGGGTCTTCTTGGGGAGCAGCGGCCGCTGCAGTCCCCTGGTTTCTATGGGCGCTGCGTCCCAATTCACTCCCGGGGATGTCATTCCCAGGA
Source organism: Anomaloglossus baeobatrachus (assembly GCF_048569485.1). Lineage (NCBI taxonomy): Eukaryota > Metazoa > Chordata > Amphibia > Anura > Aromobatidae > Anomaloglossus > Anomaloglossus baeobatrachus. Next base: position 70,413,305 of record NC_134360.1, read on the forward strand.
GGCTCGCAGGGGGACTCGGCAGGGGGCCCACTAATTGCTCTGGGTTCACCCCACCCCAAGCTCCGTCTGCGGGGGTCTCAAGTGGGCCTCCGGTGCCCCACCGGGCGTCCGCTGGGTGGGCCGGGAAGGCCAGGGGGTCGGTGAAGGGGCTAAGCGGGGTTTCCTGGCGGGGCCCTGGGTCCGGACTGGACGGGGTTTCTGGTTGCTCACCCTGCACTTGCTCCGCGGCATCCATCCACCGTTCCAGATCCTCCGGCACCCTCGGCGTCTCTCTCCGCCTGTCCGCCTCCATGCTGCTCAGCCTCCGGGCCAGAACTCTCACTTCTTCCTGGAGCAGGTCCAGCTTGCAATCCTCTCTGCCGGCTCCTGGTGCACCTTGCTGCAGCTCCTCCGCCATGCTACCGTCCTGGAGAAGGCTGCCTGGGACACTGCTCGGGTGCTCGACCACGCCACTCGGCTGCACCCTTTCCCTTCTTGGAGGCGGGGCCGGAGGCTGTACGAGCAGCTGGCGCCAGACTGGCGCCCAGCCCATCATGGCCGGCACCACTCCGCTTGCTATAAGGTACATTTTCGTTTCTGCTGGTCTGGCTTTTAAACTCTTTCTGCCAGCCGGCCAGCTTATTTGGTCACCACTTCTTTTTCTTCCGCTTTCTATGGCGGGCACCGCTTCGCGCGCTTTTCTTGGACAAGGGGGCGGGGCTTCTCTTCGCGCCCTTTCTTCTTGCACGCCCCCCTTCTTCCCGCTCTCAGCAGCGCTAATGGCGGCGGTTTCTCAGCAAAGTACACTGTCTGTCACACGGTTCTTCAGGCGCACAGTACCCGGTTGGACCGGGCACGAAATCCTGTTCGTGACACCAAAAGTTGACTCGCCCACCCCAGGGCTATGGGACACCCGGTGCCGGGCCGGACTAGTCCGGTGGTAGTCAGTGGTGGCTGGGCCCGGCTCCGTGGCCCTGGTGGGTGTCAGTAAAATATGTGGCTTGCTTGTTAAGGTTTGTGTTCGTGACGCCACCTGTGGTATGCGGCTACTAAGCCGCCGCTGCTGTGTGAGGCCTCCGGGATGATGTTGTGGCAGCAATGATAGTACTGCTCCCCACAGGTGGAGCAATGCCCGGGGCACAGTTGGTGCTTGTAAGTGTCTATGCAGATGGAATAACAGAGGCAACTCCAAGGGTGCAGTTCAAGTTCTTTTACTCACAGTTCTTGTCACAGTTGTAGGGACCCTCAAACTGCTGGGACCACTGTCAGGGACCTCCGCCGTTTCTGGACGATTCAGAGCGTGAAATCCGGTACCCTCCTCTTAGTGTCTCTTTCTCTGCTGTCTTCACTAGCCTTGCCTTAGTTAGATGGACTTGGCTTGGCCTCCATTACAGCCTCCAGGCTGGGGGGTCACCTGTCGGCTGATTACCCCTTTTCTGAAGATCTGCTCTGGGTTCTGGCCCTGGGAGCTTACAACGTCCCTGGGCCTCGGTTTTTACTGTTTGGAGATTGTCTTTTCACTCCTCCAGTTTCTAGGGACCGTCCCCTGTCGCAGCTAATCACTCCACCGATGTCACTGTGGACCAGGCCACCGCAGCCTGCAGCTACTCGTAGCGCCTCTGGGCCCTCGGCTTCGGTACCCAACAAGGACTGCTCGTGGTACCTACAGGACTACCCGCGGCCCTGCGACCCTTTCTTTCCTTTTCTTCTTCCTCCTCCTTGCCTGCTTCCAGCAGGCCTCCTCCTCCCTCCTTGCTCTCGTTCTCCTCCTCTCACTACATGTTCACTCCTCACTCTCTCACTCCCTGAGCGAACTGGCTAAACTTGACCTTCCCTATCTCTGTCTACTGTCCGTGGCTCCTCCCACCTCCCCAGTTGCTAAGCTGTAACCTATGGGAGCAGGGATGGGTCTTACAGCCCCTCTCAGCATGCAGCATGGGAGGGTTGCCTGCCACTTTCCCTGGTCCTGTGTGTCCCTAGCAATGGGTGTAGTGTGAATTTACCAGGGGACCGGAGTTCACTCTCTTCCTCTCCCAGAATGGGGCATCACACCGCTGATGGGGTGCAATGACCTGTGGCGACGGAAGCCTCAGGGGCGCCACAATTCCTAAAATACTACCAAATAAAATGCAGCACAGGCCGTGCCCCTGATAAGGATAGTGCCAGATTCGATAGTGCTTCTAAAAAGAAATAGTGCCACTCAGTAATAGTGCACCCAACAGTAATAATGATCTTCTCAGTTCTTCTCAAACTTTAATAATGCCCCTATGATCTCTCGTACAGTTATAATGCCCTTCATCTTGCTCATTTTGTGTCTTCGAACCGGTCACAGAAGAAGTTGCCAGGCTCCTTGAATCTTCTCGCCCTACTATCTGCACAGTGACCCTATTCCCTCACATCTCCTTAGTCCCTTTCCTCACCATTCACCTAACTAAAATATTCAACCTCTCTTTCTCATCTGGTATCTTTCCCTCCTCCTTTAAACATGCCAGCATACACTCATTACTAAGACATCCCTTGACCAAAACTGCACTGAATGCTACAGATCTGTATCTAATCTCCCCTTCATCTCTAAACTTCTGGAATGCTTGTCCAGGCCCTTCTTATCAGCTGTTAGATAATGCCCTTCTTGACTCTTTACAATCTGGTTTCTGACCCTTGCACTCTACTGAAACTGCTCTTGCTAAAGTGTCAAATGATCTAAGGCTATGTGCACACTAGAAAAAGGATTTTTCTTAAGAAATTTCTTAAGAAAATGTCTTGAGTGAAAGAATAGCGCACCTGCGTTAAAAAACGCATCAAAAACGCACCTGTGTTTTTACCGCGATTTGGTGCATTTTTGATGCGTTTTCGGTGCGTTTTTACCGCTGGTTGCTCCCTGCGTTATTGTGCCATTGTCTATGGTAACTAACGCAGTTAGCTGCAGAAAAGAAGTGACGTGCTTATTCTTTTTCTTAAGAAAATCTACTGAAAGAATTTCCTTAAGAAAAAAACGCAGTGTGCGCACAGCTAATTTTTTTCCCATAGGTTTTGCTGGGGAATGTCTGCAGAAAGGTTACAAGAATTTCTCAAGAAATTTCTGCACCAAAAACGGACCAAAAACGTAGGTAAAAAACGCAGTGTGTGAACATAGCCTAATATCTAAATCTAACCATCACTACTCCCTGCTGGTTCTCCTGGATCTCTCTGCTGTATTCAACACTGGATCACCAGCTGCTCCTCAATATACTCCGCTCTATTAGGCTCAAGGACTGCACTCTCTTTTGGTTCTCCTCCTAACTTTCTGATGTATCGTTTGCTGGCTCCACTTCCTCTCCTCTCCTCATCACCTTCGGGGTTCCTCAGGGTCAGTACTACGCCCCCTCCTCTTCTCTCTATACACTACCTCTATTGGAGAAATAATCAGTAGATTCAGTTTTCAGTACCATCTCTATGCTGATGACTCCCAATTATACACATAATCTCCTGACATCACTTCTGCATTACTACAAAATACCACTGATTGTCTACTGTCTCCAACATCATGTCCTCCCTCTATCTAAAACTGAATCTGTCAATAACTGATCTTCTCATGTTTCCTCCCTACCTCTACCAACCTTCCTAAACCCAATATTACCATTTCCGTGTGTGTTTCTATCATTCCCCAGCAGCACACCCTCTGTCTTGGGGTCATATTTGACTCAGATCTCTCATTCACTCCCTACATCTGATCACTTACTCGCTCATGTCATCTCCACCTCAAACACATCTCTAGAATTCAGCCTTTTCTTACCATTGACTGCAAAAATTCTTACCGTCGCTCTTTTTCATTTTCGTCTGAACTACTGCAACTCTCTACTAATAAGTCTTCTTTCTAAACTCTTCCCTCTTCAATCCATCCTGAATGCAGCAGCCAGGATCATATTCCTCTCCAACCGCTTCAGCGATGCCAACACCTTGGGCCAGTCATTGCACTGGCTGCCCATCTGCTACAGAGTACAATATAAACTTATCACTCTCACCCACAAAGCTCTCCACAGTTCTGCACCAACCCTAAATCTCCTCCCTCATCTGTCTCTATCTCCCTCCCCGTACCCTCTGTTTCACTAATAACCTAAGGCTGACATCCTCTGTAATCAGAACATCCCACTCCCGTCTTCAAGACTTCTTGCAAGTGTGACGCCCTGGCCTAGCCAGGTAGTCAGACACAACATCATACACCCCCCCTTCCCTGGACAGGTCACACCAGTCAAACATTAAACCCTTGTTGCCACCCTCCAGGGTTGATGTCCACACCAGGTGGGGCGGAGCCAGGTGGTTGACCCCGCCCACCGAGGAGTTCACAGACCTGGAGGCGGGAAAACACAGTCAGTGAGTAGTCAGTTAGGAAGTCCAGTTGTGGGCAGTGGAGTGTGAGGAGCGAAACTGTTGGTGTCCGGGTTGGAGCCCAGGCACTTCCAGCAAGGTCAGCAGACGGTGGTGGCCGTCTGCAGGAGTTGGTGAAAGTCAGCGGAACTGTAGGACCGGGGTCGGGCGGTGGCCCGACGGTACCGAACCGGGGAGCCGATTGGAGCCAAGCACCAGGCAGGGTACTCAGACCCTGACTAGGCTTGAAGCCAACCTTTAGTCGAATTTTCTGATTGCGGTCTGGACCTCAGGGGTTCATTCCCACCCAAGTCCCGATTGAAGGCAACAGCCCAACCATTCCGGATAAGTGCCACCGCCAAGGGCCAGAGATCCAAAGGGCCAGCGTCTGCGGGCAAACGGGCTCCTCCGGCACGTATACGTCGGGGAGCGAACTACCAGTGCCCAGGCATTGGAGTCAAGATACAAAACACAGGTGCAGGGAAACGACAGCCACCATCAACCCGTCCAGGGAGAACACCGCAGCCGGCTGCAGACCCCGTCCATCCAGCCATTTGGTTTACCAGAGACTCTGTCCATCTGTGTCTGAGTGAGTACACCTGTGCCATCCGGCACCGCGCTGCGCTGCACCACACCCCTGCATCCTGCCAAAACCCATCCTGCGGAACCCTACCTCCAACCGGGCCCCGGGACCAACAGCCCCTACCCACGGAGGGGCCAACACCTAGCTGCTTCCCGCCATCGCTCCCGGCAACCCCGTCATCAGCAGTGGTGGTGCACACCATCACCACAACCCGTGGGGGGCGTCACGAACTCTATACATCCCCAAAAGAAATCCAATTCCCTCCATCCCCTTTTCACTCGAGGGCGAGGAGCGCTGCTCGAGCCCCGGGTCCGGCCCCACTCGAGCCACAGAGGAGAAGGCACCGGATCCGAGCGCGATCTCCCCGAGCAGCCCCCGTGACAGGGAAACTGGCCCCCGGCCCCGACACAAGCAGCGCCAATTGTCTGAAATGCACTACCCAGGACAATTTGATTAATTCACAAAAATCACAGTTTTAAGCGGGCCCTAAAAACATATTTCTTTATACTGGCTTATCACCTCACTTATCTAACTATTGCTGTTGCTCTTACAATATTATATTTTATTCAAACTCTGGTTCCTTTTATCATCTATTTCACACCCTCAATGATGCACTTGATAGCCCTCTGTACCTGTGTGCTGCCCCCACGTCAGTAGCAGCCGGGCTGCTTGGATCCGGACCCGGTGTGTGGCTTGAGGCACCCTCCGGACCCGGGGATTGCACGGACACACGTATTTGTACGGCGGTTGCCGTAGTCAGTCTGTGACACCACCCACGGTGTGTGGTGAGGCTGCTGTGGGACACCCATGGTGATGGGCTGGCAGCTAGTTTTTAATGCCTCCGTGGGCAGGGATGGTTGACCCGGGACCCGGTGACTTGGTGCAGAGGACGATGATGGCAGGGGGATGTCACACCTGTGCTTGCACAGATACTGGCTGGTGACCGGTTCGTTCAGCATTATTTGAATTCCCTATTGATTATACTGATGGCCGGACCAGAGAATACAAACACTTTAACTATTTACCTTTTGTGTTCCCCCTATTTCCTCATAGATTATAGCTTATGAGCAGGAACCTCACTCCTCTTTTTATCTGTCGAATTGTGTAAAGGCCCCGTTACACGCAAAGATGTATCTAACGATATATCGCCGGGGTCACGGATTCCGTGACGCACATCCGGCATCGTTAGCGACGTCGTTGCGTGTGACAGCAAGGAACGACCGTTAACAATGGAAAATGCTCACCTTATCGTCCATCGTTGACACGTCGTTCCTTTTAAAAAAATCGTTGATTGTTGAGCATGCAGGTAGTTCGTCGTTCCCGAGGCAGCACACATCGCTATGTGTGACACCTCGGGAACGACGAACTGCAGCTTACCTGTGGCCGCCGGCAATGCGGAAGGTAGGTAGGTGGGCAGGATGTTACGTCCCGCTCATCTCCGCCCCTCTGCTTCTATTGGGCAGCTGCTTAGTGACGCTGCTGTGACGCCGAACGTCCCTCCCCCTTAGATAGGAGGCGGTTCGCCGGACACAGCGATGTCGCTAGGCAGGTAAGTCCGTGTGACGGCTCCTAACGATTTTGTGCGCCACGGGCAGCTATTTGCCCGTGACGCACAAATGACGGGGGCGTGTGCTTTTACCAGCGATATCGCTAGCGATATCGCTGCGTGTAAAGCCTCCTTTACTCCGTAATGTCTCATTGTTTATATATGTTCCCTTTGAATTGTAAAGTGCTGCGGAATATATTGGCGCTATATAAATAAAACATATTATTATTATTATTTTATTATTTTTATTATTGTGACCCCTGTATGCCCCATAGAAAGTAGTAATGTCCCCTGAGTGTTTCTTTAACCCCTTCACGGCCTAGGACATATATGTACGTCCTAGGTCGCCTCCCCTCGGTTACCGCCGACTCCGGTGGAGAGCCCGCTGTAAGCTCTGCACATGTCTGCTGAACTTATCAGCAGACATGTGCGACTAAAGCCAGCTTTACACCTTACAATTAGGTGTGCGATCTCGTATGCGATGTGACACGCCCAGGTCGCATATGCGATCTAATGAGATTGCACGTAGGTCGTTCATTTGCTGTCACACGTGCGTTAGTAGTCTATGTTAAATTGATCAATTTTGTGTGTGATCCTTTAGATCATGTGTTCTGTGATGTATGCATTGGGCACCATTTTTTTTTTTTATTTATTGACTTGCCAAGCGTGTGTAATGTGTAGGGATGCGTTTTTACTATGTCATCTGCCATTCAGCTCTGCTACATGGCCGCTGACAGCAGACACAGACAGCCATGTAGCAGCGGTGAATAGTAGTTCACAGCAGACACAGAAAGAGCCGCACGATCAGCATGAACTCGGGTTAACTTCACCCGACTTCATTGTCATGCTGCGGCTCTGTCTGTGTTGCGTCCTGATTAGCGGTCACCCGTGAAGGACTCACCGGTGACCGCTAAACTCCTGAGTAACTGAATTGAGCAGCCCTCTCTCATATGCTTACCGATCCCCAGTCTCCGGCGCGGCGCTGCACGGCATTCACACTGCTCCGGCGGCTTTTACTACTTTGAAAAAGCCGGCCGCTCATTAATCAATCTCGTATTCCCTGCTTTCCCCGCCCACCGGCGCCTATGATTGGTTGCAGTGAGACACGCCCCCACGCTGAGTGACAGGTGTCTCACTGCACCCAATCACAGCAGCCGGTGGGCGTGTCTATACTGTGCAGTGAAATAAATAATTAAATAATTTAAAAAAACGGCGTGCGGTCCCCCCCAATTTTAAAACCAGCCAGATAAAGCCATACGGCTGAAGGCTGGTATTCTCAGGATGGGGAGCTCCACGTTATGGGGAGCAGCCCAGCCTAACAATATCAGCCAGCAGCCGCCCAGAATTGCCACATACATTAGATGCGACAGTTCTGGGACTGTACCCGGCTGTTCCCGATTTGCCCTGGTGCTTTGGCAATCGGGGTAATAAGGAGTTATTGGCAGCCCATAGCTGCCAATAAATCCTAGATTAATCATGTCAGGCGTCTCCCCGAAATACCTTCCATGATTAATCTGTAAGTGACAGTAAATAAACACACACACCCGAAAAAATCCTTTATTAGAAATAAAAAACACAGAAATAAAAGACAGCCGCGCGATCAGCTGTGCTGTCACTGATGTTACCCGCGGCCACCGCTGTATCCAGTAACAGTGGGTAACCTCAGTGACAGCTCAGCTGATCGTGCTATTCCCTTCATTAGCTGCGTGGAGCTGGCAGGAGCGGCGGTGTCTTCTGCAGCTCCGGTCACCTCCATGCAGCAGAGCTGGAAGCGACGCTGAACCATCCTGGATTACGCCGGACATGGAGGGCTTTTTCGGGCTTATTAAAGTGGTGAACCAGAGTATATGTTTGTGTTTTTTATTTCTAATAAAGGATTTTTTCGGGTGTGTGTGTTTATTTACTGTCACTTACAGATTAATCATGGAAGGTTTCTCGGGGAGACGCCTGACATGATTAATCTAGGAGTTATTGGCAGCTATGGGCTGCCAATAACTCCTTATTTGGCCCGTTTCACACGTCAGTGAAAAACAGTGACGTTTTTCACTGGCGTGTAAAACACGCACATGTCCCTGCGTGTGCCGTGATTCACGGCACACGTGGGTTGTCTAAGTGCAATCCGGGCTCCGTTCTCCGTGGCCCGTGATTGCACTTAGAAATCAACTCACCTGTGCCCGCTCCCGCTCTCCATGGTGCTGATCGCTCCCGCGATGCAGCATCCGGCCGGCGCTGACCCCTGCAGCAGCTGCTTCCGGGTCGGCTGTGTCGCGCATCATTAATATGCGCGACAGTAATGAGCCGGCTTAGAAGCAGCAGGCTGCACGGGCTGCAGAGGACATCGCTGGACGCCGGGTGAGTAAAAATGTTTATTATTTTAAATGCACTTTTTTTTCTGGCACGTGTTTCACGGACCACACCACTGCGTGGTCCGTGGGACATCAGTGATGCCAGAAAAAAATGGACATGTCTCCGTGCGGCAATCACGCACACGCGGGTACGCCGCACGGAGAGACGTGCAGTGAAAAATCACTGACGTGTGAGCAGACCCATTCATTATAATGGGTCTGCGTATGTCAGTGATTCTGGTACGTTTAAAAAAAAGTACAAACGTACCAGACGTGTGAAAGGGGCCTTACCCCGATTGCCAAAGCACCAGGGCAAATCGGGAACAGCCGGGTACAGTCCCAGAACTGTCGCATCTAATGTATGCGGCAATTCTGGGCGGCTGCTGGCTGATATTGTTAAGCTGGGGGGCTCCCCATAACGTGGAGCTCCCCATCCTGAGAATACCAGCCTTCAGCCGTATGGCTTTATCTGGCTGGTTTTAAAATTGGGGGGGACCGCACGCCATTTTTTTTTAATTATTTAATTATTTATTTCACTGCACAGTATAGACACGCCCACCGGCTGCTGTGATTGGGTGCAGTGAGACACCTGTCACTCAGCGTGGGGGCATGTCTCACTGCAACCAATCATAGGCGCCGGTGGGCGTGGAAAGCAGGGAATACGAGATTGTTTAATGAGCGGCCGGTTTTTTCAAAGTAGTAAAAGCCGCCGGAGCAGTGTGAATGCAGTGCAGCGCCGCGCCGGTGATCGGGGATCGGTGAGTATGAGAGAGGGGGTAAGAGGGATAGACCGACATGGACAGAGAGATAGGAACAGAGATAGTGACCGACTGACAGAGATTAGTGAATGACAGACATTGTGAGGCACTTCAGAACGCAGCTTTTCAGCTGCGCTCTGAAGTGGACCTTTTTTAAGCTGCGGTGCAGAGCGCACACCTGCGCACATAGCCTCAGACATCACAATCATATGAGGGATGTCACACGTTTCAATTGACTAGGGTCGTACAACAAAACGTCCAATGAGGAATAAACGACGTGTATGCGATCACCGTATTTGCGTTCAATCTTGATCGCATGTAGGTGTCACACGCAACTACGTCACTAACGATGCCGGATGTGCGTCACTTACAACTTAACCCCGACGACGGATTGTGAGATATATTGAAGCGTGTAAAGCAGGCATTACAGGCTGTTAATCATAATGCCGGTCAGTTTTACCATATAGTGAACATGATAAATACAAAACTTATAAAGCCCTCTTAAATGCTCCCTTAAAGTAACAATTCCCCGAGTATGCTTTAAAAAGTAATAATGCTCCATCTGTGACCACTTGAAAAGCTGTAATAGTCCCCTGTGTGCTTCCTTTAAAAAGTAATAACGGGGGGCGTGTCCAGGATGTAGTGCTGAGAGGACGTGGGGAAGAGGAGCTCCAGCTGACCCACAACAAAATCAGCATTTAACTATCAGCAAACTTACCCACCGGCTCACAATATGGGCCCTTGGAGGATAATGGCAACGCAGCAGGTACCGGTGGCCCACCCGCACCACACCACGGCACTGGATGCCTTCCTGGGCCTGGAGCAGGGCCCTGGGGAGGCCCGGACGCCATCTTGCCAGGAGCATGGAGGGGAAGTGGATGATCCGGCCTGTTCAGCCACGCTGCAGGAGAAGGTGGAGACGGTGAGCGGGGATGTCGGGGGGAGCGGAGGCGATGCTGCCTGGCGAGCCTGTGCTGCCTTGGACCCTCACACACTGCAGCAGCAGGCCTGGGAGCACAAGATGGCTACTGAGCACGCGCAGTGGCAAAAACCGCATGCGGCGGCCGGATGCTGTTTTTGCTGCATCGCGCCGCATCCGGCATCCATAGGAATGCATTGGGAAAAGCGCTGCATCGGCCGGATGCGGCGAGATGCGATTTTTTTTGCCGCACAAAAAAACGTGCCAGGCAACGTTCCACCCGGCCGCCGCATCGGCTAAATCTGCCGCATGCGGCAAAAAACGGACGGAACGCAAGGCCATGCGGCACAATGCGGCACTATGCGGCACTAATTAAAGTCTATGCAGGAAAAACGCAACCGGCAGCAAAAAAAAATGGTTGCATTTTTCCTGCAAAGTGCCGGATTGTGCCGCATAGCAAAAACCGGAGGTGTGAAAGCAGCCTTACACAAAGTGGCAACATCTCAACAAAAAAATCATGGAGGACATGCAGTCTCACCTAGAGGATCTTGACAACAGGGGGCACCGTTGCAACATTCGTGTGAGGGGGTCCCGGAATCAGACGGCTCCAAGGACGCCAGTTCCATATTACAATCCATCTTCAATGATGTACTGGATGCTCCTCCCCCCAATGTTATCAAACTGGACAGAGCACACAGGGCATTACAGCCGAAGAATTTATCTACCCAACCCCGGGATATCATCTGTTGCGTTCATAACTTTTCAACCAAAGAGCTGATTATGTCTAAGGCCAGAGTCAGGAACAAGGCACCCGTGTTTAATGGCAGGGAGATCCAGCTTTTTCCAGATCTTTCTCGCATCACGCTGCAGAAAAGAAGGCACCTTAAACCCCTCCTCATGAGCCTGAAGGAGCACCAGGTTCCATACCGCTGGGGGTACCCATTTGCTTTATCAGCACGCAGAGGGGGTAAATCGGCGATTCTCCGCACCCCAGCAGATACCACCCTGTTTTGTGAAACCTTGGACATCCCTTCGGTCCGTATTCCAGACTGGGACTTGCAAAAGTTGGAGGGTCTATCCCCCCCGTTTGGTCCAAGGTGGGGGGTGGAGGCCGAGGAGGTCTGGGGGGGAGAGGAGGTAGGGGCCGAGGGTCACTCCCCTCGCCGGGCCACCGTTGAGGATATCTTCTAGCCTGGTTGGTGCATGTGTCTTTTGCCCTCCGAGTTCCAGTGGCAGAGTTTGATACGTGACAGTGCGACTTTTTCCATTGCAGGCCTCTGACTGTCCAATTGCGGCCCCCAGGGTTTTTTGTTTTTTTTTTCCTGGGCTGTGTGTGGGGGAAGGAGGCCATCTCAATAATACCGTGAGGGGTTGAGGGGTCGGCGGAGGTTTGATCCCCTAGTTGGAGAAAGTGGAAGAGGTTTTTCTCCTTTTTTTACCCTCGGCCCCTACCTTCTCTCCCCACCAGAGCCCCTCGGCCTCCACCCCCCACCTTGGACCACACGGGGGGGGGGGTTGGACCCTTCAACTTTTGCAGGTCCCAGTCTGGAATGCGGACCACAGGGATGTCCAAGGTTTTCTCCTTTTCGTGTGTTTTCTTTTTTTCATTATCTCCTTTTGGCACAAGCTTGTGCCCACTGGACTGCCCCCTCTGTGCGGGCTACTGGAGAGTGAGGCGGGTGGCTCTCTTGGCCCTGAAGGGTTGAGGAGCTCCCCTCTAGGTCTCCCCCTTCCGGGTTGACCTCCCGGGAATCTATAACTATGGTTCATGTATTTTGGTCAATGTTCTCAATTGTTGTTTCTTTTTATGTTTGTCCTTTTCTTCCCCCCTCCCCGATGTTTTTTCCTTATGTGTCCTTTCAGGTCCTACTTCTACTGGAGTCCCTGGGAGCTGTGGCCCTCCGCCACTTGGATCGTCTTCTCTGGCCTGCTACACAAGGGAGGTCATGCCCTCGCTGGTATGGGCGTTTCATTAGCTTTTTCTCCCTTCTATGTCTCCGATATGGCCCGCATTATCTCTCTTAACGTAAAGGGTCTGAATTCACCTCGCAAGAGGAAATTGCTCTTACAGGAACTCAAAACATCAGGGGCGGACATAGCCTTTATTCAAGAAACACATTTTGTAGAATCAAACACGTTTAAGTTTGCATCCCACCACTTTCCCACTCACTTCTCTGCTCACTCGGGCGCCAAGACGGGGGGGGGAGTTGCCATATTAATATCCTCCAGCTGCCCTTTTCAAGTTACGGGTTCTCATTGTGATCCAGAGGGTAATATGTGATCTTGGAGGGCCTATTGGGGGGATCCCCACATATACTGGCCAATATCTACGCACCTAACGAAGGGCAGATGCGTTTCCTTAAGAAAATTCTCACACTAATAGAGGGATTAACGCCGGCCTCAACAGTGCTTGGGGGCGACTTTAACATCCCTTTTTTTGAGGTGGCTAACAGGCTTTCTGTGGGTGGACACCCCCCATCGGGTGCTTTGAGAAATTTGTCCAGGGACTTCCATAAGCTCATTAGATCAGGGCCTTTGTATGACGCTTGGAGGGTGGACCATCTGGGAGAGAGGGCCTTCTCCTTCTATTCACATCCACATCAGACGCACACTAGAATTGACTATTTTTTCATTGACTCGTCGCTGCTGGGGCGTCTTGAGAAGGTGGAAATGGGTTCCATTACCTGGTCAGATCATTCCCCTCTCATAGTGGATTTTAGGAGAGATGGCCCTCGATCCAGGCCCCACCACTTAATGAATCTCTGCTCAAGGATCCTGACATTAAGGCCTCTTTAAACAAACAGCTGGTTGAATTCTTTCAGTTGAACATAGGCTTGGTCTCATCGCTGGTAAAGCTTTGGAAAGCCCACAAGGCGGTGATGAGGGGATTCTGCATTAGGGAGGGCGCCAGGGCTAAGAGGAGAGCCACAAGTCAGCGGGACTCTATAACGGCCCAACTTAAGCTACAGGAGAGGAGACTGGCGGCTTACTCCTCATTGCCTGTTCTCCGGAGAGTTGTTAGCCTCAGGGAAAAGTTGAGAGACTTAGCAATTGGCAGAGCAGAAAAATTACTCACCTTCTCTAAACAAAGATACTATGAAAGGGGTAACAGGGCTCACACCCTACTTGCTCGTCAACTTAAGGAGCGTGCTACGTCCTCATGTCCCCAGGCTTTGCGCGACGAAAAGGGCACTATCCATTACCATCCCGCCTCAATAGCTGACATTTTTTTCGATTATTATAATAAGCTTTATAACATCCCGGACCCCTCGGGCATGGCTTTGCGTGGTGCTGGGGCACTGGGGGACTACTTTTCTGCCCTTGAGCACCCTTCATTGCCTAGCGGAGCAGCCGCTGCTTTGAATGAGGTGATCACTATAGAAGAACTGGAACAAGTTTCTGGAGACCCTGCCCCATGGGAAGTTGCCAGGCCCGGATGGCTTTACTTACTTTTACTATAAGGTGTTTGTGGCGGAGCTTCTCCCACACATGGCCACCTTGTTTAATTCCTTTCTGCAGGTTGGCCCTATCCCACCATCCATGCTACACTCCCATTTAATCCTCCTGCCCAAGCCACCCAGGGATCCCTTGGATTGTGCTAACTATAGACCAATAGCCCTTTTGAACTCCGATCTGAAGATGTTCACCAAGCTTTTGGCAGGTAGGCTCAATTGTTGGTTACCCCAACTTGTGCACAAAGACCAGGTGGGTTTTGTCCCTTGCCGTCAGGGGAGAACAACACCAGGAAGGTCATGGATTTGGTGGACGTGGCGAATCGGAGGAAACAACAGACGCTAGTGTTGAGTCTTGACGCGGAAAAGGCTTTTGATCGCCTCGCGTGGCCTTTTCTCTTCAAGACATTGGAGGTCTTCGGGATCTCGGGTGGCTTCATGTGTGCTTTGAAATCTCTCTACAGTGCCCCTACTGCCTCTATTAAGCTCCCCCTCCACATCTCTAAGCCCTTCACCATCTCCAATGGCACCAGGCAGGGGTGCCCCCTGTCTCCCCTTCTCTTCGCGCTTTGTATAGAGCCCCTCGAGTCCTTGGTTAGGAGCAACCCGAACATCTCGGGGGTCCTAGTGGGAAACAAATAATTTAAAATTTCGCTTTTTGCCGACAACGTTCTCATTACACTCACTAATATCCACATTTCCCTTCCAAATTTAATGTGCACCCTGGATGCATACGGGAGCCTTTCGGGGTATAAGATCAATTCCAGTAAAATGGAGGCAATGCCATTGAACCTCAACCCATTGGCCCTGGATTATCTGCGTTTGAATTTTAAATTCCGCTGGAAGTCAGATGCGGTCAAGTACCTGGGAGTCAACTTGGCATCTACTTATGACTCCCTCTATAACCTTAACTCCCCCCCCCCTTTTCAATATGTACATTATATAAAGAGAATATCTACAAAATGTTGTTGTTTTGGTACCACACTCCAGACTTCCTTCATGGCTTAGACCCCTCTATACCAGCTTGCTGCTGGAGATGCGGGGGAAGCACGGGCACCATTTTACATATATTCTGGTCCTGTCCAGGGATAGTCCCCTTCTGGGAGCAGGTAAAGGGGTTGATCCATAAAGTACTTTATATAGAGGTAGATCTTGATCCCTTGATCTATGTTTTGGGCCTCGGGATTGGGGGCATGGGTAAAACGGCCTCTAAGCTTATGTTTCACATCCTTACAGCGGCCAGGTGACTAATAGCAAGGAATTGGAGGCAGCCAGGGACCCCCTCACTCCAGAGCCTCAAGTATAGATTACTGGATGTTAGACGCATGGAACACCTTACGGCACTATTAAATGACACAATGGAACGCTTCCGGGCGTATGGTCACCATGGGACTACTATGCGGGGGGTGAGGACCTGTAAGACCCAGGCCTGTGGGCCCTAGGGAAACTGTCTGGATTCTTGTATTCTCTCCCCCGCCCCCTTTCCTCTCCCTCCTTAACCCCCCTCACTTGTCTTGTCATTGTTTGTCTAGTTGTGAAGTTTATTGTTATACTTTGGTACCCAATGGTATTCATAACCATTAGTAAGGTGTCCCTCAAGTCGCAGCGGCCTCACCTTCAGCTTTGGGTAACTCATGTATGCGGGGTAGGCGCTTTGGCGTGGAATGTTACCACCAGGTACCGTGACTTTATTCATTATTCATTGTACTTATTCTTTATGGGGACATGTGTCTCAAAAATTGTGATTTTCTTTTACTTTTTATTTCCTGTTCGTACATTGAAAATCGTAATAAAAATTTAAAGTTTAAAAAAAAAAGTAATAACGGCTCTTGCGTGTCTCATTTAAAAGTTATAATGTCCCTGAGTGGCCACTTAAAAAAATTGTTTCCTAAATGCCCTTGTTAAAATGTAATAATGAGCCCTAATTGGCCCATGTAAAAAAATTATAATAATGCCACCCTCTTGCCCTCCTTAGTAGAGGGAATTCCACTGTTTCTGTATCTGTCATAAATGTATCTCGCTCGGGGGAGACACCAAGTGAATCTGGTATCAGAAGGTCATAGCGCCTTGCAACTGGCAGGTTCAAAAGGATAAGGCACTTCTACCGAATTTCTAGTTACCAGAGTGCTCAGGTAGGTTTCCAGACCATATACAGTAGTAATATATACAAGGCACTCCTGAATTCAGTAAAATATGATGATTTTTTATTATTTCATACTCAGTTTAGTCAAGTCAGACGTTGCGGCCCAAACATGGCCTTCATCAGTAACTAGCACCTGAGATGCATAGAGAGAGATTATAGTTTCACTCTTTTTCTGGATACTGCTAATGACAGGCTGCAAACCACAGAAATTCTCTTAATAGCATTACTACAACTGCCCATGGCAGAATTAACAGGCTGCAGATCCCAGTCACATATCTGCTAGCATTCCAAATACTGCCAATGAAAAGAGTGAAACTATAATCTTTCTCTATGCATCTCAGGTGCTAGTTACTGATGAAGGCCATGTTTGGGCCGCAACGTCTGACTTGACTAAACTGAGTATGAAATAATAAAAAATCATCATATTTTACTGAATTCAGGAGTGCCTTGTATATATTACTATTGCAACTGGCAGGGTCACCACTGTTATTTGATAACATCTCCTTGATTGTGGTGCTGTAAGGGTTAAGCAGCCTTTCCTGTCTGGCTGCTGACTCTAGCTTCCAATTTCAGGTGCAGCTCTTTGGGATCCTTCCCCTTCCCTATTTAAGTCATGGGATCTGATCATATGATGCGTGTCAAAGAAACTGATTTCCTCATTTCTATGTGGTCCATTTTGGAAGGAGCCTGCTCTGGAAGAAGTCTGTCATGTTGTGTGCAGCAGTGGTGTTTGCTACATTGAAGCCACCTGGAGTGTTTTCCTTTACATGTCTATTTTCCCTATTTGTACTCCTACCCTTGTGTTTCTGTATTGTAGTGGTTAGACTAGTGATCTTGTTCGTCTGTTCACTAGTCAGGGTGAGTGTAGGGCAAGCTGAGGGCCTAAGGTATCTAGCTCAGCGACAGGTTACACGAACCTGTATAGGGACGCTAATGAGCTCAGGAATCAACTTGAGGTGAGTTCAGGAGGTGTTCCTTCACCCCTCTCCCAAGCGGCAGGAATCTCCACTGTATTGTGAGCCCTGTGTTCCCTCTCTGTTGTTACATCTTCTGGGGGTTTACCTGGTACCAGGTAAAGCCTGCTAGTCAGGTGCGTGACAGTATAATGTTGACATTGATACAACTCAAAGTGGCACTCACCGTAGATCCAGAGTAAGAAGAGCTTCTCATCATGACTGTGTTACAGGGTCCCATGTCCTGGACAGTCCGGCTCATACATTGTCAACTTATAATTTTGGAAATATTTTACACTAGAATACTTTTTAACAGTTTTACTAAAAGCGGCCATATACATTTAGATAAAAATAGTTTAAAAGAATGAACATCTCTCGAACAATTGTTACACCCTCTTTCCAGGAAACGAATTTCAGTGAAACACCTTTTGTTCAACTATTGACCTTAAAAGTTAAATGCAGCCGACTTCATTTCAGCTTATTACAGTCTGTAATCAGTCGGTTAAAACGAATGTTTGTTCTTAAGTTTTACCCGACGAACAACAATTGTTCTAGTTCATATTGTTCATTTCCATCATTAATGCGAGCATCACATGAGACGATCTACCGTGCGATGCATCGTCGGGGTCACAGTTTTCGTGACGCACATCCGGCATCGTTTGCAACGTCGTTTCATGTGACACCTCCGAGCGACGCTGAATCGGTCACAAATCGTGAGTTGTGTACACGTTGCTTATTTTTAAAAA
The DNA here is from genome assembly GCF_048569485.1 of Anomaloglossus baeobatrachus. NCBI lineage: Eukaryota > Metazoa > Chordata > Amphibia > Anura > Aromobatidae > Anomaloglossus > Anomaloglossus baeobatrachus. Next base: position 70,431,073 of record NC_134360.1, read on the forward strand.
AACGTTTATTTTTCATGGTGCCGGTTGTTCATCGTACCCGGGGCAGCACACATCGCTCCGTGTGACACCCTGGGAACGATGAACACAGCTTACCTGTATCCCGCGGCACCCGCCGGCTATGCGCAAGGAAGAGGATGTTCGCCGCCCACAGCGAGGTCGCTCAGCAGGCAAGTACGTGTGACGGCTTTGTGCGACACAGGCAGTGATTTGCCCGTGACGCACAAACGATGGGGGCGGGTACGATCGCACGATAGATTGTACCGTGTGACGCCCGCATTAGACCCCCAATCAATCATTGCTGTTTATCCAGTTTTCAGGAGTAATTTGTACCTTTTTTTACTGACTTTAATAATTGACACTTATTCTCTATACGTTTTGTGACACTTTTTCTTTCTTTTTTAAAGATTTTTTTTATAGTTCCTCTACAACTTTGCTTATCCAGGTGTTTTAGACAGATTCATGGATCATGGCTTTTACCAAATATCACATTTTTTGGGCGCATCTCAGTTTGGCTTCCTCAAACCTGATTTTCAATTTGGCACATTTTTATGAATTTTTAAAAAGTTATGATTTTTGATGCTAAAACGTAGCTAAAAGTGGTCAGAGACAAAATGAAGAGCACTTTTTTTATTTGGTGCTAAATTCATGAATAGCATGTGCAAGAAAAGTCAGAGAATAACAAGTCTGCAAGTCACTTCAGCTGTGATACCCTATGCCAACCCTCCTGTGAGAAGGATGGAACAAATCCACAAAATCCTACAAGCATGAAGGAATGGGCTGGCCATGGGTCACGCGGGTGCTGTTTCCTTCACTAAGGAGACTCTGTGTTCAGAACTGACTTTGGGTGTGGTACATGGCACTTATGTGACGCCCTGGCCTATTAGGTCGTCACAGGGTATTGTGCACTCTGCCCTTCCGTGCAATATCCACCTCCTCCTTGGTTACGGGTCCCTGACCTTTGGTGTTGCAAAGAACAAGCTAATCCAAATCCTAGGAACACTCTGCACCACACTCGCCAGACACACCAGTGGCCGACCTGAGTGGAATAGGGTCGCCCACTTGGGGGGTTGGTTAAGGGGAGGTCAGGCGTGTTAGGAGACAATTAGTTGAGCGGTGACTCTCGAGAGGAGAGGTCAGGAGCTGGGCTCCTTGAGACTACTAGGTGGCAGACGTTGGTCTGGGCCTGGTAGGAGCTGGACCCCGGTCTCAGGGGATCGTGACAAGGGGCACGGACTGTTGAGGAGGACAGCCGGCGGCCTTGTGCCATAACCTGGCAGGGGCCAGGGCACGACTGGGTACGTGGACCCTAGGTCAGGGAGTAGCTTCAGGCGTCCTGGCAATTTACCCGACGAGGATGTGGCCTTCAAGATCCGTTCTCCACCCGCTCCAAAATCGGGGTACTAGCGCAACGAGGGGGATAGGACTTTCCCACTACACAGTCCAGAAAATCCCAAGCGTGAACCCTGAGAGCAAGCTCACCCAGTTAGCCATACTGGTGAGCGGGACCCGATTTGTTTTACACTAAAGGGACCAACCAGAAGACTAGGTGCCAAGGCAAAGGTCACAGACTAACAGGCAACACCAACAGGCACGGGATCCAGGCGTGCTCCCTCTCAGCGGCAGTGGTGTCCAGAACTTTGGTTTACCACAGTTGTCGGTGACAGCGTTATTGGACTGAGTGAGTACACAAGTGACCCTTACCGTCCCAATGGCACCTCCCCATCACCATCACCGAGTCCCGGGGCATTCCTCCTACCTGTGGAGGGGTTAAACACCTAGCTGCCCACACCATCGCCACCGGGTACTTCCAGTCGCAGCGGTGGTACTCCATCTTACCACGCCCCACGGGTGGCATCACAAACTTTAACCAAACAGGCCCATGTAAATACTCCCCCCTTTTATCCGAGTGGCCACACATCCCCGACCCCCGGGTCCGGAGACCCGTCAAGCCAACGTGGATCTGAATCCGAGCAGCCCGGCTGCTGACGCGGGGGTGCCACACTTTCCTGGTGCGTTACCCCTGGTGCTGGTCCTCAAAGTAGTAAGACACGTGACACCAGATTTCACTTATCCAATCAATTTTGTCTACTTTTATTCTTCACACCGTTATGACAGACATGTCCTTCCTTTCTCTCCCTATGGAGTACTACATGCTATTCCCTGCTATTTGGACCACGTCCTCAATATTCCGGAGTCTGTACCTCCTTCCCCCTAATACTGCATACCTTTGTCTGCTTCTGTGCCCTGATGGCTCTCTAGTCAAGTGACTGTCTAAGCACACCGGGGTGAGCCGTAAGCTTTGGACCTCTTGAGGTTACCTCAGGATTCCTTGACTGGCCCTAGCACCAAGGCCACATCTTCTCACACTTTAACTCAATTCTCAGCTAACTACAAGTCTTCCCTCCTGTCCTCCTTCTCCCGCTATCTGTCACTCCTCCCTTTCACTACCTTAAGCCTATCTTATCTTAACATCAAATCTAGAACTGGCCGGCTGCTTTCCTAAATCGACCTCTAGATAGAAGCCGTTGTTTTTCTCGTAGACAGAATGAACTTTGCTACATGTGGAACTGGTTCTATACTCAAACTCACCTAGACACTGGTATATGCATATACATCTCTTGTATTCAACCAGGGGCGTAACTACCGAGGTCGCAGCGGTCACCACTGCGACAGGGCCCGAGAGGCTAGGAGCCCGCGGCCGCCCGGCAGATCAGCAGCCAGCTCCTTTCTGTGAGAGAGGAGCTGCGCTGTTCTGCCGCAGACTACGCGGCCGCTATATGACCTGGTCACCGCCGCTGACACTGGTCCCCAATCATCGCACACTGATATGATATTGCATATAGCGGCCGGCGCCGCTCTATGCATCATCATTCAAACCCCATGTCTGCCAGGTGACATCACTCCTGTGAGACTGCTGTGTGTGGTGAGAGCACAGAGCGCAGGACGGGAGGACGCCGACCGGACCCACGGGGGAATGAGGACAGAGGTGAGAATGAGCAGCGATGAAACATGTAGAGGTGAAGACAGAGTAGTGGCGGTAGGAGAAGAGAGGTGAGTACTTGCTTTTTTATTGGGGAGGCTGGCTGCAGGACACATGGAGGCCTTGGTGGGGGAGGCTGGCTGCAGGACTCATGGAGGCCTTGGGGGGGCTGGCTGCATGACTCATATGACTCATGGAGGCCTTGGGGGGGATGGCTGCATGACACATGGAGGCCTTAGGGGGGCTGGCTGCATGACACATGGAGGCCTGGAGGGGCTGGCTGCATGACACATGGAGGCCCTGGGGGGGTTGGCTGCAATACACATGGAGGCCCTGGCTGCATGACACATGGAGGCCCTGGGGGGGATGGCTGCATGACACATGGAGGCCCTGGGGGGGTTGGCTGCAAGACACATGGAGGCCATTGGGGGGCTGGCTGCATGACACATGGAGGCCCTGGGGGGGCTGGCTGCATGACACATGGAGGCCTGGAGGGGGCTAGCTGCATGACACATGGAGGCCCTGGGGAGGGGGCTGGCTGCATGACACATAGAGGCCCTGGGGAGGGGGCTGGCTGCATGACACATGGAGGCCCTGGGGGGGGGGCTGGCTGTATGACACATGTAGGCGATGGGGGGGCTGGCTGCATGACACATGGATGCCCTGGGGGGACTGGCTGCATGACACATGGAGGCCTGGAGGGGCTTGCTGTGTGACGCCCCTGGACTAGTCAGGTCGTCACAGGGTACTGCACGCTCTTTATTCCTTAGTACAGGACTCAACCCTCCATGGTTCTGGGTTCCCAACCTATAGTACTGCCTCCATCATCATCCAAATCCCAACCAGACCTCACACCACACCCTGCCAGACACACCAGTGGGCTGCTGAGCTGGAATAGGGCCGCCAACCTAGGGGTCAGGCAGACTGGTGGGAGGTGACAGAGTAGTCGTCTCCAGGGGAGCAAATGGAGAGGAAGGGAGAGAGAAGAGAGTTAGCCCTCGATGAGTGAGGAGCCAGGGGAATGTGTGGCTCCTAGGAACTTACAGGTTGGGTCGCAGACGGTGGTCTGGGACAGGAAGAGTCAGAGACCCAACCTGTAACTTCCCGGGAGCCACACACTCCCCTAGCTCCTCACTCATCGAGGGCTAACTCTCTTCTCTCTCACTTCCTCTTCTCTCACCACCATCCAGAGTCCCGGGGTCACCCCTACCCGTGGAGGGAAACATCATCTGGCTGCCCCCACTCCATCTCCCGCGGGTACTCCCATCGGCACCAGCGGTACTCCCCTTACCGTGAACCACGGGTGGCGTCACAAACTATTATCCCCTGTATATACCCCCCTTTTCATTTGAAGTGGCCATAAGCCCCCGGGTTTGGAGACTCTTGAGCCACTGCAGCAACCCCCGGATCCAAGCGTTTCGACCGCTGTAGGGGCGGCACAGCTGCATGACCCATGGAGGCCCTGGGGGGCTGGCTGCATGACACATGGAGGCCTGGAGGGGCTGGCTGCATGACACATGGAGGCCCTGGGGAGGCTGGCTGCATGACACATGGAGTCCCTTGGGGGGGGCTGGCTAGATGACACATGGAAGCCCTGGGGGTGCTGGCTGCATGACACACGGAAGCTCTGGGGAGGCTGGCTGCATGACACATGGAGGTCTATGGGACTGATTATGCATGGAGGTCTATGAGGCTGCATAATAAACATGAAGGACACCTTATACATGGACTGTAGGGGTGCATTATACATGGAGGAGTATGGGGCTGCATAATACAATATGAAGATTTATGGGGCTGCATTATAATACATATAGGACTATGGGGGCTACAATATAATATATAGAGGACTATGGAGGCTTATACATGGACTATGGGGGTGCGTTATAAAACATAGAGGCTTATGTGGTGCAGTATAATATATGGAGAACTATGTGGTGAATTATAATACATGGAGAACTATGGGAAATTCATTATAATAATTGGAGGGCTAGGAGGACTGCTTTATACATGGAGGACTATGAGGGTGCATTATAATATATGGAAGACTATGTGGTGCAGTATAATATATGGTGAACTATGGGGTGAATTATAATATATGAACTATGCGAAATGCATTATAATACATGGAGGACTATGGAGGTGCATTCTAATGTATGAAGGGTTATGTGGGACCCTTTATACTACATTGAAGGCTATGTGGGGGCCATTATAGAATTTGGAGAACTATATATGAGGGGGAACAAAGTTACAAGTATGGGATGGGAATGTTTTGTGCTGAGGGAAAAAGGCTCTTTCCCTCAGCACCCAGCTTTCCCATGCTCTGCTGTACATCTTCTCTCAGCAGCCAGCTTTCCCATACTCTGTTATAGGAAAGCTGGGTGCTGAGGGAAAGATGTATAGCAGAGCATGGGAAAGCTGGGTGCCGAGGACAAGATGGATATCAGAACATGGGAAAGCAGGGTGCTGAAAGAAGGATTTCAGATCATGGGAAACCTGGGTGCTGTGGGTAAAAGCCAAGTGTCAGTGTCATTATCCCGTACCCTAAGTGTCGGAGTGCGAGGAGGGGGGGGGGCCCAGGTCCGAACTTTGAATTGGGGCCCATCAAAATCCAGTTATGCCACTGTATTCAACAGTACGTAAAAGCATGGTACATTAGATAGTGGGGTGCAGCCCTCTATACTAGTAGACAAGAGCACCAAGGTCTTCAAGTGTAAACCCAAATTAGGTTAATTTTATTCCCACATATTGCACTACAGTTCATTTCAGCTCTACTGTGAGAAAGACTAGAGGCCAAAATGACGCGCACTATGTAGTCTTAAAATAAACCTGATTTGGATTTAAACTTGGAGAACCTGGTGCTGCTGCCTACTGCTGTGCTTGTACTGGAAAGACCAAGAGTTTACAGTAGGTAGTTGGGGAACTGGTAGGATATGTGGTCTTGGTGCTGAGGGTCTTCGGCATCAAATTACTTAGTTGTTCTGGTTAAAACAAGATTATTGTTCTGATTGCCTTTGATAGAAGAAACTCACATGACTGCTAAAACGACCTTAAGAAGAGGTCCCTGCCAAGGTTGCCTGTGTATGATAGGTGATGAGAACCTGCTCAGGTTTCTTCTCCGTATAGAGTCTGCAAAGAAGCTTATAGGAAATTAACCCAAGGATCATGAAAAAAGGCCATCAAGAAAAAAAGTCCTCTTGTTCATGGTGAGTTGTGGTGTGGTGTCACGCTCCCCGGGTCCTTGGCTTCCCTCCCCGGGTCCTCTGCTCCGCTCCCCGGGTCCTCAGCCCCGCTTCCCGGCTCACCTGCCACGCTCCCCGCTCTCCAGCCTCCGGTCCCCGTCCTTCCCAGGCCCCCTGGTCCCCGATCGCGGCGCCCGACGGCTTCCCAGGCCCTGGCCGGCTCCCCTGCGTCCTCTTCTCAGCCTCCTTCCCTGGCTTCTGGCACCCGGGCTGCGCGCATGCGCATTAGGGCGCGCGCGCGGTCACTGACCCTTTCTTAAAGGGCCAGCGTCCATTAACAGGTAATGAGGCTAATCAGGTACAGGGTATAAAGGGGTGTATTGTCCAAGGGGGCGGGGCCTGATCTTCGTGTTCCCTAAGCTAGGAGTCAGGTCTCCTGGTGTTTCAGTGCATGTACTCACCTATCTCTCTTTGTAGAGCCGTGCTTGCCTCGCCATCCAGTCTGCCGCATCCTGAACCCCGAACGCTGTCCTTCTGCCATCCTGACAGTCCGCACCATCTCGGATCCCTGCGGTGACCCGTCATCTTGCTCCCAAGGTTCCGGACCCCGCCTGACATCATCTCGGCTTCCGAACCTGAGCTGCGTCACCCGGACCACCACCCATAACTCCGTGGTCCCAGGGACTTCTCCGCTATTCCCGTGTGCAAGGACTGTTCTGCTGTTTCTAGTGTTCCAGCTGCCGGACTCTTTCCTACCATCTAGGAGTTCGGTCCAGTGGATCCACCTCCAGGGCCTGCCCGTACACCTGGCCGTGACAGTAAGATCAGGCCATGGATCCCGCTGCAGCACTATTGGCCCTGCAAGAGGAACTCCAACGCCAGCGTGAAGTCCAGACCCGCATGCTGCAATTTATGACCTCCGTGGACACCCGCCTGTACACGTTACAAGCATCAATGACGCCTGCGGCAACCAGGTCCCCCACTAGGCAATCCACGGCTCCCGCACCAGTGGCAGCCGCGTCGGATGCCTCCCGACTCCGTTTGGCGTCACCACCTCGTTATGCTGGAGATCCCAAGACCTGCAGGGGCTTCATAAACCAATGTTCCCTTCATTTCACGCAGCTGCCACATCTGTTCGCCTCCGACCAAGCCAAGGTCGCCTTTATAATGTCTCACCTGGAGGGCGAGGCACTGGCGTGGATGAACCCCTTGTGGGAGAAGGAGGACCCCATGACCAAGGATCTTCAAGAGTTCCTGCAGGCCTTTCGCAGTACCTTTGACGAGCCGGGACGCGCCTCTGCGTCTGCTTCATCACTTCTCCGCCTACGTCAAGGAACACTGACGGTGGGCCAATACGCCATCCGTTTCAGCACTTTGGCTTCTGAACTCGGGTGGAATAATGAGGCCCTGACAGCCGCCTTCTGGGAAGGACTTTCGAGTCGCATCAAAGATGAGTTGGCGGGTCGTGACGTGCCCTCCACCCTAGATGCCCTGATTGCCCTAGCAACTCGTGTGGACATTCGTTTTCAGGAGCGCTCCAAAGAGCTGTCTCGGGAGAGACGTCCGGTACGACATTCCCCTCCTCCACAGAAGCCCTCCGTATCGCAGTCATCAACAGCTGGGATTCCCGTCCACGAGCCCATGCAGATCGACCGAGTACGGCAATCTGAACAACGTCGAGCAGAGCGGCTCGCCAAGGGCCTCTGCTTTTACTGCGGAGAGGACACTCACCTCCTACGCTCCTGTCCGGAAAGGCCGGGAAACTCCAAAGCCTAGGGTTGGTAGGAGAGGCCACCCTAGGTGCTGGGACTCTCTCAGACCCGGTTATGTGGACTGTGCAAGTGTCAACGGGAGAGACGCGCTTCACGGCTGAGGCATACCTCGACTCTGGAGCAGCAGGCAATTTCATCCAGCAGGCCACGGTGGACAAGTACCAGCTGCCTGTTACTCTACTCGAGAAGCCCCTAGTGATTGCCTCTGTGGATGGGAGACCCCTCTCTGATACCATCTCCTGGGTCACCAGACCGGTCGAACTGCGTATCGGTGCCCTGCACACCGAGAACATCACTCTCTACGTCCTTCCACACATGTCCCACCAGATCCTGCTGGGACTTCCCTGGTTGCGGACACACGAACCATCAGTCAGCTGGGGTACTGGCGAAATCACCCGATGGGGTTCTGCTTGTCATGAGAAGTGTCTGAAGTCCATACAACCTATCCGACGACCTCCGGTTCCAGAGAACCTACCGGAACTGCCCTCGGCCTATTGGTCCTTCGCAGACGTTTTTGACAAGAAGGAGTCTGAGGTACTTCCGCCACACCGTCCCTACGATTGTGCCATCGACCTGCTCCCAGGAACAACACCACCTCGAGGACGGATATATCCGTTGTCTCCGGCCGAAACCAGGGCCATGTCCACCTACATCACGGAAAGCCTGGCAAAGGGATTCATCCGGAGATCCTCCTCTCCTGCGGGAGCAGGCTTCTTCTTCGTGAAGAAGAAAGAGGGTGACCTACGCCCATGCATCGACTACCGGGGTCTAAATCAGATCACCGTCAAAAACAAGTACCCTCTGCCGCTCATCCCCGAATTGTTCGACCGGCTCAGAGGAGCCCGTGTGTTCACCAAGCTGGATCTTCGTGGTGCCTACAACCTAGTTCGTATCCGCTCTGGGGACGAATGGAAGACCGCGTTTAATACTCGCGATGGGCACTATGAATACTGCGTGATGCCCTTCGGCCTGTGTAACGCACCAGCAGTCTTCCAAGAATTGGTGAACGACATATTCCGGGACCTTCTCTACGTCTGTGTCGTAGTTTATCTGGATGACATCCTTATCTTCTCTCCGGACCTCCAGACCCATAGAGAGAACGTACAGCTGGTTCTGCAAAGACTGAGGGAGAATCGTCTTTACGCCAAATATGAGAAGTGCGTCTTTGAGCAGTCTTCTCTCCCTTTCCTGGGATACATCATCTCGGGCACTGGACTGCAGATGGATCCAAAGAAGGTCTCCTCCATACTCAACTGGCCTCCCCCTTCTGGACTGAAGGCAATCCAACGGTTCCTGGGATTCGCCAACTACTACCGCCAGTTTATCCCTCACTTCTCTGCCCTGACTGCTCCTCTCTCCGCTTTGACCAAAAAGGAGGCTACTCCAAAGGACTGGTCACCTGCGGCCGACGCCGCGTTTTGCTCCCTGAAGCGAGCATTTGCCTCCGCTCCTGTACTCCACCGTCCGGAGTTAAACCGCCAGTTCACCTTGGAAGTGGATGCCTCCTCCTCGGGGGCTGGAGCAGTGCTCATGCAGAAATCCTCCTCCGGCAAGATGGTGACTTGCGGTTTCTTCTCCAAGAGCTTCTCCGCGCCGGAACGTAATTACACCATCGGTGACCGAGAACTATTGGCGGTCAAACTGGCTCTGGAGGAGTGGCGTTACCTCCTGGAAGGAGCAGTGTACCCCGTGATTATCTACACGGACCACAAGAACCCGGAATACCTGCGGTCCGCTCAGCGACTGAACCCACGGCAAGCCAGGTGGTCCTTATTCTTTGCCAGGTTTGACTTCCAGCTCCATTTCAGACCCGCGGACAAGAATGTACGCGCTGATGCCTTGTCTAGGTCTTTCGTGCCCATGGAGCAGGAGGGAGAGACTACCCAACCTATCATCCCTCCTAGCAAGATTATTCCGGTGGCCCCTGTCACTCTGGCCCAGATACCGCCCGGGAAGACCTATGTCTCTGAGACTGACAGGCAAAAAGTGTTACACTGGGGTCATGCCTCCAAAACAGCCGGTCATGCAGGCCAGAAGAGAACATGGGGTGCGATTGTACGCCATTACTGGTGGCCATCCCTTCGCACGGACGTCGCTGCTTATGTCTCTGCCTGCTCCTCTTGTGCCAGGAACAAGACGCCCAAACACCTGCTCTATGGCCGTCTTCTGCCTCTGCCTATACCCTCAGTTCCGTGGCAACACATAGCGATGGATTTTATTACGGACTTGCCATTATCCTCCGGACACACAGTCATATGGGTCGTGGTGGACCGGTTCTCCAAAATGGCTCACTTCGTCCCTATGGCCGGACTGCCCTCTGCTCAGGAACTCGCGGAAGCCTATATACATCACATCTTCCGCTTGCATGGCTTTCCATCCCACATCGTGTCCGACAGAGGAACTCAGTTCACCTCCCGCTTCTGGAGGGCGCTCTGCAAGCATCTGGGAGTGACTCTGGACTTTTCTTCTGCTTACCATCCTCAGTCTAATGGCCAAGTGGAGAGGGTCAATCAAATCTTGACATCCTTCTTACGTCACTATGTCAACGCCCATCACGACGACTGGTCCACGCTTCTGCCTTGGGCTGAATTCTCATATAACCACCATATCAGTGAGTCGTCCTCCAAATCTCCCTTCCATGTCGTTTACGGACTTCAGCCCTCCGTTCCATTGCCTATATCCCCTTCTTCAGATGTCCCTGCGGCTGATACTGTAGCCCGTGACTTCGCTACCATTTGGGACTCTGTCAAGGCGTCCCTTGGACGCGCTTCCCAGCGGATGAAGAAACACGCTGACAAGAGGCGTCTGGACCCTCCGTGTTTCTCTCCTGGTGACCTGGTCTGGCTTGCTTCCCAGTACATCCGATTGAAGATACCTTCCTACAAGCTGGGTCCTCGCTACATCGGGCCGTTTAAGGTCCTCAGCAAGATCAATGAGGTCTCCTACAAGCTACAGCTCCCGGCCACGATGAGGATTCCCAACTCTTTCCACGTCTCCCTGCTCAAGCCGGTCGTCCTTGGTCCCTTCTCCGCTGCTGCCAGTCCGGCTCCTCCACCTATTGCCGATGACGACATCTATGCGGTAAGGGATATCGTGGCCATGAAGACCGTTCGAGGTCGTCAGTTCTTCCTGGTGGACTGGGAGGGGTATGGTCCTGAGGATAGGTCCTGGGAGCCCAGGGAGAACGTGGGCACTCCTCTGATCCGTGCCTTCATGTCCCGGTTGCGGGGAGGGGGGCGTGGGGGGGGGGGTACTGTCACGCTCCCCGGGTCCTTGGCTTCCCTCCCCGGGTCCTCTGCTCCGCTCCCCGGGTCCTCAGCCCCGCTTCCCGGCTCACCTGCCACGCTCCCCGCTCTCCAGCCTCCGGTCCCCGTCCTTCCCAGGCCCCCTGGTCCCCGATCGCGGCGCCCGACGGCTTCCCAGGCCCTGGCCGGCTCCCCTGCGTCCTCTTCTCAGCCTCCTTCCCTGGCTTCTGGCACCCGGGCTGCGCGCATGCGCATTAGGGCGCGCGCGCGGTCACTGACCCTTTCTTAAAGGGCCAGCGTCCATTAACAGGTAATGAGGCTAATCAGGTACAGGGTATAAAGGGGTGTATTGTCCAAGGGGGCGGGGCCTGATCTTCGTGTTCCCTAAGCTAGGAGTCAGGTCTCCTGGTGTTTCAGTGCATGTACTCACCTATCTCTCTTTGTAGAGCCGTGCTTGCCTCGCCATCCAGTCTGCCGCATCCTGAACCCCGAACGCTGTCCTTCTGCCATCCTGACAGTCCGCACCATCTCGGATCCCTGCGGTGACCCGTCATCTTGCTCCCAAGGTTCCGGACCCCGCCTGACATCATCTCGGCTTCCGAACCTGAGCTGCGTCACCCGGACCACCACCCATAACTCCGTGGTCCCAGGGACTTCTCCGCTATTCCCGTGTGCAAGGACTGTTCTGCTGTTTCTAGTGTTCCAGCTGCCGGACTCTTTCCTACCATCTAGGAGTTCGGTCCAGTGGATCCACCTCCAGGGCCTGCCCGTACACCTGGCCGTGACATGTTGTGGAAAGGACACCCCATTCTACTTGTACTTACAGGGCCCTCTCACTTTTGTGGACACCCATAGTTCCTACAGTAAACACAGTGTTACACTGTATGGATAATACCCTCAAAAAGTTTGAATTGTGAAATGAGGAACCACTTTATTATAAAAAGAATTATATATATGATCCAGTACTGGTAACTAAAATCCATCCCACATTATTTACACAGAGCGACTGTCTAACATGAAGCTCCAATTCTGAGCCGAGTATTTCGGTATTTCCTTCCTCTGGCTACTGAATATTTAATATGACCTATTTGTAAAGTTGAGTAGTCATTTCTTGCTTGACTGGACAATCCTGTTTTTTTTGCTTTGTGCTTGATTTTTTTCACTCTCAATGAATCCAGTACAGAAATCTCAGTATAAAACTTCAGGAACTTGATTGTGTGACCGGTTATCACAACGTCAGATGTGGTGTAGGTTTTCTTTTGTCATATCCTCATAATATGTGGACTTTGAACTAGAACCTCCCGGCGACGAGGACAAAGCTGACCGATCTTTGTTGGTTTGCACATTTTTTTTACTCAGAAAATGTCACATAATGATAATGATTACCTGAAGATAAAATTATTTATAGTGCTATGTAGAGATGAGCGAACCGGTCGCGGTTCGGCTCGAGGTTGGTTCGCCGAACGGACCTCCCGTTCGAGTTCGGTTCGTCGAACGTTCGAGGAACCGAACTCGAACTGCATAGGAAACAATGGCAGGCAATCACAAACACAGAAAAACACCTAGAAAACACCCTCAAAGGTGTCCTAAAGGTGACAAACAACTCAAACACATTGGAAAGTGACAAGGACATATACTCATGCGAAAACAAAACAGCTGGAGAAGGAAAAAGAGGAGGACACACAGATATAGGCATGGCACGCCCTTCTAAAATCATGTAAAACACCGCAAGGTGACTCCAAGCGGAGTCTCCCTTTTTTCCAAAAATTGGGCCACACACACACCCACCCCTTCAGTGGTAGCACTTGTGCCCCAGTTGCACACTTCACAGCTAGATTTGCATCAAGCACATTCAAAAATACGCCATAATTAACCGTCCCCAGGATGACACCAGGGTAGGTAGCTAAGTCTTTCCTGATCCCAGCTCTGTGCAGCTTGGATCATTTATAAAAAACACAGCAATCAAGGGTTACTCCAAGCGGAGTCTCCCTTTTTTCCAAAAATTGGGCCCCACACACACCCACCCCTTCAGTGGCAGCAGTTGTGCCCTAGTTGTACACTTCACAGCTACATTTGCATCAAGCACATTCAAAAATACGCCATTCTTATCCGTCCCCAGGATGACACCGGGGTAGGTAGCAAAGTCTTTCCTGATCCCAGCTCTGTTCATCTTGGCTTCTTTTAAAAACAATGTAAGCAAGGGTTACTCCAAGCGGAGTCTCCCTTTTTTCCAAAAATTGGGCCCCACACACACCCACCCCTTCAGTGGCAGCAGTTGTGCCCTAGTTGTACACTTCACAGCTACATTTGCATCAAGCACATTCAAAAATACGCCATTCTTATCCGTCCCCAGGATGACACCGGGGTAGGTAGCAAAGTCTTTCCTGATCCCAGCTCTGTTCATCTTGGCTTCTTTTAAAAACACATCAAGCAAGGGTTACTCCAAGCGGAGTCTCCCTTTTTTTCCAAAAATTGGGCCCCACACACCCACCCATTCAGTGGCAGCAGTTGTGCCCCAGTTGTACACTTCACAGCTAGATTTGCATCAAGCACATTCAAAAATACGTCATTCTTATCCGTCCCCAGGATGACACCGGGGTAGGTAGCAAAGTCTTTCCTGATCCCAGCTCTGTTCATCTTGGCTTCTTTTAAAAACACATCAAGCAAGGGTTACTCCAAGCGGAGTCTCCCTTTTTTCCAAAAATTGGGCCCCACACACACCCACCCCTTCAGTGGCAGCAGTTGTGCCCTAGTTGTACACTTCACAGCTACATTTGCATCAAGCACATTCAAAAATACGCCATTCTTATCCATCCCCAGGATGACACCGGGGTAGGTAGCAAAGTCTTTGCTGACCCATGACTTGTTCATCTTGGCTTCTTTTAAAAACAATGTAAGCAAGGGTTACTCCAAGCGGAGTCTCCCTTTTTTCCAAAAATTGGGCCCCACACACACCCACCCCTTCAGTGGCAGCAGTTGTGCCCTAGTTGTACACTTCACAGCTACATTTGCATCAAGCACATTCAAAAATACGCCATTCTTATCCGTCCCCAGGATGACACCGGGATAGGTAGCAAAGTCTTTCCTGATCCCAGCTCTGTTCATCTTGGCTTCTTTTAAAAACACAGCAAGCAAGGGTTACTCCAAGCGGAGTCTCCCTTTTTTTCCAAAAATTGGGCCCCACACACCCACCCATTCAGTGGCAGCAGTTGTGCCCCAGTTGTACACTTCACAGCTAGATTTGCATCAAGCACATTCAAAAATACGTCATTCTTATCCGTCCCCAGGATGACACCGGGGTAGGTAGCAAAGTCTTTCCTGATCCCAGCTCTGTTCATCTTGGCTTCTTTTAAAAACACATCAAGCAAGGGTTACTCCAAGCGGAGTCTCCCTTTTTTCCAAAAATTGGGCCCCACACACACCCACCCCTTCAGTGGCAGCAGTTGTGCCCTAGTTGTACACTTCACAGCTACATTTGCATCAAGCACATTCAAAAATACGCCATTCTTATCCATCCCCAGGATGACACCGGGGTAGGTAGCAAAGTCTTTGCTGACCCATGACTTGTTCATCTTGGCTTCTTTTAAAAACAATGTAAGCAAGGGTTACTCCAAGCGGAGTCTCCCTTTTTTCCAAAAATTGGGCCCCACACACACCCACCCCTTCAGTGGCAGCAGTTGTGCCCTAGTTGTACACTTCACAGCTACATTTGCATCAAGCACATTCAAAAATACGCCATTCTTATCCGTCCCCAGGATGACACCGGGGTAGGTAGCAAAGTCTTTCCTGATCCCAGCTCTGTTCATCTTGGCTTCTTTTAAAAACACAGCAAGCAAGGGTTACTCCAAGCGGAGTCTCCCTTTTTTTCCAAAAATTGGGCCCCACACACCCACCCATTCAGTGGCAGCAGTTGTGCCCCAGTTGTACACTTCACAGCTAGATTTGCATCAAGCAGATTCAAAAATACGTCATTCTTATCCGTCCCCAGGATGACACCGGGGTAGGTAGCAAAGTCTTTCCTGATCCCAGCTCTGTTCATCTTGGCTTCTTTTAAAAACACATCAAGCAAGGGTTACTCCAAGCGGAGTCTCCCTTTTTTCCAAAAATTGGGCCCCACACACACCCACCCCTTCAGTGGCAGCAGTTGTGCCCTAGTTGTACACTTCACAGCTACATTTGCATCAAGCACATTCAAAAATACGCCATTCTTATCCATCCCCAGGATGACACCGGGGTAGGTAGCAAAGTCTTTCCTGATCCCAGCTCTGTTCATCTTGGCTTCTTTTAAAAACACAGCAAGCAAGGGTTACTCCAAGCGGAGTCTCCCTTTTTTTCCAAAAATTGGGCCCCACACACCCACCCATTCAGTGGCAGCACTTGTGCCCTAGTTGCAAACAGGATGTTTTGATTTGCATCAAGCACATTCCAAATCAACAAGCATTTACTCTCCCCAGGATGACACAGGGGTAGTAAATTCCTTCTGGATCCATGACTTGTTCATTTTGATGAACGTCAGTCTGTCCACATTGTCACTGGACAGACGCGTGCGCTTATCTGTCAGCACACACCCAGCAGCACTGAATACACGTTCAGAGACAACGCTGGCAGCTGGACACGACAAAATCTCCAAGGCGTAAGTTGCGAGCTCTGGCCATTTTTCTAGGTTTGAAGCCCAAAAGGAGCAAGGCTCCAGTTGCACAGTCATGGCATCGATGTTCATTTGGAGATACTCCTGTATCATCCTCTCCAGCCGTTGACTATGTGTCAGACTTGTTGTCTCTGGTGGCCTTGCAAAAGAGGGTCTAAAAAAATTATGAAAAGATTCCATAAAATTGCTGTTACCGGCACCAGATACGGTCCTACTGGTACGGGTAGACTGTTGAAGATGACGAGACCGTCCCATGTTTGTCAAGTTACAACTGGGAGATTCACTCCCTGCACCTGCACGGTTGTTTGGTGGAAAAGCCGAGCTAAGATCTAGTAACAGCATCTGCTGATACTCCTGCATACGTGCGTCCCTTTCTATGGCTGGAATTATGTCACAAAATTTGGACTTGTACCGGGGATCTAATAGTGTGGCAATCCAGTAGTCATCATCACTTCTAATTTTGACAATACGACTGTCATGTTGGAGGTAGTGCAACAAAAAGGCACTCATGTGTCTTGCGCAGCCATGCGGACCAAGTCCACGCTGTGTTTGTGGCATAGAGGTGCTACCCGTTCTTTCTTCCTCTGACATCTGACCCCAACCTCTTTCAACTGAAATTTGACCAAGGTCTCCCTCATCCGCTGAGTCTTCCATGTCCATGGACAGTTCGTCCTCCATTTCTTCATGTTCTCCTGCACCTTGCTCAACATTTCGCCTGCTACTATGCGCCCTTGTCGATCCCTGTCCCCCTTGGTCCCATGCCTGCTGCGTTGGTGATGATGAACGTCTGGACCTTGGTGATGTTGTTGTCCCTTGCGCATATGAATCCTCCTGTAGTTCCTCCCCTTCATGTTGTCCCACCCCCTGACTCCGAATAGTGTTTAGCGTGTGCTCCAGCATGTAAATGACTGGAATCGTCATGCTGATAATGGCATTGTCAGCGCTAAACATATTCGTCGCCATGTCGAAACTGTGCAGAAGGGTGCATAGGTCCTTGATCTGAGACCACTCCATCAGGGTGATCTGCCCCACCTCTGCATCTCGTTGGCCCAGGCTATACGTCATGACGTATTGCACCAGGGCTCTGCGGTGCTGCCACAGTCGCTGTAACATGTGGAGAGTTGAATTCCAGCGTGTCGCCACATCGCATTTCAGGCGATGAACCGGCAGGCCGAAAGACTTCTGGAGCGATGCAAGTCGCTCAGCTGCGGCGCTTGAACGGCGGAAGTGAGCAGACAGTTTTCATGCCCTGTTCAGAAGGCCATCTAGGCCGGGATAGTGTGTTAAAAATTGCTGCACGACAAGGTTCAACACGTGAGCCATACAAGGTACGTGTGTCACCTTGCCCAGGCGAAGGGCCGCACCCAGGTTTGCAGCATTGTCGCACACGGCCTTACCAGGCTGCAGGTTGAGTGGAGACAACCATTTATTAAACTCGGACCGCAGAGCTGACCACAACTCCTCAGCTGTGTGACTCTTATTACCAAGACATGTCAAGCTAAAGACCGCCTGATGCCGTTGCGCTCTGCTGCCAGCATAGTATTGAGGGGTGCGTGATTCCTTCTGCGCAGTGAGAACGCTGGTGGCCTGACCAGGCAGGCTTGGGGCGGAGGTGGAGGACCCAGATGAGGTGGAGGATGCAGAAGCAGTGGCGGAACTTGGACAGACAGAGGATTGACACACAAGTCGTGGGGACGGCAAGACTTGTGCAGCAGACCCTTCACCATCTATCACCATAGTTACCCAGTGCCCAGTCAGCGACATGTAACGTCCCTGTCCATGCTTACTGGTCCAAGTATCGGTGGTGAAATGCACCCGTTCACACACAGAGTTTCTCAAGGAAGCGGTGATGTTGTGTGCGACATGCTGGTGTAGCGCGGGCACACCTTTCTTAGAGAAGTAGTGGCGACTAGGCATCTGGTACTGGGGCACAGCGACAGACATAAGGTCTCTAAAATCCTGTGTGTCCACTAGGCGGAAAGGCAGCATTTCGGTAGCCAACAGCTTACAGAGGGATAGAGTCAACCTCTTAGCTTTGTCATGGGTCGGAGGAAGTGGCCTTTTATTTGACCACATCTGAGGGACAGAGATCTGGCTGCTGTGTGTAGACGGTGTTGAGTAGGGTGTCCCTGGAAAAATGCAGGTTTGTGAGGAAAGTGCAGGCGGAGACATGATGTTGCCTTCATCCAACGTTGGTGCTATCGATGTCTGAGAGAGCTGTACACACTCACTTGTTTCCCCTTCCAAACCAACTGACGACCTTACAAGCAAACTGCCTGTTGCGGTTACAGTGGTGGACGTTTTGCGTGGAAAAACAGGTGTGACAGCTGTCCCCACAGTCCTAGAAGATGAAGAGCGCGCGGATGCACTGGAAGGGGCGGGCGGTGGATGGTTCGCTCCGCTAGGCCGCATTGCAGCACGGTGAGCTTCCCACCGGGACTTATGATATTTAGTCATGTGACGATTCATGGAAGAAGTTGTCAAACTGCTGAGGTTTTGACCTCTACTAACAGAATCATGACAAATGTTACATATCACATGAGTTGGGCGATCTT
Source organism: Anomaloglossus baeobatrachus (assembly GCF_048569485.1). NCBI lineage: Eukaryota > Metazoa > Chordata > Amphibia > Anura > Aromobatidae > Anomaloglossus > Anomaloglossus baeobatrachus. The sequence goes on from NC_134360.1 coordinate 70,449,452, forward strand.
TTTCGATGTGAAAAAAGGACCAGGCTAGGCAAGGCTTAGAGGCCATGCGACCTGTTGATCCACCCCGAATAATGCTCATAGGCAGAGTGGTGGCTGAGGATGCAGTTGTAGACGTGCTACCAGTGCTCCGACTCTGTCCAGGAAGGCGCAAGGTAACTTCGTCGTCGGTTGCATCCTCCTCCACCGCCTCTGTTGACCTCCTCGAGTGCCTGACTGGGGGTTGACAGTAGGTGGGATCTAGAACGTCATCATCAATTGTTGTGTTTGCACTCCCCTCCCCCTCAGACCGAGCCTCTTCTTGCCCTGACCGAATATTTAAGTTGTCATCCCAATCGGGTATCTGCGTCTCATCTTCATCAGTATGTTCCTCATTGTCTATAACCACAGGTGTTACAGTTTGTGACAAAGGGTCAACATTATGCTCAGAAACTTGGTCCTCACGGCCTGAATCAGAGTCACAAAGGTTCTGGGCATCACTGCAGACCATTTCCTGTTCTGTACTCACTGTAGCTTGGGAGCAGACCTCTGATTCCCAGGCTATAGTGTGACTGAACAGCTCTGCAGACTCAGCCATCTCAGTTCCACCATACTGTGCAGGGCTGATGGAGACTTCAGAGCTGGGAGAAATCAAGTGTGATTGGGATGACAACTCAGAGGACTGGTGTTTTTTGGATGCGGTACTTGAAGTGGCTGAGAGGGCACTTGTTGGACCACTTGAGATCCATTCAAGCATTTTCCTTTTTTGCCCATCATCTACCTTTGTTCCTCTTGTTCGTGTCCGTAAAAAAGGGAGCACATCGGATTGTCCACAATAAGTAGTAGACATCTTACTTTTGCTAGTAGATGGTCTATCTGCAGCAGATGATAATGGAGCTTTGCCACCTTCCCCACTGACAAAACCTTTTTTGCCTTTTCCACCACGCCTCTTCCCCTTTCCACCAGCATCTGTCATTTTGCCACTCATGTTGATTGCGACAAGATTGTGGACTGAAAATGTGGTAGTAAAAATTGAGAGGTGGTGTAGATTGCAGTGGTGGTCTAGCTTTATTAACAGCAGAATAATAAAGAATAAATATCCCTGACAATGTAACTTAGTTATAATTAGTTGGAGTGTGCAACGCAGGCAGACGTGCTGCAAATGTCTTGGCACTAGTGGGACTAAAGCAAAGTCCAATAGCCACGTATAGGATGCCACTAGTTACACTGAGTGTTTGCTAGTATAATGGCTTAGTTATAATTAGTTGGAGTGTGCAACGCAGGCAGATGCGCTCTGCAAATGTCTTGGCACTAGTGGGACTATAGCAAAGTCCAATAGCCACGTATAGGATGCCACTAGGTACACTAAGTGTGTGCTAGTATAATGGCTTAGTTATAATTAGTTGGAGTGTGCAACGCAGGCAGATGCGCTCTGCAAATGTCTTGGCACTAGTGGGACTATAGCAAAGTCCAATAGCCACGTATAGGATGCCACTAGGTACACTAAGTGTTTGCTAGTATAATGGCTTAGTTATAATTAGTTGGAGTGTGCAACGCAGGCAGATGCGCTCTGCAAATGTCTTGGCACTAGTGGGACTATAGCAAAGTCCAATAGCCACGTATAGGATGCCACTGGGTACACTAAGTGTTTGCTAGTATAATGGCTTAGTTATAATTAGTTGGAGTGTGCAACGCAGGCAGATGCGCTCTGCAAATGTCTTGGCACTAGTGGGACTATAGCAAAGTCCAATAGCCACGTATAGGATGCCACTAGGTACACTGAGTGTGTGCTAGTATAATGGCTTAGTTATAATTAGTTGGAGTGTGCAACGCAGGCAGATGCGCTCTGCAAATGTCTTGGCACTAGTGGGACTATAGCAAAGTCCAATAGCCACGTATAGGATGCCACTAGGTACACTGAGTGTGTGCTAGTATAATGGCTTAGTTATAATTAGTTGGAGTGTGCAACGCAGGCAGATGCGCTCTGCAAATGTCTTGGCACTAGTGGGACTATAGCAAAGTCCAATAGCCACGTATAGGATGCCACTAGGTACACTGAGTGTTTGCTAGTATAATGGCTGAGTTATAATTAGTTGGAGTGTGCAACGCAGGCAGATGCGCTCTGCAAATGTCTTGGCACTAGTGGGACTATAGCAAAGTCCAATAGCCACGCATAGGATGCCACTAGGTACACTGAGTGTGTGCTAGTATAATGGCTTAGTTATAATTAGTTGGAGTGTGCAACGCAGGCAGATGCGCTCTGCAAATGTCTTGGCACTAGTGGGACTATAGCAAAGTCCAATAGCCACGTATAGGATGCCACTAGGTACACTGAGTGTGTGCTAGTATAATGGCTTAGTTATAATTAGTTGGAGTGTGCAACGCAGGCAGATGCGCTCTGCAAATGTCTTGGCACTAGTGGGACTATAGCAAAGTCCAATAGCCACGTATAGGATGCCACTAGGTACACTGAGTGTGTGCTAGTATAATGGCTTAGTTATAATTAGTTGGAGTGTGCAACACAGGCAGATGCGCTCTGCAAATGTCTTGGCACTAGTGGGACTATAGCAAAGTCCAATAGCCACGTATAGGATGCCACTAGGTACACTAAGTGTTTGCTAGTATAATGGCTTAGTTATAATTAGTTGGAGTGTGCAACGCAGGCAGATGCGCTCTGCAAATGTCTTGGCACTAGTGGGACTATAGCAAAGTCCAATAGCCACGTATAGGATGCCACTAGGTACACTGAGTGTGTGCTAGTATAATGGCTTAGTTATAATTAGTTGGAGTGTGCAACGCAGGCAGATGCGCTCTGCAAATGTCTTGGCACTAGTGGGACTATAGCAAAGTCCAATAGCCACGTATAGGATGCCACTAGGTACACTAAGTGTTTGCTAGTATAATGGCTTAGTTATAATTAGTTGGAGTGTGCAACGCAGGCAGATGCGCTCTGCAAATGTCTTGGCACTAGTGGGACTATAGCAAAGTCCAATAGCCACGTATAGGATGCCACTAGGTACACTGAGTGTGTGCTAGTATAATGGCTTAGTTATAATTAGTTGGAGTGTGCAACGCAGGCAGATGCGCTCTGCAAATGTCTTGGCACTAGTGGGACTATAGCAAAGTCCAATAGCCACGTATAGGATGCCACTAGGTACACTAAGTGTTTGCTAGTATAATGGCTTAGTTATAATTAGTTGGAGTGTGCAACGCAGGCAGATGCGCTCTGCAAATGTCTTGGCACTAGTGGGACTATAGCAAAGTCCAATAGCCACGTATAGGATGCCACTAGGTACACTGAGTGTGTGCTAGTATAATGGCTTAGTTATAATTAGTTGGAGTGTGCAACGCAGGCAGATGCGCTCTGCAAATGTCTTGGCACTAGTGGGACTATAGCAAAGTCCAATAGCCTTGTATAGGATGGCACTAGGTACACTAAGTGTTTGCTAGTATAATGGCTTAGTTATAATTAGTTGGAGTGTGCAACGCAGGCAGATGCGCTCTGCAAATGTCTTGGCACTAGTGGGACTATAGCAAAGTCCAATAGCCACGTATAGGATGCCACTAGGTACACTGAGTGTGTGCTAGTATAATGGCTTAGTTATAATTAGTTGGAGTGTGCAACGCAGGCAGATGCGCTCTGCAAATGTCTTGGCACTAGTGGGACTATAGCAAAGTCCAATAGCCACGTATAGGATGCCACTAGGTACACTAAGTGTTTGCTAGTATAATGGCTTAGTTATAATTAGTTGGAGTGTGCAACGCAGGCAGATGCGCTCTGCAAATGTCTTGGCACTAGTGGGACTATAGCAAAGTCCAATAACCACGTATAGGATGCCACTAGGTACACTGAGTGTGTGCTAGTATAATGGCTTAGTTATAATTAGTTGGAGTGTGCAACGCAGGCAGATGCGCTCTGCAAATGTCTTGGCACTAGTGGGACTATAGCAAAGTCCAATAGCCACGTATAGGATGCCACTAGGTACACTGAGTGTGTGCTAGTATAATGGCTTAGTTATAATTAGTTGGAGTGTGCAACGCAGGCAGATGCGCTCTGCAAATGTCTTGGCACTAGTGGGACTATAGCAAAGTCCAATAGCCACGTATAGGATGCCACTAGGTACACTAAGTGTTTGCTAGTATAATGGCTTAGTTATAATTAGTTGGAGTGTGCAACGCAGGCAGATGCGCTCTGCAAATGTCTTGGCACTAGTGGGACTATAGCAAAGTCCAATAGCCACGTATAGGATGCCACTAGGTACACTGAGTGTGTGCTAGTATAATGGCTTAGTTATAATTAGTTGGAGTGTGCAACGCAGGCAGATGCGCTCTGCAAATGTCTTGGCACTAGTGGGACTATAGCAAAGTCCAATAGCCACGTATAGGATGCCACTAGGTACACTAAGTGTTTGCTAGTATAATGGCTTAGTTATAATTAGTTGGAGTGTGCAACGCAGGCAGATGCGCTCTGCAAATGTCTTGGCACTAGTGGGACTATAGCAAAGTCCAATAGCCACGTATAGGATGCCACTAGGTACACTAAGTGTTTGCTAGTATAATGGCTTAGTTATAATTAGTTGGAGTGTGCAACGCAGGCAGATGCGCTCTGCAAATGTCTTGGCACTAGTGGGACTATAGCAAAGTCCAATAGCCACGTATAGGATGCCACTAGGTACACTGAGTGTGTGCTAGTATAATGGCTTAGTTATAATTAGTTGGAGTGTGCAACGCAGGCAGATGCGCTCTGCAAATGTCTTGGCACTAGTGGGACTATAGCAAAGTCCAATAGCCACGTATAGGATGCCACTAGGTACACTGAGTGTTTGCTAGTATAATGGCTTAGTTATAATTAGTTGGAGTGTGCAACGCAGGCAGATGCGCTCTGCAAATGTCTTGGCACTAGTGGGACTATAGCAAAGTCCAATAGCCACGTATAGGATGCCACTAGGTACACTGAGTGTGTGCTAGTATAATGGCTTAGTTATAATTAGTTGGAGTGTGCAACGCAGGCAGATGCGCTCTGCAAATGTCTTGGCACTAGTGGGACTATAGCAAAGTCCAATAGCCAGGTATAGGATGCCACTAGGTACACTGAGTGTGTGCTAGTATAATGGCTTAGTTATAATTAGTTGGAGTGTGCAACGCAGGCAGATGCGCTCTGCAAATGTCTTGGCACTAGTGGGACTATAGCAAAGTCCAATAGCCACGTATAGGATGCCACTAGGTACACTGAGTGTGTGCTAGTATAATGGCTTAGTTATAATTAGTTGGAGTGTGCAACGCAGGCAGATGCGCTCTGCAAATGTCTTGGCACTAGTGGGACTATAGCAAAGTCCAATAGCCACGTATAGGATGCCACTAGGTACACTAAGTGTTTGCTAGTATAATGGCTTAGTTATAATTAGTTGGAGTGTGCAACGCAGGCAGATGCGCTCTGCAAATGTCTTGGCACTAGTGGGACTATAGCAAAGTCCAATAGCCACGTATAGGATGCCACTAGGTACACTGAGTGTGTGCTAGTATAATGGCTTAGTTATAATTAGTTGGAGTGTGCAACGCAGGCAGATGCGCTCTGCAAATGTCTTGGCACTAGTGGGACTATAGCAAAGTCCAATAGCCACGTATAGGATGCCACTAGGTACACTGAGTGTGTGCTAGTATAATGGCTTAGTTATAATTAGTTGGAGTGTGCAACACAGGCAGATGCGCTCTGCAAATGTCTTGGCACTAGTGGGACTATAGCAAAGTCCAATAGCCACGTATAGGATGCCACTAGGTACACTAAGTGTTTGCTAGTATAATGGCTTAGTTATAATTAGTTGGAGTGTGCAACGCAGGCAGATGCGCTCTGCAAATGTCTTGGCACTAGTGGGACTATAGCAAAGTCCAATAGCCACGTATAGGATGCCACTAGGTACACTGAGTGTGTGCTAGTATAATGGCTTAGTTATAATTAGTTGGAGTGTGCAACGCAGGCAGATGCGCTCTGCAAATGTCTTGGCACTAGTGGGACTATAGCAAAGTCCAATAGCCACGTATAGGATGCCACTAGGTACACTGAGTGTTTGCTAGTATAATGGCTTAGTTATAATTAGTTGGAGTGTGCAACGCAGGCAGATGCGCTCTGCAAATGTCTTGGCACTAGTGGGACTATAGCAAAGTCCAATAGCCACGTATAGGATGCCACTAGGTACACTGAGTGTTTGCTAGTATAATGGCTTAGTTATAATTAGTTGTAGTGTGCAATGCAGGCAGACGTGCTCTGCAAATGTCTTTGCACTAGTGGGACTATAGCAAAGTCCGATAGCCACAGATAGGATGCCACTAGGTACACTGAGTGTTTGCTAGTATAATGGCTTAGTTATGAGTTGGAGTGTGCAGAGGACAAGAGGGTACAGTGGCAGGATTGTGGTGCTCTGGGTAGAGGAATGGAAGCCTGCCTTTCTATTCCCTCCTAATGGTGAAATGCAGGGAGGAAATCCCTGACCTTGGCTGCACAGACGCTGGCGCTGTTTTCAGGACCTGTCACCTTAACTCTGACCCTGCCGGTTTGAGCCCTTAAAAGGACTGCTATAAAGTGCTCTCCCTAAGCTGTCTAACGCTGTGTATGCAGCGCATACAGCTGTATCAGCGATAGGACTCAAGACGGAGCTGCGACAGTGATGTCTGACACCAAAGACGCAGAAGGCAGATAATGGCGTCCGTGAAGAAAATGTCCGGTTTTATAATGCAGGGACATGTGACATGCAGATCCTATCACACATGCCGTTGCTTCTCTGGCTCAAAGTCCACTTAGCTGTGTGTGTGTCTGTGATTGGCTGACATGCTGGCCCGCCCCACAAGACGCGCGCGCTTAGGGAAGGAAGACAAGAAAAAAAAAAAAAACAGCAGTGATCTGAAGGCACTGTTCACGCACACTATACACTGAAATGTGATAATAGTTTGATTCACAGAGTGACTTACACTATTACAGCAGAAACCAAGCTATGATTTAGCTGTTTTTTGGCTGCTAGAACCGTTCTCGAACGTTTCTAGAACTATCGAGCTTTTGCAAAAAGCTCGAGTTCTAGTTCGATCTAGAACATGCCCCAAAATCACTCGAGCCTAGAACTGGAGAACCACGAACCACGAACCGCGCTCAACTCTAGTGCTATGCACCAAATTAATCTTAATTCATGTACATACAACCCCCACATGAGCATGTCGATCTTCAACCCATATCACACAGCGTCCGCAGATTACAGAAAATATTTCCAGATCTACCACTTCTCTACAAACAGACAAATCTGTGGGCTGATACTTTTAGCCTGATGTGGCCGAATAACCATGGTCCTCCCCAGCCTGAGAATACCAGCCCCCAGCTGTCTGCTTTACCATGGCTAAGTATCAAAATTGTGGGGGGGAACCGCAAGCTGGTTTTTAAAAATGATTTATTTAAATAATTAAAAAAAAAAAAGCAGGATATGGTCCCTTGCATTTTGATACATAGCCAAGATAAGCACACGGCTGGGTTCTGCAACCAGTAGCCGTCTACTTTATCTGTGCTGAAATATGGGGGATCCTACGCCATCAAGTGATTGTGTCTGATGAAGGAGATAGAATCTCCAAAAATGCGATCACAATAAATCACTCTCTGGTTACACTTGCATTGTCTTTATGCAAGGCAGCGCGGCATTTAAGCCTTTCATCACCTCTTCATCTCTAAATACATGTGGGGCAGCGGCAGTCATGCTTTCATGCTGTAACAGTCGTTTGTGACTCGCACAAACCCTCAAGATGAGCAGTACCTGTACTGCTCTTTCTTGTCCCTCCTTCGATAAGACCCTATTTGCGCTCCTTATAAAAAACAAGATGTTTGCTGCACGAGTGGTAAAAGGCTTGCACACATGTACAATATTCTATGCAAAATACAATACGCTATTTAGCAAGCTAGGAACACACGTCCAATTCAAGGGATCCACTTGAAACAAACATACTAAGTCCAAAGTTTGACAGCACCCCACTGGGTGAAGATATCAATCCATCTTTAATCCAGCAAGGCATCACAATACCATTTCAACTATAAAGTCTTCATCAAGCTTGCTGAAGACTTTACAGTCGAAATGTTGTTGTGATGCCTTGATAGATTAAAGATATATTGATATCTTCACCCAGTGGGGCACTCTCATAGTTTTGGACCTATTTGAGCTCCTTGTGTGGCGCCCTGTGCCTAGTCGCCACAAATATCACACAATTACATGTGTATTTCCATCTGTATGACATGTATTGTAAGCCTTAGTGAGAATTTGGTTTTCTCTGCTGCTCACAACAAATCATACATTTGCCCACACTCCCTTACTGGAGTTGTCACTTGAGAGAAAACCAACTCTTGAGTATGAGCCCTAGAAGGAAAAAGGGGAGGAGCTTAGTTGGGAGGTAAATTTGAATTAGTGTGAGGTGAAGTGAGGAGTGTACTGAAGAGAGGTCCTGACCTGAGGTGATTTTTAAAACCTCTGGAAGGGCCAGCTACACTTGTCAGGGTATCATTCTCTAGCTCACCGGTGCCTTCAAGGTCGGTGACAAAACTGAGAGACTGCAGCCTTTTTTATAAGGAGCAGTAATATTTGCCTGGGTGCTCAGTGGCACATGTGAGTCTGGAAACTTCTAAAAGAAGTAGAGAGTTGTCCTACAGGATTCCAGTCACCTGATCGTCAGAAGGGATTGCAAATCCGGATTATTGTTGTCTTGAAAATCCCAGGATACCAAGATACCTATACCCAGGTAGGGAAATCGTAGCAGTGGAAGAGCACACTATCACCACATAGCAGATAAGCCAAACTCTCATCAGGGCAGGATGAAAACCACCATTATTGTGAAGGCTGTAAAGAATGTTCTGGACTGTAGTGCAGAGCTTCAGTAAAAGGTAAAACATCCCTATCCTGTCTCTGGCTTATTTATTTCCTGCTGCGCCATACCTACCTCAATACATCCCCCAGGACTAAGCCCTAGTTGGGAGGGCAAGAGTACAACCCTCTGGCACTGCGCATCACCACCTAACTCCTGGGGCCCATCAGCAGTGTCCAGCCATACCACAGCCGAACATCCCAACAGGCGTCACAAACTCTTTATTTATTTTATTTTTCTGTCTCCCTTTTTTAATATTTTTATTCCCCATTACAAAAAGCCTGTCGCTCGCGCCCCGGTACAAACACATCACCGCTCGGAGCCACCACCATGACATCAGAGGCGTCCAGGGCGGCACAGTAGTCTTCCAGCTTTTTACAGTACCACATATAGAAGAACTGCCGGTTCCAAAAGTGCCAGAAGCATTTTCAGTCGAGTCAAGATAGGAAGAAGAAGACACTTGGTGTTATGAAGCATCCTTCTCTCACGACGCAGATTTTCTGTCAGCAACTTCAACTGAACCACACCTTATACACAAAGTGAACTGAACAATCTTGTTAGAGATTTGGATCTGCCCAAGATTAAGGCTGAGCTCTTAGGTTCCCGGTTACACCAGTGGAATCTCCTAGCGGGCGATGTTCAGATTTCTTTGTTCCATAACAGTGATAAAAATCCTATCCAATACTTTTTCACAGAGGGCAATCTTGTGGCATGTAACATCAACAGTTTAATGGGAGCTCTGAAGATAAGTTATAATCCAGAGGAATGGAGACTCTTCATCCATTGGTTGAAAACAAACCTTAAATCCATCTTGCTGCATAATGGCAATAAGTTTCCATTAATTTCAGTTGGTTATGCTATCCACATGAAAAAAACCTATGACAACATGAACATTTGTGGCCCACTTATGGTGACATAAAAGTGGTTGCCCTCTTACTTTGTCTCCAGGATGGATATGTGCCGCCCCGGTGTTAGTCGGATCCGGGATCGTGGCTTGAGGGGCTCCGGACCCGGCTTGGCGGGCACTTTGATCAGTAAAAAGGGGTTATTTACAGGGGAGACGTTCGTGACGCCACCTACGGGTTGCGGTAATGGGAGTACCACCTCTGCTGGAGGGAGTACCGGGGCAGATGGTGTGAAGCAACAAGGTGTCAGTCCCTCCGCAGGTAGGAAATTCCCCAGACTCTTGGGTTTGATGGATTTGGTAGAACAGGGTGCAGGGACCAGGGTACTCACTGCGGGTAGTCGTGGTGTTGGATGAGGTTTAGAAAGTAGACACACACACTGTAGGTAAACCAAAGTCTCTGAGTGCCGCTGTCGCTCGGGGAGCTTGTCCAAGTGCCCGGTCCCACCAGTGTCACTTAGTGATCCGGAGCCTGCCTCCATGCAAAATTTTGTGTCTGTGTGGGTCCCTGTAGCTTGAAGCTGTAAGGTCCAGTTATTCAGTTTTTAAGTGAAGTCTTGTTCCTAAGGACTGGCACTTGGGACTTCAGTGGATCGCTTTGTTTGGAAAACCCTGTCCCCCGCGTTGTGCTGATGCCCTCAGTCTCTGAGCTCTGAGAAGGTCCCTGAAGGTCCCCTTCCTCTGCAGGTTAATTGCCAGGACATTGAATCGGCTCCTGTTCTAGGGTCCTGTACCCCTTCATGCTCGCTTCCGGTCAGCTCTGTTGGTCCCTCTCTAGTGCCTGCAGTTCCTCCTAGACTGCGTCTGTTGCACCCCAGACCGGGTCCCAGTTCAGTGTCTGCGACCCAAATTCGGTCCTTTTAGCTCCCCGGAAGCTAAAACCCAGCTCCACTCAATTTGAGAGCTGCCACTGCACTGTCTTGGTCCCCTCCGACCAGTCTGCCTGACCCCTAGGTGGGTGGCCCTGTACCAGCTAGACCAACCCACTGGTGTGTCTGACAGGTCATGATGTGACGTGTTGGTTGGGGTTTGTGGTGCTGATGAAAGTGACACTGATTTCCTAGGTACCTGGAACCATGGGGAAGGGGGGGGGGAGGTATGCACTGCACCCTGGGGAAAGGATGCAGTTCCCTGTAGCCCCCTGATGTATTTAGGGGTGTTACAGATACAGAATGTACTGCTGCTTTCTGTATTAAAGGGATAGTCATGCAACAGAATATCACTACAATAAAAGAGACCGGCCTCTCCGACATTCATTTCGGCCAGGGAGTAAAAATGTCCTGCACCCGACACTTGTTGCCCACATAAGATTTTGTTACCACCACTGCATAACAAGTTGGGTCTAATGAAAAACTTTGTAAAGGCAATGGATAAAAAAGCAAAAGCATTCAAGTATCTCGTTAATAAATTTCCAAGGTTGAGTGAAGGAAAGATAAAGGAAGGAGTCTTTCATGGACCTCAGACTCGTAAGCTTCTTCAAGATGAGAAGTTGCAGGGCAAGGAAAATTTGCATTAGTGGTAACTTATTTTTTCGGAAAAAGCAGTTAGCTATGAAGAGTTGATGGAAAATCTCTAAACATATAAGGATCTTGGCTGTAACATATCCCTAAAGATTCAATTCTTACATTCACATTAAGACTGTTTTTCACCAAGCTGCAGAGCAATGAGCGATGAGCATGGTGAGAGATTTCACCAAGATATTTTAGCTATGGAATGATATCAAGTAAAATGCAATCCATGAATGCTTGCAGAAGGCTGTTGGAAAATTGCAAGAGATGATCCGATGCAGGAGTAGAAGAGACGAGCAAAAAAGACTTGTCACTGACTGAGGACCAAATTTTGTAGTGCAATTTCTTTAACTGTTTATAATTTACAATAGCGTTTAGACATATTTTAGTTATTTGAATTGTTGCTTAGTATCCTCTAAATAAATATGATAAAATTTGCATAACAAAATATTCTGCATCTTTATATTTTGACCTCATCATCGGTTTATGGGACTTGTTTCCAAAATGCATCAGGCTTGTTTAGATGTTCTTTTGCATACTTTTGATGGTAAATTTTATGATGAGGATGCAGGAGAAGTTTTCTGATGATGTCATGCAGGGGTTCTGATTTCCCTCTCTAGCAATCCTACGAGTAGCTCTCACAGAAATTTTGCTTGGTCTTTAACTTGACCTTCACTGTTCTATTAACTACCATTTTATATTACATTTCAAACTGAGGAAAGGGCAAGTTGAAAACACTTTGTTATCTTCTTATAACCTTCTCCTGCTTTGTGGATTTTCATTTTCAGAGTGCTAGGCAGCTGCTTAGAAGAACCCATGCCTGCTATTTTTTAGGCACAAGGATAGAGGAGGCTGGGTTTTTATAAAGCTGTGAAATGTGCATCACCTGGACTTTCCAAACAATGATAGTGAACATACCATAACCCTAACAGGCTAATTAAGGTCTAAAACCTTAGTCAAAGTTATTTAAGCACCCAAATCTCCAAAGGTGCCCAAACTTTTGCCCATTTTTCTTTTTGTAATTTTTAAAATGTAAAGATAAAAATATTTATTTGTGCCTAAAACACAAAGGAAATGTGTCATATTTAACTTTATGCCTTTTAGAGATCATTTCATCTTCAATTTGCTTAACTGTTCATAATAACAGTAATTTTGACAAAGGGTGTCCAAACTTAAATGCCACTGTATAGTGCTTTACTTTATTACATGTCATCCCCTCTTGTTTGGTATAGCATTGTCCCTTATTACATAGCATCACCTCTTGTGATGTATAGGGCTGTCTCTTATTACAATGCATCCCCTCTTGTTATCTATAGTGCTGTCCCTTATTATACTACATCCCCTCTTGTTATCTATAGTGCTGTCACTTATTACACTGCATCCCCTCTTGTTATCTATAGTGCTGTCACTTATTACATTGCATCCCCTCTTGTTATCTATAGTGTTGTCTCTTATTACACTGCATATCCTCTTGTTATCTATAGTGCTGTCCCTTATTTTTTTTTTTTTTTTAAATTCTTTATTTTAAAGACCGACTCGAGAACATACAAAATAACAACTGCGCCACAAAGAGCAGAATAACAGATTTCAAATATTTAACATTGACATGTAGCCCACTCTTCCTCTCCCCTGTACATATCCAGTTACTGCAACTGCTCGAGTCAGGCCCAGTTTAATCCTTTTATGAACCAACCCAACAAGGGTAGAATACAGAACATACATAGAAAGAGAAAGCAAAGCCCAAAAGAATTTAGAACAGGATAAGAGAAAGAGGAAGAAAGGGGAATGCAGGGGAGGGGAGAATAGGAGAAGATAGGGGACAAAGAAATGAGAGGAAGGGAAAGCGAGAGAAGAGAGGAGAAAGAGAAGAGAAGAAGGAAAAAAAAAAAAAAGGGGGGAGGAGGGGGGGAGAGTGCTCCTCCAGAGCCTCACAGCAGCCGTGGAGCAGCGAGTAATCTGGCGTAATCCGCCGAGTAAGTGAACTCCAACCATGGGAACCAGGTCCTACGAAAACCTTCCTGACTGTCATTGAGAGAGGATGTCAGGTCCTCCATGTGCCTTAGGTCGTTAACCCTTGAAACCCACTGTGCCAATGTGGGGGGGGGTAGAGGACTTCCAGCCCAGCGGGATGCACGACCTGGCGGCCATTACCAGAAATCTAAGCAAAGAACGCTTGTATCTATGAGCCGGGAGTTCCGAAAGCTGTAAAATAAACAGTTCCGGACCCAGTGTCTCAGCCGTGCCGGTCACCAGTCTAATTACCTCCCTCACTCCTGACCAAAACCGCTGCAAGGAAGGGCAAGACCAAAAGATGTGCACGTAATCACCCTCCCCCGAGCCACACCTCCAGCAAACGGGATCGACTGAGGGGAATATCCTATGAAGTCTGGTCGGGACTCTATACCACCTAGTCAACAGTTTGAAGTTGGCCTCCAACATTCTGGAACTGATCGAAGTTTTATGTGCCATCATTAGGACGTTGTTTCGTTGCGTGTCTGATAGGGCCGTCCCAAGGTCCCTTTCCCACTGCCGCAAATAAACCGGGGTGGGCAAATCTCCCGGGTCTGATAGCAAATTGTATGCCAGGGAAAGTGAGTGCCGCAGGGCCCCCTCTCCCAAGCACAATTTTTCGAATCTTGTGAGAGGCCCAGCATACCGGGCGAAGCAGGGAAGGGAGCTCAAGAAATGCCTCAACTGCATGGCCCTCCATCTCCCCAGGGGGTCCGGAGGCAGGAGACCACATATATCCGAAAGAGATAGCCAGTCACCCTCCTCTCCCATCTGGTAAGCTCTGAATCTGCCCCCCTGTACCCAACTCCGAAAAACTGGGTCCGAGAGGCCAGGACGGAAATCCGGATCTCCTATAATTGGTGACATGGGGGAAGGCAACGGCAGGAGGAGGCGCCGAACCTCTCCCCTCGAACAGCATTCCAGAGTAACGCCAATGGTGGGGTGAGATCTCAGAGAGGCCGGGGAAAAACTCCCGACCCAAGGCATGGCCGGTAAATGCACCTCCGAGAAACTCTGTTCCAGGGCGACCCATGGTTTCATCCTAGAGTGACGGCACCAGTCCAGAACCCTAACCATATGTGTGGCCCAGTAATATTTTTTCATATCAGGTATTCCCAGCCCTCCCCTACGCTTAGGTCTGCACAATAGGGAACGGGAAAGTCTCGCCGGCTTATTCGCCCAGATAAATTTGGTATATAGTGAGGCCAATTCCTTGAAAAAAGAGCTCGGGATCTTAATTGGCAGGGCCTGGAAGAGGTAAAGTAGTCGTGGTAATATGTTCATCTTCAATATTGCACACCTCCCAAACCATGTGAAAAGACCCCTCGCCCAGTTTGCGCAGTCTGTTCTAATGGACTGCAGGAGAGGAAGATAGTTCAGCTTATATAGTTGGCTGTTATCCGCTGCCAGCTGGACCCCCAGGTACCTCAGAGAGTGATTAGCCCACTTAAACCCGAACGCCGATTGAAGCGAAATAACATGATCTTGGGGGAGAGATACATTCATAGCCTCCGATTTTGACATGTTAATTCTAAAATTAGAAAGAGAGGAGTATGTTTCCAGCTCTCTCAGTAAATTGGGCAGGGAGACCCGAGGATTGGTAATAAAGAAAAGTAAATCGTCCGCGTACGCCGCGATTTTGTAGGTGGAACCTGCAACTGTAGGGCCAGAAATGTCAATGTTACCTCTAATTCGGCTAAGCAGGGGTTCCAGGGTCAGGATAAAGATCAGGGGTGAAAGGGGGCATCCCTGCCTTGTTCCGTTAAGAATGGAAAATCTATCTGAAAGGAGACCGTTCACCCTGACCGCGGCAGAGGGGTTGCTATACAGAGAGCATATCCACCTGAGCATCATCCTCCCCAACCCCACCTCCCGCAGAACCTCCTCCATGAATATCCAATTGACTCTGTCGAACGCTTTTTCTGCGTCGGTCGACAAGAGCATCAGGGGCAACCCTTCCGAATTAGCCCTGTGGATTAAATTCAGCGCCTTAGTGGTGTTGTCCCTCGCTTCCCTTCCCATCATGAACCCAGCCTGGTCAGGGTGGACAATCCCCCCCAGCAATGGAGAGAGTCTCTCTGATAATATTCTGGTGAAGAGCTTCAAGTCTGTGTTGAGGAGGGAGATGGGTCGGTAACTAGAACAAGAGGTAGGGTCTTTACCCTCTTTAGGAATGACTACTATATTAGCGGCCAGAGAGTCTCTCGGCAAGTGGACTTTTTCGGAGAGTGAGATATTGTTAAAGGCCGAGAGAAATGGGGGGAGCAGCATGGAGCCCATCTTTTTGTAGTAAAGCAGGGGGAAACCATCTGGGCCAGGGGCCTTACCAGTGGGGGAATTTTTAATTGCAGCCCAGTACTCCTCCTCTGAAATGGGTCTTTCCATGGCGTCCGCATCCTCCGGTTTAAGGTGTTTCAAACCGGAGTTTGAAATGTACTTCTGGATACGCTGCCGTAGTTCCGTCCTGGCCCTCTCCGACCGCCCCCCATCTATTGAGTAGAGAGAGGAGTAAAAGTCTTTAAAGGCGGAGACTATGTCTTTTGGAAGAGTGGCCCACCTGTCGCCGGAAATGTGCACTCTAGGAACATAGCCCCTCGCCCTCTGGATCCGGAGGGCCCTAGCCAGGGTCCTGCCACTTTTATTGCCATATTCATAGAAATGCCGCCTGCACTTAGCTAGCACTCCCTTGGCCTTTTGATATAACAGGGACCTGAGTTCCTCCCTCTTCCTAGCCAGATTGACACCCACGTTCCCTCCCAGAGACCCCTTGTGCACTGCTTCCAACTCCCTTATGTCTGCTAGGAGAGATGTAACCTCAGCTTCCCGTTCTCTTTTCAGACGGGCCCCATGTTTAATGAATAATCCCCTCACAACACATTTGTGAGCTTCCCACACAATGTTGGGGGACATCCCCTCCCCCCCACTACAGTCAAAATATTCAGTCAGGGCCTCCCTTATTTCTTGCATTGTCACCGGCTCATTGAGTAGCGAGGTGTTCAATATCCACTGACCCTGCCTCCCGATGGGACATTCAAGGGACAGAGTGACCGTGATCAGCGCGTGATCAGAGAAAGATATGCACTCAATTGAAGCATCCACCAGAGAGTGTAGGTCCCCATGTTTAATAAAAAAGAGGTCCAACCTAGAATAGCAGTCGTGCGCTGCAGAATAAAATGAAAAGTCTTTGTCTGATGGGTGCAGCAATCGCCAAGTGTCTATCAGTTGGTGGTCATGTAGTCCCCGTCTCATCCGCCGCAGCGTCATGTGTGGCATACCGGACACCCCTTTTGAACTGTCTCTCAATGGTTCCAACACTACATTAAAGTCACCCCCGAGAACCAGAGTGCCCTCCGAGAATTCCTCTATCTTCTCAAGGTACCGCAACAAGGTGGGACATTGGCCCGCATTTGGCAAGTATACTGCCACGAATGTGAATAACTGAGTAGCTATGCGTCCCTTGAGCATCATAAGCCTACCCAGGTCGTCTGTCTGAGAGTCTAACAATTCCCAAGGGAGCGTACTGGACATGAGGATGCTCGTTCCCCTAGATCTAGGATCAGGGGAGGGTGAGTGGTGCACAATGGGGTACCTTCTGTCCGAGAGTCTGTAAGGTTTAGCTTCACAGTAATGTGTCTCTTGTAGGAAGGCTACCTGGATTCGGTTTTTCCAAAGAAGGTTCAGCAGGATAGACCGTTTCTCCGGGCTATGAAGGCCCTTGACATTCAGTGAGCCCACCCGCAGATCGGCCTGCCTCTGTTTCGCCATTCTCTGTCGCGAGACCCTAGAGGAGCAAACCAAAAAAAGAAGAGGGGAAGGGGGAAGGAGAGAAGAGAAAAAAGAAAAAAAAAAAAAAAAAAAAAAGAGGGAAAGCTGGTAAAAAGAGAGGAGGGGTAGAAAAAGTAGGAAGTAGCTGAGACCCTTTAGCAGGGGGAAGAGAGAAAGGCAAAAAGTTCAGAGAAGAGAACAAGAAAGTGGAAAAGCAGCAGGACTGCCGCTCGCAGAACCAGGGACCAGCCCAGGGACTACTAAGGAAAAGATAGGGACAAGAACTGACATGCGACCAGAGCGCATACCCGCGCCCCTCTTATTAGCACTAAATGACCCCTCTCCCCGACGGAGAGGAAGGGTCAGCCGGTTAACCACCCACACACCCCACCACCCAGGATGAACTCGGTAAAGAAAAACATCCCCCCCCCCCCACCCCCGAACCTAAACTAGACATTGCCATAGAAATAGAATTTTCAAAAACTTTAGACAATAAACTATGTCCAGAGAAAACTAGCCCAAGGCCAGGACTCCTGCTTAGGAGTCGTAGAGACGAAAGAGAGCCTCCCAGCTCCCCGTTCTTTGACTCCGTCTCCCGTTGAAAGCACCTTCGTCTCACGTCTTGGACCACTCCTTCCTCCCAGCAGCATCCGGTACATGCCAAGTCCCTCAAGGGACCCCGCTTTGAGCAGAGCGGTTGCCTCCCTTCCTCCTCCGCAACCCCGGGGGTGCCTGGGGTTCCCACTCCAACCAGTCCGGAGTGCTGTCCCTTATTACACTGCATCCCCTCTTGTTATCTATAGTGCTGTCCCTTATTACACTGCATCCCATTTTGTTATCTATAGTGCTGTCCCTTATTACACTGCATCCCCTCTAGTTATATATAGTGCTGTCACTTATTACACTGCATCCCCTCTAGTTATATATAGTGCTGTCACTTATTACACTGCATCCCCTCTTGTTATCTATAGTGCTGTCACTTATTACATTGCATCCCCTCTTGTTATCTATAGTGTTGTCTCTTATTACACTGCATATCCTCTTGTTATCTATAGTGCTGTCCCTTATTACACTGCATCCCCTCTTGTTATCTATAGTGCTGTACCTTATTACACTGCATCCCCTCTTGTTATCTATAGTGTTGTCTCTTATTACACTGCATCCCCTCTTTTTATCTATAGTGTTGTCTCTTATTACACTGCATCCCCTCTTGTTATCTATAGTGCTGTCCCTTATTACGCTGCATCCCCTCTTGTTATCTATAGTGGTGTCTCTTATTACACTGCATCCCCTCTTGTTATCTATAGTGCTGTCCCTTATTACACTGCATCCCCTCTTGTTATCTATAGTGCTGTCCCTTATTACACTGCATCCCCTCTTGTTATCTATAGTGGTGTCTCTTATTACACTGCATCCCCTCTTGTTATCTATAGTGTTGTTTCTTATTACACTGCATATCCTCTTGTTATCTATAGTGCTGTCCCTTATTACACTTCATCCCCTCTTGTTATCTATAGTGGTGTCTCTTATTACACTGCATCCCCTCTTGTTATCTATAGTGCTGTCCCTTATTATACCGCTTCCCCTCTTGTTATCTATAGTGTTGTCTCTTATTACACTGCATCGCCTCTTGTTATCTATAGTGTTGTTTCTTATTACACTGCATATCCTCTTGTTATCTATAGTGCTGTCCCTTATTACACTTCATCCCCTCTTGTTATCTATAGTGGTGTCTCTTATTACACTGCATCCCCTCTTGTTATCTATAGTGCTGTCCCTTATTATACCGCTTCCCCTCTTGTTATCTATAGTGTTGTCTCTTATTACACTGCATCCCCTCTTGTTATCTATAGTGTTGTCTCTTATTACACTGCATCCCCTCTTGTTATCTATAGTGGTGTCTCTTATTAGACTGCATCCCCTCTTGTTATCTATAGTGCTGTCTCTTATTACACTGCATCGCCTCTTTTTATCTATAGTGTTGTCCCTTATTACACTGCATCCCCTCTTGTTATCTATAGTGGTGTCTCTTATTACACTGCATCCCCTCTTGTTATCTATAGTGCTGTCTCTTATTACACTGCATCCCCCTTGTTATCTATAGTGTTGTCTCTTATTACACTGCATCCCCTCTTGTTATCTATAGTGCTGTCTCTTATTACACTGCATCCCTCTTGTTATCTATAGTGTTGTCTCTTATTACACTGCATCCCCTCTTGTTATCTATAGTGCTGTCCCTTATTACACTGCATCCCCTCTTGTTATCTATAGTGTTGTCTCTTATTACACTGCATCCCCTCTTGTTATCTATAGTGCTGTCTCTTATTACACTGCATCCCCTCTTTTTATCTATAGTGTTGTCCCTTATTACACTGCATCCCCTCTTGTTATCTATAGTGCTGTCTCTTATTACACTGCATCCCCTCTTTTTATCTATAGTGTTGTCCCTTATTACACTGCATCCCCTCTTGTTATCTATAGTGCTGTCCCTTATTACACTGCATCCCCTCTTGTTATCTATAGTGCTGTGCCTTATTACACTGCATCCCCTCTTGTTATCTATAGTGCTGTCCCTTATTACACTGCATCCCCTCTTATTATCTATAGTGGTGTCTCTTATTACACTGCATCCCCTCTTGTTATCTATAGTATTGTTTCTTATTACACTGCATATCCTCTTGTTATCTATAGTGTTGTCTCTTATTACACTGCATCCCCTCTTGTTATCTATAGTGCTGTCCCTTATTACACTGCATCCCCTCTTGTTATCTATAGTGTTGTCTCTTATTACACTGCATCCCCTCTTGTTATCTATAGTGCTGTCTCTTATTACACTGCATCCCCTCTTTTTATCTATAGTGTTGTCCCTTATTACACTGCATCCCCTCTTGTTATCTATAGTGCTGTCTCTTATTACACTGCATCCCCTCTTTTTATCTATAGTGTTGTCCCTTATTACACTGCATCCCCTCTTGTTATCTATAGTGCTGTCCCTTATTACACTGCATCCCCTCTTGTTATCTATAGTGCTGTGCCTTATTACACTGCATCCCCTCTTGTTATCTATAGTGCTGTCCCTTATTACACTGCATCCCCTCTTATTATCTATAGTGGTGTCTCTTATTACACTGCATCCCCTCTTGTTATCTATAGTATTGTTTCTTATTACACTGCATATCCTCTTGTTATCTATAGTGCTGTCCCTTATTACACTGCATCCCCTCTTGTTATCTATAGTGCTGTCCCTTATTACACTGCATCCCCTCTTGTTATCTATAGTGTTGTCTCTTATTACACTGCATCCCCTCTTGTTATCTATAGTGCTGTCCCTTATTACACTGCATCCCCTCTTGTTATCTATAGTGTTGTCTCTTATTACACTGCATCCCCTCTTTTTATCTATAGTGTTGCCTCTTATTACACTGCATCCCCTCTTGTTATCTATAGTGCTGTCCCTTATTACGCTGCATCCCCTCTTGTTATCTATAGTGGTGTCTCTTATTACACTGCATCCCCTCTTGTTATCTATAGTGCTGTCCCTTATTACACTGCATCCCCTCTTGTTATCTATAGTGCTGTCCCTTATTACACTGCATCCCCTCTTGTTATCTATAGTGCTGTCCCTTATTACACTGCATCCCCTCTTGTTATCTATAGTGTTGTTTCTTATTACACTGCATATCCTCTTGTTATCTATAGTGCTGTCCCTTATTACACTTCATCCCCTCTTGTTATCTATAGTGGTGTCTCTTATTACACTGCATCCCCTCTTGTTATCTATAGTGCTGTCCCTTATTATACCGCTTCCCCTCTTGTTATCTATAGTGTTGTCTCTTATTACACTGCATCCCCTCTTGTTATCTATAGTGTTGTCTCTTATTACACTGCATCCCCTCTTGTTATCTATAGTGGTGTCTCTTATTAGACTGCATCCCCTCTTGTTATCTATAGTGCTGTCTCTTATTACACTGCATCCCCTCTTTTTATCTATAGTGTTGTCCCTTATTACACTGCATCCCCTCTTGTTATCTATAGTGGTGTCTCTTATTACACTGCATCCCCTCTTGTTATCTATAGTGCTGTCTCTTATTACACTGCATCCCCCTTGTTATCTATAGTGTTGTCTCTTATTACACTGCATCCCCTCTTGTTATCTATAGTGCTGTCTCTTATTACACTGCATCCCTCTTGTTATCTATAGTGTTGTCTCTTATTACACTGCATCCCCTCTTGTTATCTATAGTGCTGTCCCTTATTACACTGCATCCCCTCTTGTTATCTATAGTGTTGTCTCTTATTACACTGCATCCCCTCTTGTTATCTATAGTGCTGTCTCTTATTACACTGCATCCCCTCTTTTTATCTATAGTGTTGTCCCTTATTACACTGCATCCCCTCTTGTTATCTATAGTGCTGTCTCTTATTACACTGCATCCCCTCTTTTTATCTATAGTGTTGTCCCTTATTACACTGCATCCCCTCTTGTTATCTATAGTGCTGTCCCTTATTACACTGCATCCCCTCTTGTTATCTATAGTGCTGTGCCTTATTACACTGCATCCCCTCTTGTTATCTATAGTGCTGTCCCTTATTACACTGCATCCCCTCTTATTATCTATAGTGGTGTCTCTTATTACACTGCATCCCCTCTTGTTATCTATAGTATTGTTTCTTTTTACACTGCATATCCTCTTGTTATCTATAGTGCTGTCCCTTATTACACTGCATCCCCTCTTGTTATCTATAGTGCTGTCCCTTATTACACTGCATCCCCTCTTGTTATCTATAGTGTTGTCTCTTATTACACTGCATCCCCTCTTGTTATCTATAGTGCTGTCCCTTATTACACTGCATCCCCTCTTGTTATCTATAGTGTTGTCTCTTATTACACTGCATCCCCTCTTGTTATCTATAGTGTTGTCTCTTATTACACTGCATCCCCTCTTGTTATCTATAGTGCTGTCCCTTATTACACTGCATCCCCTCTTGTTATCTATAGTGCTGTCTCTTATTACACTGCATCCCCTCTTTTTATCTATAGTGTTGTCCCTTATTACACTGCATCCCCTCTTGTTATCTATAGTGCTGTCTCTTATTACACTGCATCCCCTTGTTATCTATAGTGTTGTCTCTTATTACACTGCATCCCCTCTTGTTATCTATAGTGCTGTCTCTTATTACACTGCATCCCTCTTGTTATCTATAGTGTTGTCTCTTATTACACTGCATCCCCTCTTGTTATCTATAGTGCTGTCCCTTATTACACTGCATCCCCTCTTGTTATCTATAGTGTTGTCTCTTATTACACTGCATCCCCTCTTGTTATCTATAGTGCTGTCTCTTATTACACTGCATCCCTTCTTTTTATCTATAGTGTTGTCCCTTATTACACTGCATCCCCTCTTGTTATCTATAGTGCTGTCTCTTATTACACTGCATCCCCCTTGTTATCTATAGTGTTGTCTCTTATTACACTGCATCCCCTCTTGTTATCTATAGTGCTGTCCCTTATTACACTGCATCCCCTCTTGTTATCTATAGTGGTGTCTCTTATTACACTGCATCCCCTCTTGTTATCTATAGTGTTGTTTCTTATTACACTGCATATCCTCTTGTTATCTATAGTGCTGTCCCTTATTACACTGCATCCCCTCTTGTTATCTATAGTGCTGTCCCTTATTACACTGCATCCCCTCTTGTTATCTATAGTGTTGTCTCTTATTACACTGCATCCCCTCTTGTTATCTATAGTGCTGTCCCTTATTACACTGCATCCCCTCTTGTTATCTATAGTGCTGTCCCTTATTACACTGCATCCCCTCTTGTTATCTATAGTGGTGTCTCTTATTACACTGCATCCCCTCTTGTTATCTATAGTGTTGTTTCTTATTACACTGCATATCCTCTTGTTATCTATAGTGCTGTCCCTTATTACACTGCATCCCCTCTTGTTATCTATAGTGCTGTCCCTTATTACACTGCATCCCCTCTTGTTATCTATAGTGTTGTCTCTTATTACACTGCATCCCCTCTTGTTATCTATAGTGTTGTCTCTTATTACACTGCATCCCCTCTTGTTATTTATAGTGCTGTCCCTTATTATACCGCAACCCTCTTGTTATTTACTATACATCATGTGCTGCGGGGCCCCATACACTTTAAACTGCCCGGGGGCCTTGCTTGCTACCCTTAATCCACCCCTACTTATTGTTATGCAGTATACAAGAAAGGCATGTGATGGCCACAAAAACACAGATCAAGGGTCATAGAACATCAAGGAATTGCCCAAAAATGTGATTTATGTATTTACATTTATTTTTTTGGATTGTCAAATATATCAGTTTCATGAAAGTTATGTATGGTACATGGATCTT
Organism: Anomaloglossus baeobatrachus; assembly: GCF_048569485.1. Classification (NCBI taxonomy): domain Eukaryota; kingdom Metazoa; phylum Chordata; class Amphibia; order Anura; family Aromobatidae; genus Anomaloglossus; species Anomaloglossus baeobatrachus. The sequence continues at coordinate 70,472,872 of NC_134360.1, forward strand.
ATTAATTTAAACCTTGAGTTCATCATTCAGGCATTCTGCATACATGCAGCCTGAATGCAGAGCACCAGTATGTAGGTGTCCAGTTTCTATTCTTGTCATACAGGTTTGACAGGTCTGATGCCTAGGGCTTAGAGAATGATATCAGAGGGTTTAGTTTTGTGACTAAAAACTGATTACTCTACCTACTGACCCATGATTTAATAGTGTATTTTTATTAACACCTTATCACCGTTTCCATATTCTGTTTTTGCTCTTTTGTTTTTCCTACTCTTCTTCCAAGAGCCATTAAGTTTTTTCATTCTTTTGGTCAAAAGAACCATACGACATTTTGATTCTTCATGAGACAAGTTGCAGTTTTGAATGATACCAATCACTTTTCATGTACTGAAAACAGGTATAAAAATACAAATGATGTGAAACAACAAAAAAAAATGCAATTAAGTTTATGACATTGTTTTGTTTTTATGATGTTCATTCTGCAGTAAGAATAACTTGACAACTTGATGTTCCAGAATGGCAATAACAAAATTGTATATATTTTTTTATTTAAGTGGTGGAAAAATTATCTAAATTTCCCCCCCAAAAAAATTTGGTTTGTGTCAACATTTTCTGTAACCTATAATTATTTATTTCTCTATTTATTAAGCTGTTTCAGGGATTGTTTTTTTGCATGGAGAACTAACAATTTGTGGTACTGTCACGCTAAGTACGGGGAAGTACTAAGCAAGTTACAAAAGGTAAGAAGGGAAGGGGACCCCTGCGTCTAGGGAAGGGAGAGATAGTGACCCCTTACCACCCTTACTGCTAGTCCCTGGGGTCCCTCACCACCCTAGATAGGTTCTGCACCTATGGGCTGAGCTGGATACCTGACTCTAGCTATCTCTAATGCTGGAATCAAAATAGGGAACAGGTGGGATCAGCTCTTCTTCAACCCCACTAAACGCTAAAGGAACACACAAGGAGGACACACAGGGGAAAAATGCATGAACTACTTATCCAGGGATGACACAGGCAGAAGTTCAGCAAAGGTACAGCAACGATACCACAGAGGAGTTCAAGCAAGACACCTGCTTGCAACCAGAGCTAGTATGAACTCTATAATATCAACAGCACCAGTCCAGGGAAGATCAGAGTATTTAAGCACAAGGGGAATAGGGAATACTGATAATCAGCAGCTGACAGAAGTTAGCTTCCCTGGGTCCTAAGGGGAAAACATGAAAATGCATCAGGAAAGCTACTTAGTACAATGAATACTAACAGCAGGAACAATAGAAAGTCAGGGAGCATTTTTTGCAGCTAAACGATGTAACCTTCTACAGCTAGAAATCACATGACTGTCTTTCACCCGTGACACACCCATGACAGGTACATGCAACATTTTGATCCTTTTTTTTAATTTGTTTAGATAGATGTAGTAATAGATCAGACTTTTACACAATTGCACATGGTACCAATTATGTTTTCTTATCTTGAAAAGTGGTGTGATTTGATATTTAGATACACTTCTCAGTATTGAAACTGCAACACCAAGAAGTTATGGAATAATGGAGATCACAGGATGGATAGTCATTTTAATGATATGCAAATGATAAAATAATGGAAACACAATTTTCAAAGCATCTCAGTTTATTCAGTGTAGAGTGCGAGCACCACTGCAAAAATAGATTATTAATGGTTGTCTGAGAAATGTACTTGGGCAAATCATCAAGATCCACTGTTGGCAGTTTCTTTTGCGACTTCTGACCATTGGACAATGATGCCCCAGATGGGCTTGATCGGAGACAAGTCCGAAGACGCTGCAGGTTATGATAGTACATTTAGGGAACACAGGCTTCTCACAGTAACATGAGCAACATGTGGCCTGACATTGTGATGTTGAAAAATGGCTCTAAGGACGCTTTTCAGAAATGGCTTTACCACTTCTTCTATGACCAAATCAATGTAACACTAAACTGTTGATGTACCAAGAATGAATGATAGAGGGGTTAATTCAACTAATGTACATTATACAGTCCCACACGCCATAATCCTGATAACAGATCCTATGTGACATTTCCTTTTAAAGCCCTTTTCATGGTAATATGGTCTCCATATCAATCTCCAGCTATTATTGTGTCCAAGACAAAGCTGGGACTCCTTGCTAAGAGGATAGACCTCAATTCCAGCCTCCATTGCCACTTGTGCTGCATGATGATAGTCTTTGAGAGCGATGGTATTAGGTCAATTGAACACCACTATGTTTTTGTTTTATAGTGTCCTGCTACACTGATGTACCTGAATGAGAGGTGTCTGGGTGATATTCATTAAGAGGACATGTTGTGCTATGGTAGCTAGGGACAACCTGGTGCTGGCTGGGGTAACAAGGAATGTTGATTCCAATTTCATACACCTCCATGCCAGTAGAAGTAGACTAGAGAGCGCCCATAAATTAGGGAAGGTTTGGTGCCATAGAACAGATGCTGTTGATCTTTGATCTTCAGGACTAATTATTGTCCCTTTGTAGAATAGACAGACAGGGACTTTAAGGTTGGGTAGCTGAAGTGTGATGACAAATTGAGCACTGATGATCTCAAAGTTCAGTTCTGCTGTCCTACCAAGTTGGGCATGGTGAGCGAGTCATGGAGAAGAGTGTGACCAAGTAGGGGTCTGCGGAGGTTAAAGTTTTATGGTTACCTAAGACGCCACTCACATCAGCGATATTTTGCCGGAAAGCCAGATCCTGCACAAATGCGTTTCAGTTCCATTCATTTACAATGGAAGCGCGGCAAGATGCGGTTACATGCGGATGTGTATGATGCACGCACTCAAAAACACAATTAAAAATGCGCAAGTAAACTAAAGCCTGCTTTACATGTTACGATTTCGCATACGATATCGTATGCGATCGTAACCGCCCCCATCGTATGTGCGGCTTGTTCAATTTGTTGAATGTGCCGCAGAAACGATTAACCCCCGTCACACGTACTTACCTTCCATACAACCTCGATGTGGGCGGCATACGTCCACTTCCTGGAGTGGGAGGGATGTTCGGCGTCACATCGACGTCACGCGGCAGCCGGCCAATAGAAGCGGAGGGGCGGAGATGAGCGGGACGTAAACATCCCACCCACCTCTTTCCTTCTGCATTGCCGGCTGGAGCCACGGGAGGAAGGTAATATCTGTTTAATATTCCCGGGGTGTCACACACTGCGATGTGTGCTGCCTCTGGAACATTGAACAACCCAACGTGCAATTCTTCAGGATTCAACGACGTGCATGCGATGAACATTTTAACGTTCAATCGCAATCGCACGTACCTGTCACACACTACAATGTACCTTATGATGCCGGATGTCCGTCACTTACAACGTGACCCCGCTGACACATCATAAGATATATAGTAGCGTGTAAAGCGGGCTTAATGTGCGGAGATGGTGCACAAATTCTACAGCGTCAAAATCTCAATGGATACAGATCGCGGGAACGTAGCCTTACAGTAAAAAGGCACAATGGTGGGTATTACTATAAAGAGACACAATGGTGGGCATAATTACAATAATGAAGCATGTGGGGGTATCATTATTATTATGATGAACAGGAGGGAGTTATTATTATTATAAGATGGAGTCTCATGGAAACACTGTTACTATGTAGAGGCGAATCTAGGTTTTCCGGCACCCGGGGGCAAGAATTTAGTTTGGCGCCCCTCCCATTTCCATGCGGTTTGAGTAGTCATTATGTTACCACTGATTCACATGCGATTTGCACACTTATTCACATGCCGATGAGTTGCTCTTCTTAATTTTTTCAATTTTCAGGGACAACTACAGCTCCTTCTTCATTGAGAGAGGCAGAAAAGCTAGTTGTCATGTGACCGTAAGTAAAAAAAAATAGCATATACAGTAATTTGAGTGATCATGTGATGACTGCTGGAACAGCAAGCAGAGCTGAATCCTGACAGTGAGTATATTACACACTGTTAGGATTGGGTATGCTACAATGCTTGATTTTATATTTAAATGGCTTGTTCAGGTTTGTGATGAAAGTCTGTAGTCATTCTAGGTTACTGCAGACTTCTGAAATCTCACAGTGCGCTTACTGCACACTTTCCAGATTCTGCTGTGCCAGTGGCAAGTGGAGCCGACCGAGTAGACAGTCATATGAGTGCAAGTATGCAATTTGCATACTTCCAGTCACATTCCAAACACACATGTCCAGCTTCACTCAATTCACTTGTATTGTGTGAGGCCACGCATGTCTAGTCAGCACATGACCGTAAATATGTAAATTGCATAAGTACGGTTTCATGAACTCCCGCTCTCACTGCCGTCACCAGAGAATCCTTACAGTGTGCAATGCACACATTGTGAGAATTCAGAAGTCTGCAGAGCTCCCTGATGTTCCTAGATTGTTTTTTTTCACCCCGTGTGGTGATCATATGCCTAGCCATGTCTTAACCTGATCACAACCATGGCTATTGAGCCGGACAGCGAGAACACTAGTCCCGCTCTAACATAAAGACACAAATGGTAAAAACAGACAAGGGAAAAGGAATCTGCATCCACTTAACATGCAACCCAAAGAACAGGTGGGTATAAAAAAGAGAATGAAAAGCAAATAAATCAAAATGGAGAAAATGAAGTGGAAGACACCAAACAAACTTCCATCCAGCAATCTTCAGGTCAAAGTCAAAAGTGATTTCTTTTTCGACGACTCACACCTCCAAGCCAGACCCACTGAATAGCAAGAAATGCCAAAAGTGACTAACCTGTTTGCATATTTCGCCTACCACCAGATCCTGATGCGCATTTTGGTATGGATGTCTTCATTAGGGGCTGAAGGAGTCGGTGCCGAAACAAGCGTCGGGACCTGGCACCATGTACCAGTGCTCCACACTAGTATAATGTTTACATTGGCTGCAGAGTTCACTGGCTGTATTTTGCATGTGACCACTGCAGGCAATCACTAGCCTCAGAGGTCTTCTGTTGTACACTGCGACCAGTCACTGACTGCAGTGGTCACTAAGGGTATATGGGACATGATGTCTGCTGTCACAGTAACCAAAAACAAGAGGGGAGCATCAAGAATGAAGCACTGGAACATAGGTGAGTAAGGGGGTGAGTTTACCTGTGTTATAGTGGATAGTCATCGGCATCTGGCATTGCTGGACCCTGTAAACCGCTTACTGATCAGGCAGGGTTACTGATAAAGCAATCTGTATAAATATATAAATATTGAGAAAACTATTTTGCTATGCTCTTCATGCATGCCTCCTGCCAAGGCACTAAACCTGAGCCTGAGAATATGGACAGAAATTACTCCAAAAAAGTCTTTTTGTTTGTAAAATGCAATGGTTTTCAAGGGATTTTCTACCATTATGTCTGCTGTTTCACAGGAAAAAATAGCTTGACCTGCTTTATATATAGCGTTTTGCTGAAGTTTAGGCTGGTTTCAGATATATCCTTTGCATTAAGTCCACTTTACACCCTGTGACATCGCTAGCATCGGCTAGCGATGTCACGTACTATCGCACCCGCCCCCGTCGGTGGCACGATTTGTGGTGATCACTGCCGTAGCGAATATTATTGCTACAGCATCGTCACACGCACATACCTTTGCAGCGACGTCGCTGTGACTGGCGAACCGCCTCCTTTCTGAGGGGGCGGTTCGTTCAGCGTCACAGCGACGTCACAGTAGCGTCACTGAACCGCCGCCCAATAGAAAAGGAGGGGAGGAGATGAGCCGGATCATGCCGCCCACCTCCTTCCTTCCTTATTGCCGGCGGATGCAGGTAAGGAGATGTTTGTTGTTCCAGCGGCGTCACACATAGCGATGTGTGCTGACGCAGGAACGACAAACAACATCGTTACTGCAGCCGCAACGATAATTGGGAAGAGGGGGTGATGTCACCGATGAGCGATTTTGAACGTTTTTGTGACGATTCAAAATCGCTCATAGGTGTCAGACACAACGACATCCCTAAAGCGGCCGGATGTGCGTCACAAATTCCGTGACCCCAACGAGATCGCTTTAGCGATCTTGTAGCGTGTAAAGCCACCTTAAGGCTTATATTTTGAGCCTGATTCAAATCAATAACTGATGGTAAAACTGAAGCAAAAATCAGTTACCATCTTGCATATTAAACATTAACTTGCGCTGGTCTGCTGCAGTAAAAATGACAATACAAAAATGTAATTTTAATTACAATAAAATAATAATTTTATTACATTATTCCCAGAAACCAGCTGTGAGTCAGAAATGCATCCGGGAAGCTTTCCAATGCAGTTCCCTTTCAGTTTCAGCACTTTTCCATCCATTGCAGCATTTTTACAGTCCTCCCAGACCTACTTCCAAGGTCCTCTAGAAAATTATTCGAGTTTTCCATTGAATTGCATTAGGTTCAGTATTCGGTTTGAATACACAAATAATAAAAATTATTCAGCACAAAGAATCTGAACCTGAATTTTTAACTATTTGCCCATCAATAATAATAAATAAATGTCATTATTGTTTAATTATTTTTTAATTAATTAAAAAAAATAATTTATTAATGTTTAATTATTTCCAAATGAGTCATAAGACTGTAAGGTATGACAATTCTGATTAAATGGTCACTGTTTGTTCAAACAAGTTAGTCTGTCCTTTAATAGATAATGCGCTAAATAGAAATTCTGCACTGTATTGAAAATTATTTGGACTTGCCTCCAAAAAATTGCTTTAAAATGTCAAGCACAAGAGTCTCCCTTCTGTCAAACATGCTGTCCATTGCCTATTGTGAAGTGTGGCGCCCCTGACCTGGTCAGGCACCACTGAGTACTGCACCCATGCTGGGGACAGTACAATACAGGTAATCCAGAAGGCTGACCGGGGTGTGGAACACAGGCGCATAGTGATCAGGTCTCACACATGTACCCATGAGAGGACCCCTGGGGATCCCAGGAGGGGGCAAAGCCTATACCTCCACTGGAATAGTGGCAGGGGGTTAAAAAGCCTCCATCTCCTCTCAAGGGGTGTGGTGGAGAGTCTGGTTGCTAGGTGGCGTAGGCAAGAACAGGAGAGGAGGAGCAGTGAGTCGGTTAGAGCAGAGAACTCCAGAGGGCTCAGTGAGGAGCAGACCTGTGGGGCTGATGCTGTCTAACAGCGCCCGCGCAGTGACTACAGACGGGGGAGAACGGTCAACTAGAAGTGCTGCCTGAAAGCCAGCTTCAGCTAGAGAGTGCACGGAGTGGGAAGTAAGGAGACTTCTAGAGAGCACCAGGCCCAACCGGGCGGCAGATCCCGAAGCGAGGATAGATTCACCTTTCCCTGCTAAACCTGCCGGTGTGGGGCTCTTACAGCCCACACCACAACAACCAAAAGCCGCAGCCACGTAACCGCAAGTAGGGCCCATAGGTCACAGGAGGCAAGAGGCTGGAGTGGCCTGGCCCGGGGAACAAGCACACGGCAAAACAAGAAGGGGAGAGAGGCTTGGAGCATCTTCCCTGGGTGACCCCCATAGGGACTCAAAGTCGGGGTCACCCCAAACCACCAAGGGCTAAGGAAGGCGAGTTTGTAGTCACCCTCATACAGTCAGCCGGAAGGATACCTGGTTCCCACCTGGTTCATCCCAGCTACGCCCGGGTTACTCACCCTGCCACCTGAAGTGAGTAAAAACCCTGAAAGACACTCTGCCTGTGTGTGGTCATTCTGCGACTTGTGGTACTACAGCTTTACAAAGGGCCCTGGGGCTTGCCTCACTCTCAGGAGGCTACTACACCCGACTGCACCCACCATCAGCCCCAGGTGCCTCCTAATCTGCAGTGGCGGTCCCCTCTGACCGCAAATCTGAGAGTGGCGTCACGATCAAAACTGAAGATTCCCTACCTGTGACCAGATCCAGCCGAGTGGAGTCCCTGAAGGTAATGCACCGACACAACACCTGTGGGGCTTCACATGAAGTATAATCTGTCTCTAATGGCAGAGATGCTGAGACGGATGACAAGAGGAGGGGATCTGAGAACAGACCCTACAAAAATTTTAGACCCTAAAAAACTGGTGCAAAAGACTTGATAAATTCCAGTGTTGAAATAAATTAGTTTCTTGTTCTTTGATGTTTCCTGCTAAACTACAGTATAGAAAATGATAAAGGTTGTTATGGGAAACAAACTATTTTTAGGCTGGGGTGCCCAATAAACATACATAAACAATAAACATGGGTCTCCCCAGTCTGAGAATACCAGCCCCCAAGAACCATGAGATTATTCCTATCCCAAAGCGATTATTGGCAGAAAAAGTACTCAAAAAAGGTAGGTGGTGTTCTGTCAGAGTTGCGAGTTATTGTGTTTGCGAAATGTAAAACTTGATTAAGTCTCATCGCTTTTGGAGGGGGGTTATAATTTTGGGGTATTTTATTACCAAGGTCCAGAATGTGTTGTAACGTAGTAATCCCTTTGAGTTTCCACCAGACAAAAGCCCGATGTTCTAGTCCTGAGGGGAACATTGGATTGTTTAATAACGATGTTAGAGGGTAGGGGTTGGATTGAATTTTATACTGTTGCCTGAGATTTTTCCATAGAGTGGTAAGTGAAGGAGGCTGTAATAGATTACAGGGAGTGAACCTAGATTCCATAGGAGTCCTGCTAATGTGTAGATAGTCAGAAATGAGTTTTCAAGTTTAACCCATCTAGGTCTATTATATGGTGCCGAGATTATCGCCATTTGGGCTAGTTCACTACCTTGTAGTAGAAAGCGAAATTTGGCAAGAACAAACCCCCCAATTTTTTATGATGGAACATAGTTTTTGGTCTTATTCTCTGTCTCCGTCCTTGCCAAATATACCGTATTTTTCAGATTATAAAATGCACTTTTCCACCCAAAAATTTGAAAGGAAAGTGAGGGGTGCGTCTTATAATCTGAATGTAGCTTACCGGGGTGGTGAAGAGGGGTCTCAAGAGGCCGGGGGACTGCTGAGTCGGGTGTGCAGGGGCTTCGGTGGCTGTGCAGGGGCTGCGGCGGCTGTGCGGTGTCTGCAGCTGCAGTGCGGCGGCTGTGTGGTGTCTGCGCGGTGTGACCTGCGCCTGGGGCTGCTGTGTGGGTCTCCGGCGGCTAGACTGGCGCGACACTGCGGGTCAGGCAGTGAGGACTTCAAATAATGCCGCCAGGAGTCGGCAGCCTGAGCCTCCGCCGCAGCTCCAGCCTCCGCCGTAGCCCCAGCCTCCACCTTTGCATAGCACAGCCTACAAGTTTCTGGAACACCCACCACCCCTGCCTCCTGCCCCCTCTGGTAAGACACCACCAGATTACAACACGGACCCCATTTTTTTTTCACCTTTTTTTGCTCTGAATTTGGGGTGCATCTTATAATCCGTTGCGTCTCATAAAACATAAAAAATGGTAATCGTAATGAACTTGTGTATATCAGGAAATGTTTTTGTGTTTATATAAATGGGTAAGAACTGGAAAAGATATAAAAATCTGGGTAGAGTAGTTGTCGGGGGCAGGGGCCAGTTCCCCGTCGCGGGGGCTGCTCGGGGAGATCGCGCTCGGATCCGGTGCCTTCTCCTCGGTGGCTCGAGTGGAGCCGGACCCAGGGCTCGAGCAGCGCTCCTCGCCCACGAGTGAAAAGGGGAATTGGATTTGTGGGATATATAGAGTTCGTGACGCCACCCACGGGTTGTGGTGATGGTGGGCATCACCGCTGCTGGTGACGGGGTTCCCGGGAGTGATGGCGGGGAGCAGCTAGGTGTTGACCCCTCCGTGGGTAGGGGCTGTACGTCCCGGGGCCCGGTAGGAGGGAGGGAGGCTTCCTTAGGATGGGTTTGCAGGGTGCAGTGTTGCGGTGCAGCGCAGTGCCAGATGGCACGGGTGTACTCACTCAGACACAGATGGACAGAGTCTCTAGTAAACCAAATGGCTGGATGGACGGGGCCCGCAGCCGGCTGCAGTGTTCTCCCTGGATGAGTTGATGGTGGCTGTCGTTCCCCTTCACCTGTGTTTTGTATCTTGACTCCAAAGCCTGGGCACCGGTAGTCCACTCCCCGGCGTATACGTGTCGGAGCAGCTCGTTTGCCCGCAGACGCTGGCCCTTTGGATCTCTTGCCCTTGGCGGTGGCGCTTATCCGGAACGGTTGGGCTGTTGCCTTCAATCGGGACTTGGGTGGGAATGAACCCCTGAGGTCCAGACTGCAATCAGGAAATTTGACTAAAGGTCGGCTTCAAGCCTAGTCGGGGTCTGAGTACCCTGCCTGGTGCTTGGCTCCAATCGGCTCCCCGGTTCGGTACCGGCGGGCCACCGCCCGACCCCGGTCCTACGGTTCTGCTGACCGTCACCAACTCCTGCAGACGGCCACCACCGTCTGCTTACCTTGCTGGAAGTGCCTGGGCTCCCACCCAGACACCAACAGTTTCACTCCTCACTCTCTACTGACCACCACTGGACTGACTCCAGGCCTGTGAACTCCTCGGTGGGCGGGGTCAACCACCTGGCTCCGCCCCACCTGGTGTAGACATCAGCCCTGGAGGGTGGCAACAAGGATTTAATGTGTGACTGGTGTGACCTATCCAGGAAAGGGGGAGTATGATGTTGTGTCTGTGACGACCTGGCTAAGACCAGCCGGGATTGGGAAATTGGGGCTTATTTGTTGAGGTCTTTCACAAATCTCTGTATGAGTGGTGAATAATTCCATTTTATAGAGAGTAGATTTATTGGGGGTTAAATTATTACCTAAATAGGTGAGGAAGTGCTCTCTTTTCTCAAACCGAAATTGCTCTGTAATAAGGGACAGATCATGTTCTGACATATTAAGAAACCATGCTTCGGATTTGTCCACATTAACTTTTAGCCCTGATATTGACTCGAATGTTTGGAGAAGGGAGAAAAAGTTAGGTAGAGATGTTGTTGGCTGCGTAATGGAGATAACAGATCGTCTGCAAATACGCTTGTTTTATATGTATCTGTGGAGTTATGAAATCCCTTAATATCCGGGTTGTTCCTAATAGCGTTGGTGAAGGGTTCCATTGCTAAAACATATAGGGCTGGGGATAGGGGACATCCAGTGAGTCCTGCCGATCCCAGATATCTGCAAGTTCGCCTATCACTAAAAACCATACAATTTGGATGTATTCACATTGCAGAATGGTGCTAGGAAAAATCCATTTGCTTGGCACAAAAACAAACCTAATTGATTCACTTCATGCAGGCAGCAGGTTGCAGAAACTTTCCTGTTCAACAGGCTTCTCCATTTATCAGAATCCTAATATACTATATTCAGTATATAGACGGAAGTAAGCTCCTTTATTAGCTTAATTATATGCCAGCTTTTATATCACCAATTGATTGCACTATACATTATTATTAAGTGACATACAGGTTGCCCTTAAAGAGCCCTTACAGTGTTATGTAAATGAAGCTAAATCACTGTATAATGAAATGTTTTGCAATGTTCAAACTTAATTCAATTTCCCATCATTTGCAAGATTGCTGAGATAAATTTTACGAGCGAGAATATCCTTGTTTAAAACTAGAGGATAAAAAAATCCTCTAACAGTATATTCACCGAAAAGCCTGGAAGAAATCTAATATGCAAATTGCTTAAGCTGGTGTCACACACAGCGACAACGACAACGACGTCGCTGCTACGTCACCATTTTCTGTGACGTTGCAGCGACGTCCCGTCGCTGTCGCTGTGTGTGACATCCAGCAACGACCTGGCCCCTGCTGTGAGGTCGCCGGTCGTTGCTGAATGTCCAGCTTCATTTTTTGGTCGTCACTCTCCCGCTGTGACACACACATCGCTGTGTGTGACAGCGAGAGAGCGACGAAATGAAGCGAGCAGGAGCCGGCGTCTGGCAGCTGCGGTCAGCTGTAACCAGCGTAAACATCGGGTAACCAAGGGAAGACCTTTCCCTGGTTACCCGATATTTACCTTCGTTACCAGCCTCCGCCCTTGCTGCCAGTGCCGGCTCCTGCTCTGTGCACATGTGGCTGCAGTACACATCGGGTAATTAACCCGATGTGTACTGTACCTAGGAGAGCAAGGAGCCAGCGCTAAGCAGTGTGCGCGGCTCCCTGCTCTCTGCACTGTGACATGTAGCTGCAGTACACATCGGGTTAATTAACCCGATGTGTACTGTACCTAGGAGAGCAAGGAGCCAGTGCTAAGCGCGGCTTCCTGCTCTCTGCACATGTAGCACAGCGACGTTATGATCGCTGCTGCGTCGCTGTGTTTGACAGCTAAGCAGCGATCATAACAGCGACTTACAAGGTCACTGTTACGTCACAGAAAATGGTGACGTAACAGCGACGTTGTTGTCGCTGTCGCTTAGTGTGAACCCAGCTTTAGTTGCAAAGGAATATATGATGATATGATATGATAAATGATAAGTACGTGTTACGACTGAGCCCTTCCACTCACACGAGAATGAACAGACCCAGGGAGATGTTAACGACAGGTCCCTATACAGACTAGGAGTGTAGCACCCAGGGATATGGGGTACTCGGTCCCGGGCAGTAACAAATGGGAATGCCACTCTGGTGGCCATTGCCTGATTCCATGCCCTGGGCCCCTTTTGTAATGGGGGGTATTTACAGGGGAGTTAAGAGTTTTTGTCATGTGACGCCACCTGCGGGTTGCGGTTAAGGATGGAGAACCACCGCTGCTGAATGTGGGTACTCCCAGGGCTGGTGGTAGTAGCAGCTGTGATGGTAGGCCCTCCGCAGGTATGGCTGTGCCTGGAAGATGTAACGGGGCAATAACGGAGACCACACCAGGTTGTCTTTAACAGTCTCTACTCACTGTGGACCCAGGGGTTGCTGGTTCAGGTCCCTTGGAGGACCAGTGCCAATGTAGTGACCCAGGTTGCTCTGTCCTCGACACTCTCAGTTGATTGGGTCCCCATAGCGTGGAGCATTTGGGGGCCCCAACTGTCCCTTTTGGGGTACAGTCTCTTTCTCCGTACGGTGGGCAGTGCGGACCCTGCGGGGAGGTAAGTGTCCGAACCCCGATCCTAGCGATCCTAGTTTACTGCTGATACCCCCAGATTATTTGTTTTGGTGATGTCCGTGAAGGTGTCCTCACCTGGCAGGTATTTGTCAAACAGTCTAAAACTTGCGCTTCACATAGGGCCCTGTGCCCCGTGTGTGCTCCGGTCCCAGCGGTATCTCCGGTACCCGTCCTGGCGACCTCTCTCCTGTTCCCCCGGGGTCACCATTACACGGACCCAGCTCAGGCACGTCCGCACACCTTTCCTGTGTGCTACTCGACTCTCAATTCAATACCGACTGACTGACCCCTCCCATCAGGCTGGCTATACCCAGGGATTCGTTCCCATGGCGACCATCCCCTTACATGGTTAACCCTCTATGCCCAGTGTGGAGTGGAGAACTATGATTTTGGTCGTGTTTTGATGGAATCGGCACTGGTACTCCAGGTCCCAGGGGGTAGGTCCTGCATCCCCAAGAGGATGTGACTCGCCCACCCCAGGGCTATGGGACACCCGGTGCCGGGCCGGACTAGTCCGGAGGTAGTCAGTGGTGGCTGGGCCCGGCTCCGTGGCCCTGGTGGGTGTCAGTAGAATATGTGGCTTGCTTGTTAATGGTTGTGTTCGTGACGCCACCTGTGGTATGCGGCTAATAAGCCGCCGCTGCTGTGTGAGGCCTCCGGGATGATATTATGGCAGCAATGGTAGTACTGCTCCCGACAGGTGGAGCAATGCCCGGGGCACAGTTGGTGCTTGTGAATGTCTATGCAGCGGAAATAACAGAGACCACTTCAAGGGCGCAGTTCAAGTTCTTTACTCACAGTTCTTGTCACAGCTGTAGGGACCCTCAGATTGCTGGGACCACTGTCAGGGACCTCCGCCGTTTCTGGGTGATTCAGAGAGTAAAAGCCGGTGCCCTTCTCTTAGTGTCTCTTTCTTCTGCTGTCTTCCTTAGCCTTGCCTTTGTTAGGATAAACCTGGCTTGGCCTCCACTACAGCCTCCAGGCTGGGGGGTCACCTGTCGGCTGATTACCCCTTTTCTGGAAGTCTGCTATGGGTTCTGGCCCTGGGAGCTTACAACGTCCCTGGGCCTCGGTTTTTACTGTTTGGAGATGATTTTGCACTCCTCCAGTCTCTAGGGACCGTCCCCTGTCGCAGCTTGGTCCCTCCACCGATGTGACTGTGGAACAGGCCACCGCAGCCTACAACTACCCGTGGCACTTCTAGGGTCCTCTCCTTGGTACCTCTAGGCCTGCTCGTGATACTTCCAGGACTACCCGCGGCCCTGCGACTCCTTCTGTCCCTTACGTGGTGTCACCTGGACCTCCGGGTCCCAGGATCTTCACCAGGAAGCGTCTCCTTCTGTTTCTCTGCTCCTGTCTGACTTGGAGCTTTATTTCCTTCTTTCTTTCTTTCTCTCTTTTCTTTCTCCTCCTTGCCTGCCTCCAGCAGGCCTCCTCCTCCCTCCTTTCTCTCGTTCCTCTTCTCCAACTACATGCTCACTCTCTCACTCCCTGAGGTAGACTAACTAAACTTGACCTTCCTCTCTGTGTCTGCTCTCAGATGGCTCCTCCCACCTCCCCAGTTGCTAAGCTACCACCCTATGGGAGCAGGGATGGGTCTTACGGCCCCTCTCAGCATGCAGCATGGGAGGGTTGCCTGCCACTTTCCCTGGTCCCAGTATGTACCTAACAATGGGTGTAGTGTGGATTTACCAGGGGACCGGAGTTCACTCTCTTCCTCTCCCAGAATGGGGCATCACACCGCTGGATGGGGTGCAATGACCTGTGGCGATGGAAGCCTCAGGGGCGCCACACTCCCCCACAGCAAATCCCAGCACGTCCTCGGGCTGAAAAACAACAAAAACATGTGGAAGAACTGCAAAACATTTTTGGTATGCAAAACATAAAACAATAAAACATTTCTTCCCTTTATGGGAGGCACAATTACTTTAACGTTGCAAACTTCTTATAAAGAAACTATGTGTGCACTTTCAGTTCATTGCACAGTTTGGGCACTTCCGCCATAATTCTGGTAGGGGGCACAACGGGTGCAACTATATACATTTTCGGCTACAACAAGTCCAGTAGCCCGGCAGTTCGTTTCTTTCAATCAAACAATAATGAGACAAAATCAACCAGCCATTAAGTCCAATGGCCTGGTTACATAAGACACATACACATCCACCGGGGCCCACATTCCAGTTCAGTGGCCCGGTAACACATAAACATGGGGGGTGACGTCTTCAAAAAGCATGAGGGGCAGAACAGCAGGAAGGGGTGTCATCTTCGAAAAGAACATTGGGGCAGAACACAAGGGACTTCTTCAAAAAGAATGAGGGGCAGACAGGGGCTATATACAGTTCAGCTTCTTTTCTTACTTCTTTACATGTAGGGATTCTTCTCCGGCTCCCCACCTGGCAGCAGGTAGACAGCGGTCAGCACAGTCTGCGTCTGCTGGTCTTGGCGGGCCGCGCCTGGCATGGCGGCGGCCTGTATTGGAGTCGCTGCTGTGACCGATTCTTGACGGACCGCACCTGGCGTGGCTGCGGCCTGGGCTTGGCGGGCCGCATCTGCGGCGTGGATTAATGTCGCCGCTGCGGCGGGATCTTGCTTGTCCGAGCGGGGTATCGCTGCTGGGGCCTGAGCTGGACGGGCCGGGCTTGGCGTCGCTGCTGCGGTGTGGATGGGCGTCGCTCCGGCGGCGAAATCTTGGTGGGCCGCACCTGGCGTGGCTGCGGCCCGGATCGGCGTCGCCATGCCGGGCATCTCTCCAGGGACCGCGGGCATGGTAGCGGGGGTTGGGGCACTCGCGCCGGCAGGGGCATTAAATGACTCACCCCTCAGTAGCATCTCCGGTGTTCTGGCGGTCGCTGCTCCGCGCGTCGCTTGCCGGATCTGCTGCATCACCTCCGCCTGCAGCCTTTCACACCACTGGTCCATCTCCCAGCCCCACCAGTCAGCAGAGTCTAGCTCTGGATCGCTACGTGTGGACGCCATTCTCTCTGCGTCTCCTTCTGCACGATCTCCCAGCAGCAGGCTCGTCGCTTCTTCTAGTAGCAAACTTTTGATGTTGCTCAGCAGCAGGCTGGTAACTTCCCGCTCCTTCATCCTGTCAGCCATCCTCCCGACCTCAGCCTTCAGCTCAGCGGCGGTCACAGGCCTGATCCAGGTGAGCTCTTCCTGGCCTCCGCTTACAGGAGGCATTTTCTCTCTCTGCTGGTCTGGCATTTTGACTTGTTAAAAAATATACTCTTAAATATATTTTTCTTCAAATACGTAAAGGCGCATGAATGAAAAGACCTCAGAAATGTAAAAAATAAATGTATTTTATCTATTTAAAAAAATGGTTGCCAGGGTTCAGTTACAGAAAGGAAAAATAATATACTTTGATAGCTTACGCAAAGAGTTCATTTAGTCCATAATGATCAATGGGAAGTCTTTACCCATCTTTCTTTGGGTCCTGAACGGCAATACAGGGGATGTCATCTCTTAGGCCGGACAACGTGTCTTCATCTTGCACAGGAGTCTTCTGATAGCAGGCAATGTGGAGGAGCGAGCAGTAGCCCCCTCCATCGTGCATTATATACCAGCTGTTCAGACCATATAGGGCGTTCTAGTGGAACACAGTTGAATATAGTTCCATATTACGTAACCTTCTGGAAACTTCGGGAAGCTTCGGGAAGCTTCGGGAAGGATTTAAATATATCCTTCCATGCTCAGCACTCAAGTATATTCAATATGGGCATTTTAATATTTATCCCTTATAAACTTTATTAATAACCTATGCCCTCCAACATAAACAGAACTATGAACGTATATGTCTTACTATGAAATATTTGATAACTAGATGTATTAATTTTAATGTTTTTACAAACCCCCCTTGAAGCGGGTGGAGTAACCCCGAAATTAATTAATACATCATTAAAATAACAAATCTTCTTTCCTTATTTGGCAATAACGGATTAATATCAATAATAATGATGAAGAATAATTAATTTGCATTATTCATGTAAGTTCAATAATATAATAATGTGGATTCATGTTATGACAGGCTGTGACTGATCAATCATATAAAAATGTATAAAACTATACTTCGCTAGACCTAAAAAGAAATGCAAAAACCAAATCCGGTCACCAAATGATGTCCTCTGAGTTGATGTCTTCTTATCTCCGATGTAATCCGGCATAAACACAGTCTCTTAGAAATAAATCCTTTGATAAAAATGAATGGTTACCAATTTAATACAGTCCCGTATTGCGTTTATCATCGTTAGATCAAAGTCCATAAACTTTATTCTTTATTACAAAGTCCATAGCCAATGTTGATAAACCACAGTTCATGAATGTAGAAGAATAGCAAAAGTCTTTGATGTCTGTGCAGTGTAATTTACATTAGTCACCTTTATCCTCCATGCTGCCTGTTGTCAAATCCTTTTGGACAGATGTTAAGACGTTCTTGGTCAGCACGACAGGGGTTAACTTTAACACGTCATTGCTCTTCTTAGTAACTTTAGGGAGGTCTTAATGCACAGACCATGTGTCATTGTCCATCCTTGAACCAAAAGAGCACTATGTTTCTGAGATGCAAGCACGGTAAGTGTATTTTGTATGTTACACAGTCTTATTTGAGACGTTACCTTTTGGACCTTTTTGCAGAATCCCTTTTAACTTTAGGAAAAATATAAAGTCGTTTTATCTTTTGTAATCTTGATTGAAGATTTCACTCCCTAATCTAAATACCAAATATGGCAATAACTATCACTAATAAATGTCACAGCGTATCATAACTCTAATACTATAATACCATGTCATTATTATTATCGTAAAAGTATTAATATAATTGATACTCAGAATGATAAAATACTGTATAATGGTATAGACGATAGTATTTTCTTGTAATGACCTTTTTGTCGTTGGTGCATTACCCTTCCAAACCCATAGGTGGCAATGTGTTGAATGTAACCAAAATATAATATAAAGTATGAAATAATATAATGTGTACCTATAACATGTATCATATTATAAATATGAAAGGCAACAATGTGGCTTTTAGTTAGATCATTTGTAAATTATAAATCAAAGCAAATAACCTTTTAGAAAAGACTGGATGATACCATCAAAACACAATAATACCCATTATAAATTATTATTGATTAAAAATATAATATATATTATTTGTAAATATAGGAAGGTAAACCTAGATGTACCTTGATCTTCCATCTTTATTACTCTAATTTAATTTATTTGATTTGTCTATTATTTATTAAATAACCTACTATAAGGAAATGTGTAACTATAAGTAATATTTCATCCTTATTGTGTTAACATACTAATATAAAAATAATGTATTACTAGGAAATAAACAATTGTATATATATTGATGAAGGAAGTATCTTTTCTTCCAAAAAATGGAACTTTTCCCTTTTAATATGATTCATATTTAATAAAGTAATATTCTTATATTAGATATTACTGAACTAAATATTGAAGTGTCTTCTCAATTGAGATATTTAAAATCTGAAGAAAAAATAAAAATTGTATAATTTAAGATTTTGATTAAAAATGTGAATATTAAATAATAATTAATATAAAAAATAGGAATAAAAGGAAAAATGAAAATCGGAATAAAAATAAAAATTGAAATAGAAATAAGGCCTTCTATGTATATAACACCTATGTCTTTAACCTTAATGTTACCAGTATCTTATAGGATTACCATACCTATCAGTAACCTATAAAAAATAATTAAGTCATGTAACCTTGCAAATAATACACTTCTCTTAGTATATAAATGCATTATGATATACTTCAAATATATTTTTTATTCCCAATTCTTCCTTTGTACTTGAAATATTAATTATTAAAGTATCCTGTAAACACATATATTTATCAAATATAAATGTGTGTAATTGAGACCAAACCTCTCCCTTTCAATATCATGAAATATGATATTATAAAAATTACTATGTTTAGATTAAATTAAATTAAAATTTGTGTGGTATATCTTCAAGACCATATTATAAATATCACTTCCATATTTGAAAAGAAAAATAATTACCAATCTATGTATCAGTAAAAGAAGTGACTAACACAAAAGATCCTAACATCTCTATATTAAAGAAATATGTCTAAGAATAATATATATATACCCGGTATAAATTCCTTAATTATTTATACTCATGTACTATAACTTATTTATTCTAGATAGTATACATACATATCTTATAACCTCGAAGTTAAAACAAAAATTCCCCTTTTTTTTTTTTCTCTCTCTCTCTGGATCCAAGTACTCTGACTTTAGCAGCTGCTCAAACAATCAATCATTCATAGACACATCTATACACACAAGACTGCCATGGTTCTTTAACATATACTTTCACATAAAAACATTGACGGACACAAACCCTGTTTTCCCAATTATTCTATGCGCATTTCAAAGATTATGTTACTAATTTGAAGTACTTCTCGAAAAAAAACAAATTCCAATGTATTACCTACTGTACATATGACCATGGAACAAACATGTATTATTAGCTTTAGTATCAAGTTACATGCTTTGGTCACGTGCAAGGAACACCATTCCAAGACAGCAAGCAGTTTTACTACACTCCAAAGCTCAGATTACATTTCTAATAACTCTAAAGGAGATATATATATTCATAAAAGAAACGTTCAAGTATACTTCTCTGACCATTGGTACCTGAGAAAATAATAATTATTCTCAATCATGCTTCCGCGAATTAACCTTACCCAATAAAATATATGTTACCTGATTGAGGACGAGAACATATGTATAAATAAAAAGTTAATACTTCATCAATCTGTTTTACTGATAAATTCTGAGGGAAATAAAAGAATAAAATTATTATCATATTTATGATAAAAATGAAACACTTAAAATCCGTTACTTTCTCTTATTATTTTATTTTAAATATTATTATTCATATACAGAGATCAAATTATTAATTTATAACGTTAAACTATCATTTTACTAAATGAAAATCTGACCTTGATTTACTATCACTACCTTTAATTTTATATATATATATATATATATGTATATATATACACATTGATTCACTGTATATGAATAAACATACTTATCAAACAATAATTAATTTACCCAGAAATCCACTTTATTTAACTGAAGACCATACCTAATTTTTTCTTCAAAGATTCGATTTATTAGATTCACATTGAACTTATAGGAATCTCTGAACTTATGTAATTCAAGGTTTTCTCTTAAGTGAGAGAGAATGTCTCTCTCTGAAAGACCACCCAACTGCCGCTGTCTATCAAATCCTGACCCAGGGAGAGGATCTCCATAAAACACCTGTTTCTGTCTTTCAAAGCTATTACTCATCATTTGTCTGGGATCCTCAATCCCAGTGACCGATCCCTTCACTGGAGACAAGGGTTTTTCCTGTGAAAAAAGATTTTTAGACGATAGAAATTGGGATGGATTGTATGGTTTTTAACACGTATGCAACCTCCTACGAATCTCATACACCCTATCACAGAAATATCTGGATCTGGGAGACACTGTTGGTTTTTCAGAATTAATTAATTTCTGTTTTGATTGACTTTGGCGACTTCTAACAAAATCGATAAATGTCGTACATTCGAATAGGGACTTTTTCTTTAATGCCACCGCACAAGCTGCATTGTCAAGGAAATTAAATTTCTTGATGAATAAGCGTATCATTCCATCCAATCTGACATTTGGAATGACCGCCCTGTACAAACGTTCAAAAACGGACATAAATGAGAACGTACTCTCATTCTGTTCAATTTGTAATTCCTTCAACATCTCATAGTTTGGATCAGATTCATTCCTTGTACAGAAGATGAGATTTTTCAGCCTTATGATATCGTTATCATTTGAACAATCAAATGTCTCATTGTCAGAAAACTTTTTTAAAGCCAATTGTCTAAAGAAATGCTGAGGTATCCATATACGAAATAACTGATTCGTCTCACTATTGGTTAAATTTAACTTCTCGATGGAACTTTCAAATATCTCTGAATTTCTGCAAACATGTATTTTAGGATTATATGCGGGAATTAATTTGCATATGTCCAATAAATTTTTTCTAAGTTTAATCCCTAACTTAGCCTGTTCTATTTTTAGAAACTGATCATCGCCATTTTCTCTCTGCACGTGTCCTTTCTGCACGTGTCCCACTCTGGCTCCTCCCCCTTCTGGCTTCTCTACGTCATTTCCTGCTTCTTTCCCAGTGTCCTGAAAATGACCTTGATTTCGTAGCACATGTCTGCCGCCATTATCAAAATTCTGATTTGCAAAATTACAGCCAACATTACAGTCAGAATTTACAATATCACTGACTGACATTCCAGGTTCTAAGCAGTCTTTGGATTTCTCTATCACTGACTCTCCTGACCATTCAGGTTGTCTATTTCCACCATTTTTACACTTTTCTACGATTAACTTGTGAAAATCATAGACTAAATGACAGACATTTCTGATTTTCTGTTTCTCTCTATTAAAAGACCTTGCACATTCTATACGTGAATTCTCAAGTTCACACTTCTCATAAAAGCGTAACCAAAGCTCCTCTACATTAGAAATATCTGAATAAGTGAACTGAAGTTTACTTTGCTTAACATATGAAGAGATAAAATCCATTTTCTTACCTGAAATGATCAGATGATCTGATGGATGATCCTCTAAGACTTGATTCACCTTACTCAGCAGGTCCAATACTTCTTATGGACTGACTTTATCTTTCTTGCTCAAAAATACGTCAAAAGTTAACTTCTGTGGCTTTGTAAAAACTTTAAAGTTCATTAAAAAAACATTCATGCAACTTGACTTATACGTATTTCCTAGGTTCTGCGTGATTTTTATAAATTGTCGATTCCTGATCCTTTGCAGGAGATACTTGAGATACCCCCCTTATGCAAAGTGAAGGAACAACAAAAATGTAAAAAAAAAAAAAATCACGAATGACTGAGCTCGCCAAAATGTTAAAAAATATACTCTTAAATATATTTTTCTTCAAATACGTAAAGGCGCATGAATGAAAAGACCTCAGAAATGTAAAAAATAAATGTATTTTATCTATTTAAAAAAATGGTTGCCAGGGTTCAGTTACAGAAAGGAAAAATAATATACTTTGATAGCTTACGCAAAGAGTTCATTTAGTCCATAATGATCAATGGGAAGTCTTTACCCATCTTTCTTTGGGTCCTGAACGGCAATACAGGGGATGTCATCTCTTAGGCCGGACAACGTGTCTTCATCTTGCACAGGAGTCTTCTGATAGCAGGCAATGTGGAGGAGCGAGCAGTAGCCCCCTCCATCGTGCATTAAATACCAGCTGTTCAGACCATATAGGGCGTTCTAGTGGAACACAGTTGAATATAGTTCCATATTACGTAACCTTCTGGAAACTTCGGGAAGCTTCGGGAAGCTTCGGGAAGGATTTAAATATATCCTTCCATGCTCAGCACTCAAGTATATTCAATATGGGCATTTTAATATTTATCCCTTATAAACTTTATTAATAACCTATGCCCTCCAACATAAACAGAACTATGAACGTATATGTCTTACTATGAAATATTTGATAACTAGATGTATTAATTTTAATGTTTTACATGACTTGTTCTGCCAGCCGGCCAGCTTTTCTAGGCGCCATTTCTTCTTCTTCCACCTTCCATGGCGGGCACCGCTTCGTGCTCTTTTCTTGGACAAGGGGGCGGGGCTTCTCTTTGCGCCCTTTCTTCTTGCACGCCCCCCTTCTTCCCGCGCTCAGTGTCTTCAATGGCGGCAGTTTCTCACAGTAAAACACAGGCTATTTCACGATTCTTTAGGTGCACAGTACCCGGTGTGACCGGGCACGAAATCCTGTTCGTGACGCCAAAATTGACTCGCCCACCCCAGGGCTATGGGACACCCGGTGCCGGGCCGGACTAGTCCGAAGGTAGTCAGTGGTGGCTGGGCCTGGCTCCGTGGCCCTGGTGGGTGTCAGTAGAATATGTGGCTTGCTTGTTAATGGTTGTGTTCGTGACGCCACCTGTGGTATGCGGCTAATAAGCCGCCGCTGCTGTGTGAGGCCTCCGGGATGATATTATGGCAGCAATGGTAGTACTGCTCCCCACGCCCGGGGCACAGTTGGTGCTTGTGAATGTCTATGCAGCGGAAATAACAGAGACCACTTCAAGAGTGCAGTTCAAGTTCTTTACTCACAGTTCTTGTCACAGCTATAGGGACCCTCAGACTGCTGGGACCGCTGTCAGGGACCTCTGCCGTTTCTGGGTGATTCAGAGAGTAAAAGCCGGTGCCCTTCTCTTAGTGTCTCTTTCTTCTGCTGTCTTCCTTAGCCTTGCCTTTGTTAGGATAAACCTGGCTTGGCCTCCACTACAGCCTCCAGGCTGGGGGGTCACCTGTCGGCTGATTACCCCTTTTCTGGAAGTCTGCTATGGGTTCTGGCCCTGGGAGCTTACAACGTCCCTGGGCCTCGGTTTTTACTGTTTGGAGATGATTTTGCACTTCTCCAGTCTCTAGGGACCGTCCCCTGTCGCAGCTTGGTCCCTCCACCGATGTGACTGTGGAACAGGCCACCGCAGCCTACAACTACCCGTGGCACTTCTAG